>NC_092716.1:204020514-204391839 GCF_047496885.1 Scyliorhinus torazame
AGAAAGGGAGCACCTCCCTCACAGGCCCATTTTGTCAATCAGAGTTTCCCGCCTTTCCAATACTACTGCCACACCTTCACCAACCCCTCCTGTCCTGGCCATGAGATGCCCTCAGAGCTACCTTTGTTCTGGGCTGCTGGAAATACCCAGTCACAACCTCGTCCACTGAAAAAACTAACCCCCAAACCCATCACCCCTTGCCCCCACCCTCCTTTAGCAACTAACGGTGACTAGCTCTTTGAAATTCAAAATAAACAGCTGCCATCTTCAGTAGAACCCTTCAGGTGCTTTCCTCACGGTTTACTTGACTTTCTCAAGTTATAGAAACGCCGAGCTGCAGTACACAGATGGCGCCAGTGTGTGCTCACATTCAGAGGCCGAGTGACAAACCATCGTCGATGCATTTGCCGAGGCATATGAGAGAATGGCCACACAAAACTGCCCCCCAGCCCTCAAGATCCACTGTGAACCCTTGGACAATGTGGATCATTTTCCATACCTCAGGAGCTTCTTCTCGGTGCAAGCAGACATTGACGACGATTTTTAACATCGACTCCAATGCACCAGTGCAGCCTTCAGACACCTGGCGAACAGAGTATTCGAAGACCGAAACCTCAAAACCAGCACCAAGCTCAAGGTCTACAGATCAGCCACGATCTCCTCCCTCCTGTATGCATCAGAAACATGTACAATATGCAGCAGACACCTCAAACCCTTGGAGAAATATAACCAACGTAGCCTCCACCAAATCCTGCAAATATACTGGCAGGAAAGGCATACCAACATGAGCATCCTCTCCCAGGCCAATATCTCCAGTATCGTGGCACTGGTCATGCTTAACCAGCTACGATGGGCAGGCAACATGGCCCACATTCCCAGCACAAGACTCCCAAAACAAATGCTCTACTCAAGAGTTCCGCAATGGCAAGCGATCACTAGGAAGTCAGAGGAAACGCTACAAGGACACTCTGAAAGAATCTCGAAATAAATGCAACATCCCCACTGACACATGGGAATTGCTTACCTTAGAACGCACAAGCTAGGGGACGGCACGGTGGCGCAGTTGTTAGCACTGCTGCCTCATGCCGGGGTTCGACACCTGGGTCACTGTCTATGTGGAGTTTGCACATTCTCCCAGTGTCTGCATGGGTCTGGCCCCCACAACCCAAAGATGAGCAGGGTAGATGGATTGGCCAGGCTAAATTGCTCCTTAATTGGAGAAAAAAAACAAATGGGAACTCTGAATTAATTTTTTAAAACGCTCAAACTGGTGAAAAAGCATCTGCGAAGATGCTAATCGTCTCGAGCATTGTAGGGTGGAGCACACAGAGGCCAAGCGTAAACGGCGGAAGGAGAACACAGAATCCAGAGCGTCCCACCCGCCCACCTCACCAAGTACCATCTGCCAAGCCTGTGGCAGTCTGCGGATCCAGGATCGGACTTTTCAGCCACCGCAGAACCCACCTCCCCGGAGTGGATGCAAGTCACCTTCGACCCTGAGGGACTGCCCAAGAAGACTTGACTGGGGCAGCACGTGGCACAGTGGTTAGCACTGCTGCCTACAGCGGTGAGGACCCAGGTTCGAATCCCAGCCCTGGGTCACTGTCTGTGTGGAGTTTGCACATTCTCCCCGTGTCTGCTATGTTTCACCCCCACAACCCAAAGATGTGCATGTTAGGTGGATTGAACCCGCTAAATTGCCCCTTAGTTGGAAAAAAAAATAATCAGGTACTCGAAATTTAAAAAAAAAAAAGACTTCACTTTCTTGAGGTATAGGAACTCTATCAAATCTCCCAACCTAACTGAGGCATTGGGTGGAGGCTGACCTCCAACGCATTAGCACTTGCTTCTGAGCAATCGGCGAGGCGAAGGCCAGGACATCGGACCCCGCACCCATCTATAGTTCCAGCAAGTCGAACACCCCAAATATGGCCACTAAGGGACAGGACACCCGATCAATTTTCAGAATCACGGACATGGTGCTAAGGAAGGAGACCCAAAACCTCAAAACACGACCAGAACATATGCACAAGGTTGGCCGGACCCCTCTCCATTCCGACAAAAATGCACACTCATCCTCGACCTAGTCAAATGTGCCCTATACACCACTCTAAGCTCTATTAAGCCAAGCTTTGCGCATGAGGATGTGATGTTCATCCTCCTCAGGACCTCACTACACACCACATCCTCCAACACCAGCCCCAACTCCTCCCTTCACTTGGCCTTAACCAATCTTGCATCTTCAGACATAATCCTTCCATAGATACCCAAGGCACACTCCTCATTCAACCCTGCGAGGGCTGGAGGGACTGGTGGGGGGTAGTCAGGGGGTGGGTTGTGGGGTTGCAGATGGCAGGTCGTGTCAGCGCATGACTGGCACCATGTTGTACAGCGCGACCGCCGCAGGTTGTCAGCCGTGCGCATGCGAGGCCAGGCACCCAGCCATTCTCTGGCCGTTTTCAGCGCAGGAGCCAGGAGTTTCACCCGGCGCCAGTGCTAGCCACCCACTGGTCCTGGAATCGGTGAAGGTTTCACGCAGATGTTTTGGTCGTAAAAGACCACACATACTCTGCTGGGATCAGCACTTAGTTGCTGAAACAGAGAATCCAGCCCATGATTCGCACAGATCGGAGCCAAATACACCCACCTAGGACAGAGGGAGACTATCCCACCTCTGTAAACTGGTCCTGACTCTTCCCACCAAGTTCGTATAGTTAACCTTATGGAGCTGGGCATAATCACAAAGCACCTGAACCCCCAAATGTCTGGAAGGAGAACCCGCCAAGCGGCGCCATTATATCGAGCATGGTGGAGATCGGGTCCATCAAGTACTCTCTTCCAGCAGAAGATCGTCAGCATACAGGGATAACCCCTATGCTCCACAAACCGCCGCACCCCCCCCCCCCCCCCCCCCCCCCCATTATCCTCATCTGCCTATCTGAAGCCCTCAAGGCAATGGGCAAACAAGAGGGGTGGTGGTCATAAGGCATCCTGCCTCGTTCCCCTGGTCAACTGAAAATTCCCTGAGCTCACACTGTTTGTGCAGGAACTGCCCTTCGGTGCTTTATCCAACAATCGTACCCATGACACAAACTTGGGCCCTATCCCAAACTTTTCCAATACCGCAACTAATACCCCCATCCTATTCAAGCCTTCTCAGCGTCCAGCGCAACAATGACCTCCTGCTCCAACCCCTCTGACAGGAACAACATCATATTTGGCAACCGCCACACGTTAGACGACCCTTAATCAAAACCATCGATCCTCCCCAATAACCTGAGGGAGACCCTGCTCCAGCCTTAGTGCTAATGCCTTGACCAATATCTAAGTATCCACATTTAATAGAGAAATCAAGTGGTACGACCCACACTCCACCGGGTTCTATCCTTCTTTAAAAGAAGCGAAATGGATGCTTGCATCAACGTCTCAGGCAGGGAACCCCATGCTACCGAGTCCTCAAACTACTCCATCAGTAATGGTACCAGCTGTCCTGCAAACCTTTTATAAAATTCCACTTGGGACCCGTTAGGCCCCGGAGCCTTAACAGTCTGCATTCGCTCAATAGCCATCAGGACCTACTCCACATCCAAAGGCACTTCTAAGCCTTTCCGGTCTTCCTCCTCCACTTTAGGACACTCCAAGTCTTCCAAAAACTCCACCCTATCCGACCCCATCACAGGTAGCTCTGACCTATAAAAATTCTTATCGAACGCTACAAATCCCCCATTAACTTTATCTGTTGGGGACACCAATCCACCACCCGAGTTTCAAACCTGAATAATCTCTCGGGGGGGGGGGGGGGGGGGGGGGGGGGGGGGGGCGCCTGCCACCTCAACTGGCGAGCCAAGAGATGACTGGCCTTCTTCCTATATTCGTACATTATCCCCCTCGAGCACTGTAACTGGCACACATTCTTATCTAAGGAGAGTAAATCAAACGGCAAATGCCACTGCATGTGTGGAGTTTGCACACTTTCCCCGTGTCTGCGTCTTCACCCCCACAACCCAAAGATGTGCAGGTTAGGTGGACTGGCCACGCTAAATTGCCCCTTAATTGGGAAAAAAAATAATTGGGTACTCCAAATTAAAAAGAAACTGCACCTTCAGTTTCTTTCTGCTAGCCAGGAGATCTGGGGTGGGATCACTCGAATGTCCACCATCTACCTCCAAGATCTCATCTACCAACCTTTGGCCTTCATTCCTTGCCTCCCTACCTATCTGCGCCTTATGCACGATTATCTCCCCTCTCACCATTGCACAGAAACGAGGCGAAACCTCCCCATTCTTATTAAGCCGCACATACTCATTGATCGCCTTTGATATTCTTTTTTTTGTTTTAATTTAAAGTGCCCAATTCTTTTTTTTCCAATTAAGGGGCAATTTAGCGTAGCCAATTCACCTACCCGGCACATCTTTGGGCCATGGGGTCAAGACCCACGCAGACACAGAGAGAATGTGCAAACTCCACACGGACAGTGACTCAGGGCCGGGATTGAACACGGGTACTCGGCACCGTGAGGCAGCAGTGCTAACCACTGAATCACCATGCTACCCCACCCTTGATATCCTTATACAGCACCCCAGATCTGGCAACAGCCCCACAACCAAACTCCATGCCATTCACTGAATCAGTCCCGTCTCCAATACCACATCTACAAGATGTGGAGCATGATCTGATAATAACTATTGTGGAATATTCCGCTTTCTTGGCAGCAGCAACCTCCCCATCGTGAAGATGTCAATCCGTGAATATACTTTATGCACTGGAGAAAAGAAGTATTCCCTACCACCATGGTGCAGAAACTATCACAGATCCATTCCTCCCATCTCCTTCATATATGCTGTCAATTCCTTTGCTACCCCCGAAGGGGCCAACAATCTTGGTTAGACTGATCTAATTTTGGATTCAAAACACAGTTCAAATCCCCCCCACCCCCAAGATCCACTGGTGAGTGTCCAAGTCTGGTATGGCAGCCAACATCCTCTTCATAAATGCTATGTGCCCCCCTCTCCCCCAAATCCCAGGTGCTGCTATCAAAGCCCGAGTGGAACACCAGGCTCACCCAACCCTTCTGAAGCTTCATCTGGTATCTACATGCAGGTAGGTCTCCTGCAAAAGCACCATATCGGCCCTTAAATTCTTCTAATGAGAGAAAATTCTTGCTCGCTTCACTCGGCCCCCCCGAACCCTGATATTGCACATAACCAATCTAATCAGAGGACTCTCCTCCCACCCACCCTCAAGTCAGCCATTTCCACCGCAAGGGATTATTAAGTCCCGAAAGACATGCTGTTAGATGAATTGGACATTCTGAATTCTCCCTCAGTGTACCTAACTGGTGCCAGAACATGGCGACTAGGGGATTTTCACAGTAACTTCATTGCAGTGTTAATGTTAGCCTACTTGTGACAATAATAAAGATTATTATCCCTCCATCTTCCAGGCTCCTATTATCAGGGTCCATCCAAGATGGCCCCTGCCACAAGATAAGACAGAAAACCCCAGGTCAGCAATCAACCCTTCCCCATCCGCTCCCTTCCCCTATCCCGTAAATCCCCAAAATACTTCCTCTCAAACTATTATCTCTCCTCACCATCCTTTTCCCCGGACAATTCACACCTTCTAGGCTCATTGAAACCTGCCTAAACAGGTCCAACAAGCCATAGCACCTCCCTACCGTTCATTAGCTAACCTCTACCTGCTAGTGAGGTAGCTCCCCCCACCAGGCGCAAAGAGTAAAAGAACCAAAACTCCCATGCCCCTCCCTCTGCAAAGGAATCACTGAAACCCAAACCCACCAACATCCCCATGCTCCATTTTGGGCCACATATTACTCAAATTCGTACCCAAATCAGTATCCCCAAAGTCCTCCACCCCCCAAAAACACATACTCCCTCTACAAGATCATAAATTTCAATTAACCATATTTATATACAAAAAGAAAAAACAATACAACGTTCCTAAACAGTCCCGTTCCAACCACCATAAACGTCCCATTCAAACCTCCCAGTTCCGTCCAATTTCTTGTGCTTTAATGAAAGCCTCCACCTCCTCGAAAAAATGATCCCTGGAATTGTGCGTGACTCTCAGTCTCATCGGGTACACCACACTAAAACGCACACTGCACTTATACAGCGCTGACTTCACCCTGTTGAAGGCCGCATGCCTCTTTGCCAACTCTGCCGCAATATCTTGGTATATTCGAATACTGCTGCCTTCCCACCGCACCTCTCTATTCTCTTTGGCCCATTTCAGGACCCTCTCCTTTGTCCGATAGTTTGAAAGCACATTATCACCTCTCGTGGTTAATCATTCGCCTGTGGCTTCACCTGAAGTGACCGTGAACCCTGTCCAGCTCGGGGGGGGGGGGGGGGGGGGCACACACGACCAGGTCCTCCTCCCCCAACAACTTTGCGAACATTGCAACAAAGTACTCAGTCACCTTGGGCCTTCCATCCCCTCCGGCAACCTCACAATCCTGAGGTTCTGCCTCCTCGACCTTAGTCCTCAGGCCCTTGTTCTGTCCTCCACCATCAGCACCTTGGTGTCCAGTGAGGCTATCTGGTCACTGTGTTGTGACAGGATCTCCTCCAACTCCTTTAGCACCTCACCATGCTCCCACACTGTCTCGGAGGTCTTTCCCAATACCACCTTTATCGGGCCCAATGCATTCACCACCACATTTTTGATGTTCATCATCTCTCCCTTGCCTCTCAAATGTTTGCCAAATTGTCTCTCAAATTTGGCCGCCATTACCTCGGTCAGGTTATCCACAGTAATAGGTGCATCCCCACCCGACGAGCTTGGCTCCGCCATCTTTGTTCCCAACGGACTCTGCTACTGCTCAAAACCTTCTTTCCAGTATTCTTTTTTGTGATCTTTGACATCTTCTTGCAAAGAGCTATCGAATGGGATGGGTCTGTTCACAAATAACTCCTGGGAACGGAGCTAAAAGGGCCAAAAACCGAGGACTCTGGTGGGAGCTAGTTTACATGAGACTCCTTCTACCATCACTGATGTCTTCGGTCAGCCTTTTTGATTATTTTCTGTATTGGTTCATGATATTTTATCCTTATCTTATTAATTTTAGCTTCAAAGAATTACAACTCCAAGGGAGCCCAAAAGATTTAGTTTTAAGGTCAATATAACAAATATTAATTAATTTTTGGGGAGGACTTTGTGCAGAAAATCCCATAATAGTTGAGCAGGCGCTCATGTCGTAAGCATCTTCCAGCCTACAAAGACACTCCTTTGCCTTTAACTGGCCAGAGTTTATTTACACTGTTCTCCACAGGAAGTACCTGTGCAGCGATCTGAAAGGACCAGGCCAAACAAAACCCTATTTTAGTAGCTAAATAACCAACAATAATAAATAATATGTAGATTGTTTGCAAAGCTGAAGCTCTATGGTATTGATGGGATGGGGGAGAAGGGACTGCATGGATACAAGATTAGCTGGAGAGCATGGTGAGTAGTGATAAAAGGTTGCTTTTCAGACTGGAGGGAGGTATGCAGGCCCAAGGGGTTGGCATTGGGACAACTTATTTGTAATGCCTTTTAGAGATCTGAAATTGACTATACGAGGCATAATATCATGGTTCAAAGATGACATGAAACTTAGAAATGTGGTAAAGGGTGAGGAGGATAGTGAGGAACTTCAGCACATAAGCTGTGGGGTGGGTGGATTATGGCATGGATGGGAGGTGTATGTGGCTCATTTGAGAGGAATGAAGAGAGAATATAATAATAATCTTCATTCTCACAAGTAGGCATACATTAACACTGGAATAGTTACTGTGAAAAGCCCCTAGTCATCACATTCCAGCGCCTGTTTGGGTACACGGAGAATTCAGCATGTCTAAATTAGCAAACAGCATGAGCGGGATTGGGGGTCGGAGAATCGCCAGGGGCTGGCGTGAATCCCGCCCCCGCCGGTTGCCGAATTTTCCGGCACCAGATATTCGGCAGGGGTGGGAATCGCGCCTCGCCGGTCGCCCCCCCCCCCCCCGCGATTCTCCAGCCAGCGATGGGCGAAATCCCGCTGCTGGAATGCCTGTCCCGCCGGCGAGAATCAAACTACCTCTCTGAAAGGCGGGACTAGGCGGTGCGGGCGGGGGGGGGGGGGGGGGGGCGCGGGGCGATCTGGCCCCGGGGGGTGCCCCCACGGTGGCCTGGCCCGCGATTGGGGCCCACCGATCCGCGGGCGGGCCTGTGCCGTGGGGGCACTCTTTTCTCTCTGCCTCGGCCATAGCCTTCACCATGGCCGAGGCGTAAGAGACCCCCCCCCCACCCGCGCATGCGCGGGGATGACATCAGCAGTCGCTGATGCCCCCGCGCATGCGCGGACTTCTGCCGGCCGGCGAAGTCCTTTCGGCCCCGGCTGGCGTGGCGCCAAAGGCCTTTCCCGCCGGCTGGCGGCGCGCCAAACACTCCGGCGCGGGCCTAGCCCCTCAAGGTGAGGGCTTGGCCCCTTTGGGGCGGCCCGACGCCTGAGTGGTTCCCGCCACTCCATCCCTCTGGGACCCCCCGCCGGGTAGGGGAGAATCCCGGCCCACATCCTTCGGGATTGTGGGAGGAAACTGGAGCACCTGGAGGAAACCCCCGCTGACACGGGACAACATGCAGACTCCACACAGACAGTGATCCAAGCCGAGAATTGAACCTGGAACCCTGGAGCTGTGAAGCAACAGTGCCACCCACTGTGCTACCGTGCTGCCCATATAGCATTTTACAGCAACTTAAAACAGGCAAGGCCAGTGCTTACTACCCATTCCTAGTTGCACTTGAGAATATGGTGTTGATTTAAACTACTTTTCCCAACTTTCAAATTAAAAAAAGAATATGAATTAAATGCTATAGTTTTGGGCATACAGGAACAGAGACAGCGCCAGGTATAAGTGCACTTATCTTTGCGGGTGGCAGGACAAGCTGAGAAAGCTGTTAAAGGTGCGTGCGGAATCTTTGGATTTGTAAGTTGAGGCATGGAGTGCAAAAACATTTAAGGAACATTGACTAGATGCCAGCTGGGAAGCTGTATCTTGGGAAGGATGCCAGGGCTTTGAAGCAGATGAGATTTTCTAGAACGAAGCTAGGGATGGAAGAGACAGTTACATGGAGCATCTGGCATTATTCTCCTTGAAGCAGAGGCTTTAGGGAAGATCTGAAGGTGCTTGGCATCAGGGTGTGTCTATAGGGACAAAAAGTGGCAGAGGGGTCAGTAACCACCAGAGGAAACAGATTTAGGAAGGTTCATGGAAGAGTCAGAAAAGACATGGAGTTATTTTTGCATGGCAGGTTGTTGTGATTTAGGCTACACTACATGACAGAGAGGTGGTAACAAGATTCAGTTCTAATTTTCAGAATTATAGGGACAGCAGTGGGGGAAACGGGGACTAGCTGGCTGTTTTGGGAAGTCGGCAGAGATATGAACAAGCCCAATGTCCTCCTTTTGAACTGTATATATACTGGACTATTCATATTTGGCATTGTAATGCCTCTGTGAAACCTAAAATATATAGTACTGCAGATAGTTTCTATTAATTTCAATAGACCACACTGGCATTTGCTAGGCAGTACTCCCACCACTGCTAGTGCCAAGGTCCAAGGTGACCAAGTTTAAGTGGTTGGGAGGTGAAAAGAACTATTTCTGAAACCAAAGCGGCTCCATGAGGCGGAGCTAATGATGAAAGTTTAGAACCAAGTCAAGGAACTGTAGGAGAGACAGTTTTCACACATCTAAGCCAGGCTGGTTCATAATACACCAGGATACTTGAGTGACCAGCCTGTTCGGCTCATTAATAAATATGTCACTGGAACCCAGGGTTCTTCCCACTGTTCCAGATAATCATGCAGCTTAATGCCCCACCAATTCAGGTCATCCTAGTTAGATAAGCAGGAATTTCACCAAGCTTTATACTGGTAGGCTGTACAATTTGACCTAATTTTACTTCACAGTATCGTTTACACACTAGCCTTGGCCCAGCCAAGCTGCACCTTGTTTCTTTCGTCTGGGGTAAGTATTCAATGCTGGACAAACATAAAGCTACTGAGAAATCCATCCAAATTTGAGGCCCCAATGACACAAATGAGTTAAGATTTTTAGATATATACCATTCAGGGGCTAGGTATAACTTACAAATTATAGAAAGAGGGACAAATTAATAGGTTTCCTAGAGGAATATAACTGCAGGACGTAACAAATGCACATATTAGGGTAGTGAAAGTTAGGTCGAGACATAGCCACTGGACTTATCGAGATCAATTTTGTCCTGTTTTGATCCAACGACAATGGGGACAAAGTAAAAATCATTCCGTGTTCTTCTTTCCTTTGCTAGGTACCCAATGGAATTATTTTCTAGAGTGGATGGCTTGGTACTAGGCCTCCTGAACATACCAAAAGAGAAAAATAGGAAGCACAAGATTTGCTTAAAACGTTTGACTTATTTTCTACCTATACTGTGCAAAGCATCTGCCCCCTACTTTAATGTGCCTTTGGCCTCCCAGATAAAAAGCTGACATCATGGAGGTCGTATAGATTTGGGCAAACTCTATATGAAACTTTTCTAACAGAACCACGGATGCAATAGAGATGCACCATTCAAGATAACAATTAGCACCTCCCCTAAAGTAGGGTTCGAAGTCTGAAAGCTAGTTGCTCAATAACCAGGTATGTGTGTAAATGTAGGCAAGAAGATTCTGTTGTCTGTTTTACATAGATTGCTGCCAGCTTCCCCAGTGCCAAAGTAAAATTGTCAAGAGTCGCAGTAAAAACATGACAAGGAAATATACAATTCTGATAAGATGGTTGAAGATAGGTTGAAAGAAGTTAAAGAAAATAAGGACACAACGGCCAGGATTCTGTTCCTGCTGGCAGCGCACCCCCGCCCAGGGGAACAGCTTCAATGGATAATTCCATTGACAAGCGGCCGGAAGAGAGAATCCCGCCACCAGTGAACGCCGCTGCCGAGAAATATGCGGCTAGGGGACCGGAGAATCCAGTCCAACATCTATATGAGAGTATTTAAAGCGGGTAATGAAATCACTCAAAACCCCTCCATTAGCTTCAGCCATTAAAATCAATGAACATCCAGCATATTTCACTTTGTCAGGATGTTTCACAGTGCTTTACAGTCTATGAATTATCATTGAAATGTAGTTGCTGTTACAGAGACTAATATGGCAGGGAATATGCACAAAGTCCAATAAACAAATAAATGTCTAAACGATAAAATTTTTTGTTGTGTTCATTGAAGGATAAATATTAACCAGGAAACTGGAAAAACTCCCTTTCTTCACTGAATTATCCTGCCAGGACAGGCAGATGAGGCATCTGTTTAACATCCCACCCAAAAGAAAAAATCTCTGCTACTGGACTGTCAACCTGGGTTAAGTTCCATAGTGTTGAGAGTGGGACCTGAACAAAAGACCTTCTCATTGTTGAGTACTACCACTAAATCAACAATTTAAGTGGATAATTCCACTGTTTCTTTTGCCCTCACATAATTTTAAATATTCTGCCTTAAAGCACATTTTATTTAATTGCCCCAATTTATGTAGTTTTTCATCGTCCATTTACTCACCCAAGCACAGATTCTTGTTTCTTAAACCCATTGTCCCACAAGACAGGATATTTACACTTAATATAACGAGACAAGTAAATTGCTGCAGATGTGCTTGCCAAGGTAATGACAGCACACAAGACCAATGCGGTTTCTACACGAGAAGTAATTGTTGATAATGTAGAACATGTTAAATCCAAGTGTGTGCACATCAAAATAGTAGATTTTTTGCCTCTTACAAACTAACCTAAATTTTATATATATATATATATATATATATATATATTTAAATTTAGAGTACCCAATTCATTTTTTTCCAATTAAGGGGCAATTTTAGCGTAATCAATTCACCTACCTTGCACATCTCTGGGTTGTGGGGGCGAAACCAACGCAAACACGGGGAGAATGTGCAAACTCCACACAGACAGTGACCCAGAGCTGGTATCGAACCTGGGGCCTCGGCGCCGTGAGACTGCAGTGCTACCACTGCGCCACCGTGCTGCCCTATAAATTTTATATTAAGATACATTGTGTGTGTGTCTCTTTCTGACATGCCAAAAAAACTAAAGGACTAAATATGTTCAAACCAGGTGATTTGTTGCACACAAATAATTCCACTCACTCTCCTTACGTATACTGGTACTGACATTGCTGCTTGAATAGTCACTGTGCATATGGGCACCATTCTCAGGGAAAATTTCTAAGTTCATTTGTGGTGGGCTTTTCAGGGAGCTTCCCACCGGATCTGCCAGCAAGCACCCCACCGCTATTCAATGACACTTAGTCATTTTTTGGGGCCCTGGGAGTTTCTCACCGGTTTAGCCCACTTATGAATCTTTTTCAGCACTGGGAGCTGAACTCCAAGATCGGGCCGCCATTTTGAAAGGATGTCCCAATCTCAAAGTGAGCTTGTGGGTTCCCACAGCCCCCACCCATGGGCAATGTCACCCCCCACACACATGGGCATTACCCCACACCCTCCACGTGAGGACACCCCGGTATGGGGTCCCTGGGGGATTCCCCCTCTTCAGGCACCCCCCTCCCCTCCAAGCCACCTTACAGCACTCCCTCCCTTCCAGGACACTCACCCGTCACCTCCGCAACCTCCCGGACGCCCCTACTGAACTTGCCCTGCACAACCCCACCGTTCAAATCCCCCCCATCACCCTCATTTCATGGGCATGGCCCCCCTCAGCCCCTGATCCTTGGCAGTGCCACCGTGGTGCCTGGGCACCCTTGCACTTCTAGACTGGCAGTGCTTCTGCTGGCTTGGCAGTGCCACGGTGCCAGCTGGGCAGTGCCAAGATGCCCGTGTTCCAGGGGGAAGGCCAGGGAGCTACCCTGTACTTACCATGGCCATCCAGGGGGTCGTCAATGGCCCAGGAGAACCCTGGGTGCCATTGCGCCTAATCCACATTTGTGTGGATTAGCACTGATCGTGTTTGGCTGCAGCCTCCCTGGGGATGCCGGCGAATCGAGGGAGGCCAGTGGGCAGGTAGCCTGCAATTAGGTTTAAGCCATATTTCCGTGAGCGACATTTGGTCACGCCCCTTTTGGGCAGAGTTCCGACTCCGATGTCCTCCCACGAGGCGTGGAGGCTGTCGGGAGGCCAGCTGGAGGGCCCTCCTATGATTCTCCGGCCATACTGTGCTCTCGCTTGAGCAGCCAGAGAATCGCGCCCTAAATCAATAGCACTGATAATATGAGTTTGTTATGCCTTGCTTTCATGGGAACATTTGAACATTGCTGGCAAGGCCAGCATTTGGTTCTCATTCCTAATTTCCCTGGAGAAGGTGGTCCCGCTGGTGCATGTACTTTTAGGGAAGGAATTCCAGAATTTTGACCCAGCAGCAGTGATATAGTTCCAAGTCAGGATTGTGTGGGGCTTGGAGAGGAACTTGCACATGGTGGTGTTCCATGCACCTGTTACCCATGTCTTTCTACATAGTAGAAGTTGGTGAGTTGAATCAGTGCATCTTGTACTGACCACTGCTGCCTTTTGAAAAGGTGACTAAAGTGGTCAGGGGAATGCCTATATATGATATTTGTATGGACCTCCAGAGGTGACTTGATAAAGTTCCTCATAAAAGACTGTTTGAAGCTCAGGATACTGAAGGAAAATTTTAGACCTGGCTACAGTGTTGGCTGAGCGTCAGAAGGCAGAGAGTTGTAATAATGGGCAGGGACTCTACTTGGCAGGATGTGATAGTGGTGTCTCACAAGAGATCCTGTATTGGGGCCTTTATTCACTTAGAAGATGGGACAGAAAGCCACACATCCAAGTTTGCTGATGACACAAAGATAAGCGACAGAGTAAACACTGTAAATGGCAAAATAAAATTACAGAGATACTGACAGATTGAGTGAATAGACAAACTCTGGCAAATAGATTTGTGCAACTTAGAGCCGAAAAAGGAAAATCGCAGTATTTCCGAAAATTATGAAAAGCTAGAAACAGTAAGAGTCCAGAGATTGTGATCGAGATTAAAATATCATGAACAAGTACAAAAATTAAATTAAATGTTGGCCTTTATATCTAGAGGACTAGCATACAAGGGATAGAAGCCATGCTTCAGCTATACAAAGCCCTTGTTAGATCACACCTAGACTTTGAGCGTAGTTTGGGTACCACAACCTTGAGGAGGATATACTGGTCTTGGAGGGAATGCTGTCCAGCTTTACCAGTATATCTGGGCTCCAAGAGTTAAATTAAGAGAAGAAATTACTCAACCTAGCATCAGCCATCGCTCAGTGGGTAGCACTTTCACTGTGAGTCATAAATTCCGGGTTCAAGTCCCACTTCAGGCCTTGAGCACAAAAATCTAGGATGACACACCATGCCATTGGAGGTGCCGTCTTTTGGACAAGATGTTAAACCAAGACCCCATCTGCTTGCTTGGATGGATGTAAAAGATTCCAAGGCATCATTTTGAAGAAGAGCAGCAGAGTTCTCTCTAGTGTCCTGTCAATACTTATCCCACAATTAAACATCACGCATTCACAGAAATTCTGATCATTGCTGTTTGTGGAATTTTGCTGTGTGTTTCCTATATTATAGCAGTGACTTCACTTCAAAAGTACTTCATTGGTTGTAAAACATTTTGTGATGCCTTTTTTCTATTCCCTGCAATTTAGACAGTAAAGGGGCAATTTGATCAAAGTTTTCAAGATATTAATGGGAACAGTCAGGCCAGATAGGGAAAAGTTTTTCCATTCATTGGGTATCTAGGACTAGGGGGAAATGTAAAATTAGAACCGGACCTTTTCGGATTGAAATTAGGATATACTTCTGCGCAATGGAGTCTTGGTTTAACATCTTGTCCAAAAGAC
This sequence comes from Scyliorhinus torazame, assembly GCF_047496885.1. NCBI lineage: Eukaryota > Metazoa > Chordata > Chondrichthyes > Carcharhiniformes > Scyliorhinidae > Scyliorhinus > Scyliorhinus torazame. Next base: position 204,035,403 of record NC_092716.1, read on the forward strand.
GGCATCTCCAATGGCATGGTGTGTCATCCTAGATTTTTGTGCTCAAGGCCTGAAGTGGTAGAAGTTGGAATGCTATTCCACAAATCTGACTGATTTCTATTAACCATGTGTATCAAGGGGTACGTCAAAGATAAGTGTATGGAATCGGGTTGCAGAGCAACCATGATCTCACTGAAGTGTAGCGCCTTGAAGGGCTAAATGCCCTACTCCTATTCTTACTTATTCTCCCTCAAAGTAGTTGACTTTTAAGTAAGTTGGTGAGCAAGTTAATTAAAAATGGCCTCTGATGAAAAAAAGACCAACAAATATTTCATAGTCTGGGTTCCTTAGGCTGCATCGCGAGGGCTCATATGGGCCATCATGTTGATGTCTGCCTTTCTCTAACCTCGTGCACAAAATTAAAATTCTAACTGTTTAGTATGCTGCTGAGCAGAGCTCATATTTAAAGTCACCATTTCACTGAACATGCTGCTCACTGGCAGCTTAAACCAGCTGGATGGTGAATCTCTGGAACTGTTTGCCGCAAAAGGCTGTGGAGGCCAAGTCACTGAGTGTCTTTAAGACAGAGATAGGTTATTGGTTAATAAAGGGACCAGGGGTTATGGGGGGAAGGCAGGAGAATGGGGATGAGAAACATATCAGCCATGATTGAATGGCGGAGCAGACTTGATGGGCTGAATGGCCTAATTCTGTTCCTATGTCTTATGGCCTAAATATGAGAAATTCAAAAACAGGTTGTACACACCCATTCACTGAATTCAGACATTTCTTTCAAAGGCATCTCAGTCAAATGCACATTTTTAGATGGAAAATACAATGGGTATTTTTCAGGCTCCTCGAGGGACCAACTCACACGGGTATGGGGAAGAAAGCTGACATCTGAGCTGGCACAGGTATGAAAGGCCAAGTGGCCTCCTGTGTTTCTAAGGTTCTCCGATTCCCTTGTGCCACTTGGTAATTTATAATCACATTTATAACTATTAGGTTATAACAGCTTTGAGAGATCAGCAATAGCAAAAGCAAAATAGATTCTGCACAAATATGTGCCAGAGTGCTAATTAAAATTTAAATCATGAGGTACTTGTATTCAATGATGCCTATCTCAAAAGAAAATGGGAACATGGTACTGCAGCTGATGTCCATAACAGTCTGAAATTTAATTAAAGTTAACAAACTGGTGTAACTGCAATGGGCAAGCAAATTGTGCCAGAACGGTTTTCATGTACTAAGACGTCAGTTCTGCATTTTTATTCGCAAAAGTTCCGTTTGAGATTTGAAAATACCTTTCCAGGAATAAGGAAAAGTTGAGTAAATGAATTCTAGTTAGATTGTATAAATCTGTTGAAGTTGCTTTCATTATTCCCTCATTATACAAAAATATCTGGCAGGCCTGTAGAATGAACAGACAAGAGACAGCCAGCAACAAATGAGGGACAGGAATCAGATGAGATCTTCAGCACCAAGTTGTATCTCCAAAGTTCAAAACCATAAGAGCAATTTGCACTTAAACTAAGAAAAATTTGATTTGAAAGATATAATTTTAAAAGGAATATAGGAATAGACCAACCCTATTAATAAATATAATTATATTATGGGTGGTGTTGTGTGTTTTAGGGACATGTGCAGAAGAAAGTTGTGATGCAGAGCAGCAGTCTTATAGCTGCAGCAGCCAGAAAGTGAATATTTTCTCTCAATGTGAGGTACCAACTCCATCAGTGACATGTCCTCAAAATACTTCAGTTCAACTTGCCTTTAGGGTTGTCTGTTGCAACTCATTTCAGCTTTTTGTTTTTAAAACTGTGTTCTCCAATCAGATACATTTTTTGGTAGAATGCACACATTTCATTCTATAGAAATAGTTTGATCACACTGCTACATATGAAAATTGTAACCAATTTAGTTAGGATCAGGAATCGAACAGTTACATACAATGTCATGACGTTGAGATTTAACAAAGGGAATTGTTTAATCAGAGTACTTATTTATGCTCACATGTTAATTATAAGCAGATTTGCATACATCACACATCAATTGTCTAATCATTGAACTGTTAAGTATTTTGTTAATTCCTAGACAGGCCGGTTTTAGACAGAACTTAATGAGACCACAATCCTGAAAGATATCAACAATTAAATTACAATATTTAAAATGTACTTTCCAAGAGTTAGTATTTTCAGATAATGCCATACACAGAAGGAAAAATAATGTATAAGATGTATTACAGGCAAGTGCCATGATTAAGATTAATACCATTAATGAAATTGTGAACCTAATGTTTGGACATATTCATCATATTAATAAAGCAGACATTTATGCATTTTAATGCTTCACAATGGAACAAGGCTTATACTATAGCAATAAGTAAATTAACTTTGCAAACAAAGTGGAATTCAACATTTGTCCAGACTGCACAATTGATATGGCAAAGAAGTCTAGAAATGGTAGTGCATCATAAAATTCATCACTTTGTTTAGACATATTTGCCAGTGGGTAAAAGTCTACATTTCAAGGTATTTATGGTGCTATCAGGTCAGAACATACAAATCTAAACACATATATGAAACTCTCAATATTCATGCTAGTATCCTTGATTACAATATCTTTGCTAAACTCCTGATTCATTAAGACATAAGCTGTCCACCAACCAAAGAGAAATCATATATTGTGTATCTTCATCATTCAGACTAATTAGCTTTGCCTCGAATGGGGATTGAATGATTCACAAAGCTTCACTAAAATTTTGGGCAGCTAATTTCTATTTGCAAAGCAATGCACAGTACTTCAACCTGCTAGTGAATATGGAATTGGAATACACATCCTTAAGTATATGTAAGTGGTGGCTGACGAAACAAGCTATATTTCGAAAGGTAAGATAATCTTTTGAAGAATATTTATTTTCTCCCTTTCTTTCATGCCAATTCCTACCCTTCTCCCAAAAAGCATTGACTCCTCACTGGCTTAGAGTTCCAGCTGATGACTGGCATCCTCTGGTACCTGATTCAAGTGTCCTTTGTCCATGAATCACTTTGAAGAACTGTGGAGTTTGATAGCTGGGTATTAAACCGCAGGTGAATCACAGCTGAGGGTTTTTCTTTCTTCAGAGGACATTTACTTTCTACAGGGTTTCTGAGTAACAATCAGGAGATTCAACTTCCACCTCCCTGAACAGGGCAAGTCAATTAGTACTGCCAGTGTTGAGACCAGACTGTGGATTGATTGAACCTGCATCATTTCTCTTCTGTGCTTCAGCTACTTGTTCTATAAATGGAGGCGTCAAGAAACCTCAAGTTATTTATAGCAGTGCGTTCACATTAAGAACAAATAACACCTCTGAGCAGCCCAACTTACTTTCACATTGATGCCAATAAACATGCAGATATGCATTTGACATTGCAGCTTCCTCAGGTCATAGTAATACTTAATAAAAATCAACTTGTTGTGGAACCAGGAAATGGTGAATACAAGAAAGTAGTTTGTGTCTACCTCCGTATCTAGGGAATGATGAACTGCATTGGAAGCAGAAATATATTGCTCAACAATAAAGTTGTTACACTTATATGCCAGCTCAGTCGGCACGGTGGCGCTGTGGTTGGCATTACTGCCTCACGGCATTGAGGACACGGGTTCGATCCCGGCCCCGGGTCACTATCCGTGTGGAGTTCGCACATTCTCCTTCTGCTTGCGTGGGTCTCACCCCCACAACCCAAAGATGTGCAGGGTAGGAGGATTGGCCATGCTAAATTGCCCCTTAATTGGAAAAAAATAATTGGGTACTCTAAATTTATTTTTAAAAACATGCCAGTTCATGTTTTTATTAAAGAACTAACAAGTCATCAACAAGGGTTGCTGGTACGGATTACTATCCAAATCATCCCTGCTGCAAGAACCCATGTGAATGCCCACTAGCTTGCTTGTGTGTCTAAATGTTGGAGGACGACAGAGTCAGGCTTTGTGACTCAATTCGCACTGTCAGGTTCCATACATAAAGAATGGTCACTTGGACATAGCATCAGAGTCCTATATTCACTCATGAAGCTATTCCTCACCCCAATACAACACCTGCTAGAAAGGAGAAAACAAAAGGATTGGCGGGGTAAAGAAAATGATAAGCGATCTATTCTAATGCTCAGATGAGTCAGCATAATGCTAGCTCAGATCTTTTCCGAAAATGATAGTCAGTACACATTTGATAAAAATACACTTTAATTGCAAGAAGCATGAAGGTGAGCTGGAGTGCTCCAATGATTCAGCACTGAACCTCCAGGCAAAAAATACAAGTTCAATTACCAAGAAAAACTGAATCTCTGAGCTCACCTAATAAGATCATAAGAAATAGGAGCAGGCAACCATTTGACTCTGCTATTCGATGAAATCATGGCTGATCGGATTGTGGCCTGAACTTCATTTTCCAGCCTATCCCCCATAACCCTTGATTCTCTTGTTGATCAAAGATTTGTCCAAGTCAACCTTGAATATATTCAATGACCCAGCCCCCGCTGCTCTTGATGGAAGAGGATTCCAGAAGAAATTCTTCTTCATCTCCATCTTAAATCTAGCTCTAGATTCCCCCATGGCAGCAAACATTCTATCAGGTTTAGTCTCATCAATGCCGTGTGCAGTTGTAGCAAGACTTCCCTCCTTGCAATAAAGGCCCAAAGATCTACTGCCGCAATGAAAGCCTAGCCATCAGAAATAGCATCCCCTGTCTTAAACTGCCTGACTTACTATGCAACAAAATAGCGGCCTGGGCAAGGGAAGGGAAAGGAGCAACTCATGCAACATTTCCTCTTATGACCTGATGGTTTAAACAAACAACCTTAACCTGAGAAACCACTAAGTGGAAATTTAACAATTCAAAAACAAACAATCTGATACCACACATGAACAAATCAAACTGCACAAACACTGTACAACCGAAGGAAGGAAACATACAAAAGAACGTCATTATATATGCACAAGATAAACAATGGTTAGGATATCAATACTTCTAGTAGTCTGTAATAGTACCCAAGTTCTGCAGAGCTGTTTTTCCAAGTTCTGCAAAGAACACGTGAGCATGTTATGTATGTGCAATACTGCTATTGTGCTAAGTAACATAACCGTATTATTTTAAATACTGTACTGATAGTGTCAGCCTTGGCTTAGTTGGTAGCACGCTCATTTCTATGGTAAATGATTGTGGGTTCAAAGTCCCACTCCAGAAGCCCAAACACAAAAATCTCAGCTGACACTGAAGGAGTTCTACACTGCCAAAGTTGCTATCTTTTAAATGAGATGATAAACCAAGGCCATGTCATGTGAATGTAAAAGATTTTAAGTTACTATTTAAAGTACAGCAGAGGAAGTTCTCTTGTTCACTGACCCATATTTGTACCTCAGCCAGCATTACAAAAGCATGTGATCTCACTGTTGTGTGAAAATTGGTGTCGTTTCCTGAATCACAGCAATGACTATACTTCAAAAGCACTGCTTTGGGATGTCCTAAAACCATGAAGGACACTAAATAAATTCAATTTTTTTCTCATTTTCTTTCACTCAGTGATGCTATAATAAGGTATTTAAGTATATGTACTTTGAATTATATGGCCATGGGAAGAGTACTCTGCAACAAATTGCTCGCATGGCAGGTAAAGATCAGGGTAAATCTCTGCCATGGTCTTGATGGATTTGGTTCTTGAGTTGAGCTAGAACAGTGTGGGCAAATTGGAGAGGGGAGTCCATCCATGCTGCTTTTCTGATCAAACACAGAATGTTGCTGGGAGGGACGAGGGCCATGATATGGCCTTTCCTTAAGTCAGAAGAGGGGCTGTAATGTAAAATACCTTACATATATTTAAAATTACTTTCAAAAGCCTGTATGGAACATAAAAACAACAGGAAGTCAGTAAACCAAATTGTTTCAACCACCAAGAGATGTGGGGATGTTTAAGAAGTTCAAAATAGGATCTACGCATGGAAGCACAAGGCATGGCTAAGATACTAAATAATAATAATCGCTTATTGTCACAAGTAGGCTTCAATGAAGTTACTGTGAAAAGCCCCTAGTCACCACCAAGGAAGAAATGCTGCCAGACCTTCTACACAATGCTTTTATACAAAGCGTGGTAGATGTTTGAGAGACTGTTCCACAAATGATAATTGATGCTAGGTCAAGTGTTAATTTTAATCTGAGAATGATAGATTTCTAAAGGTATTCAAGGGTATGGGACAAAGGGAGGTATAGATTACAGATTAGTCATTATCTCAACAAATGGCAGAACAGGATTCCAGGTCTAAATGACCCAACTTCTGACCCTGTATTCCTAAACTAGTCAGTTCTAATATACTCAGCAGCGAGTACTTGAAAAACAAACTTCAAGGGGCAGGCAGAGTTAGCAGCTAAATATCAGTGCTCCAGACCCTCTCATCAGCATTGCCAATTTCTTTAAAAAAAACAATGAAAATGTGAAGTTTATTTTCAAAACAATATCAAGTATTCTGAATAGTTTTCTATGCGCTGCAGAGATTTCCACCAACAAATGTTTTTCTCCCACCTGGTATTGTTCATTTCCTCCACTATTGGATGATGTAGTTGAGATAGGCCTGTGCTCTGCAGCTGCAGTGTATATTTGACACTCTGCTGCAAGCTTTACAAAGCAGCCCAAATACACTCCACACTTCAAAAGGCATTTTTCTTCAATGATAGCGAAAGGAAAAATAAAATTAAACCCCAATATAAATCTGATTGTCAAAACAACGCAAGGTTTTTGGGAACTCGATAACAGAGTGAAATAACACATTTGAGAACATACACATAAATTCAGTGCAGGCCAGTTAAATGTTTCATCTCTGTTGGAATGAGTTTGGGCAGCATCAGCATCAATTCCTAATGGGTATGGCTAACAGAAGAAAGCCTCTCACAGCTTAATAAAAAATACAGGCTGTATTCATTTACTGACAGGGCAGAAGAATGGTCAATGTGGGAAATATATTTTACAATTCATACTGGGGGCATACAGGCTGCGATTCTGAGGTTCAATCAAGGAGTAAGTACTAGGACCTGTATTCACATTTGGACTTACAAGATTCCGCCTTCGCAAAGTTACAGATCTTCAACTGCATTGTTCAGATTTTGAGATTGCAGTGGCCTCGTCACATCTTTGAAAGCCTTCTCTGTACTGACGCCCACTTTTTTGTTTCTTTGTGCAGAAGTAGGAACAGTGGAGTCAACACTGTAGACATGTCTGGAAAAAACTTTCCATAATAGTTTATCAAACCTACAAATGACCTGAGCTCAGCCACATTCTTAGGTTCCGGAGCTTTCTTAATCGCTCAAACTTCCCTACACAGGCCTTGTGCAGTGATTCTGTGGCCTAGATACTCCACACATTCGGTGCCTGAAAAATGCACTTGCTCCACTTCAGACGCAGCCCCAGAAAACCTTTATAAAACTTGGTCCAGGTTGCTGAGGTGGTGCTCCTCAGTCTTACCCAAAATTAAAAAGGCACCTAAGTAGACTGCAACATGAGGAATGCCTTGTGACGGAGTATCCATCGTCTTTTGGAAGATCGCGGGACGACGATATACCAAAAACCAACCAATTATACTTGAACAATCCATTATGCGTGTTGATGGTCACATATTGCTTTGAATCTTTTTTCTAGTTGATAGGCCTGGCTTGTATCCAGTTTTGAACATGTTTTGCCTCCTGTAAGGGTTAAAAACAGATCTTCTACCTGAGTCTAGCTTGGAAACCTGAATAATGGTAAGTTTGTAATCCCCACATATGCGCACAGTACCATCACTTTTAAGAACAGCAACAATTGGTGCTGCCCAACGTGAAAATTTGCTGAGTTTACCAATGGAACTCCCCATTGGCTCACCAGAGGCTGGTTTAGCACACTGGGCTAAATAGCTGGCTTGCAATGAGGAACAAGGCAGCAGCGTCGGTTCAATTTCCGTACCGGCTTCCCCAAACAGGCGCCGGAATGTGGCAACTAGGGGCTTTTCACAGTAACTTCATTGAAGCCTACTTGTGACAAGAAGCAATAATTATTATTAAATTGAAGGGCTCAATGATTCCTAGCCTTTGCAGCCACTCCATCTCCTCCTCCACTTTGCCTTTCATGGCGTAGGGCACTGTCTTTGGTTTCAAAAAGCGAGGAGTATACCCCGAGGATCTACGAACAATGACAGTAGTGTCCTGCAATATGCCCAGATAGTCTTTGAAAACCTCAGGATATTTCTGAATGACGTCCTCTGTCACTTGTGTGTGCCTCATCTCATCCCAGTTCAACCAAAGTTTCCTAAGCCAGTCACACCCTAGTAGATTAAAGCCTATGCCCTTTTACTACCAGGAGCTGTGCTTTTGCTTCTTGGCTGTTATATGCAATGTCTACCTCGAACGTTCAAAGCAATATTATAGTCTTTCCAGTATATGTCCGAAGGTTGATTCCTTCCCAAGGGCTGGTGCCTGCTTAGAGCCCCAAATCTTCCTGAAGGTATCCTCACTGATTACCGACAGAGGCTCCTGCGTTTACCTCCACCTTGATTTTCCGTCCATCGATCTCCACTGGAGCATAAAGAGATTCTGAAAACCCCTCACTCATATTAAACATGTTGTAATAGTGCTCCTTTGCCTGGCACTTTCCAAGTGATGTACCATCAACTGAGGCTTCCTTACATTTGAAGTTCCCTGCTCAGGCTTCAACTTTCTCTTAGCACCCCAGGAGTTCTTTGCGAAATGCCCCTTCTTGTTGGACTGGTGACAAACTGCATCCAGGAATTTACAATTATTCGCATTGTTTGACCTCCACACCCAAAACACTCCACTGTCTTCACCTATTTACTTGCAGCTTCTTTCTTTATTTGATGCAGTGCACCTGCCTACATGCTGCCATTAGCCTTATGAATATCTTCTGCATTATTGTCAGCCTTTCCCGGAGAAATTTATTTTAAAAAGTAATTGTGGCCTCTCCCAACAAATGCTGTCCTCGTTAAACGGACAAATTAGTTTGTCCTGAAGCAGGTCTTCGAAAACTGCCCCAAACTCTCAATGGTCAAAGAGCTGCTGCAATTCAGCAACAAAGTTACCTACAGACTGTCCCATCTTCCAACTATGGAATTTGAAAAGTTGTACAATTACTGAGGCATCAGTGTTATGGTGATTGTGAACGAGTGTAAATAATTCCACCCACCCACAGCCACAGCGCAGAGTTGAAAGCCGGAAGACCCTGCTCCCGGTATCCACCCGGCTCGCTATGCCTCACGAGATCCAACGCGATCTTGCGAGATGTTGCGATGTGAATCCCGCCCACAATGGGCGGGATCACGTTTTGGCTATCAGCATATCAGCGAGAGTCAGTAAGCCTCACTCTAATGTGCAGATTCCCGAGGTACCTGAGGCGTTGGGATTCAACCCCATCGCCTCAGACTTAGGGCGAGCGCCGTTCAACACTGGTCCCCACAAATGAGGACCAGATGGAACGGCACGCGTGGGGGTCTCCCAGGGGATCGGAGGTTCCCTGCTGCATGTCTTTTAGGCAGGGTGGTGCCCTGGCACTGCTGGTGCCACCTGGGTAACCTGGCAGTGCGACCTGGGTGCCAAGGGATTGTTTCGGGAGCAGAAATCGGGACACCATTTAAAAATGATGTCCCGATCTCTCGCTACAATGGGGAGTTCCAGCGAGCGGAGCTCCCGCTATACAAAACGAGGCGATGTGTGGCCTGGACTGCGCGTTCCCTGTCCAGGTCCCTTATTCAATGCGGGTCATGTTGAATAGCCGTGTGTTTCTCAGCACTGAGAGAGCCGGGAAACACACGGCTAAACGCGCTCGCTCGCGGACTTTGTTCCCTTTGCTAAGGGTGTTGCTAACTTGTCTTCCATTGGTAAACTCAGTAACTTTTTGTGTTGAACGTGCTGAATCTCAAATTTGTTTTTATTCTCATCGCCAGAAAGATGTGGTAATGTGACCACAAAAAGATAGTCGAAATGCATTGTTAATCTTCTTTAATATATAAAAATAACTAAGTTTAAATTGCAGTATGGACTCAAAAACAAGAGTAGCTAGCTCAACATCAATATAACAGTAACAGAAAAGAATAGGAACTAATGGCAGTTAAATACAAGTATACACAGCTAACAATAACAAATCATGTCACAGCACTTACTGATGACATCAGCAATGCATTAAATAAGAATATGCATAATCATAATACTCTATAACAATAGGGAATTATAATATTGCTACTAAGGTACATCATTATCAAATGTTTTAAATTTCACGTAACACTAGAGACTTTCCAGAACAGGACAACATCTCAGTGGATATTTATAAATACCCATACTTTGACTAGCCTCCTCACTGATCCAAAGAGACAGAAAAAGACCAATGGTGAGAACCGAGAGTATATAATCGAATCAGATAGGTCAAAAGGTGCAAATACAAATTAAAGTTAGAAATCAAAATACTGAAGTAATTTTTAAAGAAGTCCATGTATTACAGCCAATCATATTTGTTAATGGCAAATATTTTTATTTTAAAATCAGCCCCAACCAATATCCGTATCAACCAATTATAGAACTACTTTGAAAGACTGGAATACTTTTGTACTCATAACGTCAGGGTCTATTAAACATTTAGCATATTAAAAAAAAAATTCATTTGCCAAAGCCCACATCATCCCAGTTGGGGCCAAATATGCTCATCAGTGCCACCAACTACCCTTGAACATGAACATACAGTGCAGAAGGAGGCCATTCGGCCCATCGAGTCTGCACCGTCCCCTTAAGCCCTCACTTCCACCCTATTCCCGTAACCCAATAACCCCTCCTAACCTTTTTTGCCACTATGGGCAATTTACCATGGCCAATCCACCTAACCTGCACGTCTTTGGACTGTGGGAGGAAACCGGAGCACCCGGAGGAAATCCACGGAGACACGGGGAAAACGTGCAGACTCCGCACAGACAGTGACCCAGCGGGGAATCGAACCTGGGACCCCGGCGCTGTGAAGCCACAGTGCTAGCCACTTATGCTACCATGCTGCCCTTCTAGCGCCTCTGCCACTATTACACTCCTTCCCCACCCCCCTCGATTCTCCACCATCTTGTCCATCTGAAACCTCACCCGCTTGCCCACAAATACCCCCCGGCCCATCCCGAGTGAAACACTTGACCCACCCAACCTTTCCTAATCCTTCATCCTCAAATGGGTCTCCTGCAGCATCACGTCAGCCTTAAAGCTCTTCAAATGTCTAAAAACCTGTGAACTCTTCACCAGTTCTCCTAACCCCCTTCACATTCGTCACTATTCTGACTGGGGGTCCCTGCAACCCCCCCCCCCCCCCCCCCCCAATCTGCCATCATCATAATCTCTGGGCCCTCCCTCTCCGCCGGACCCGCCCCAACCTATTGTTACCGTCAAACCCCTCTCCTCCTTCCCCAAATCCGCCCATCCACTTCCTCTTGCAAACACCTCACCCAGTATCGATCCCATCCCCCAACCTTTCACATCTCCCAGGCCCATCAAAATCTGTTCAACCAGGTTCCAACAACCACAGCCCCTCCCCACACCACACTCCTGTTCACTAGCCAACCTTCACTTACCAGTGCGGAGGGCCCTGCCCAGACACCCCGCCTTTCCCAATCCCCTTCCCCATACCCTAGTTCCAGAAAAACAAACAAAACAGTGCAAGACTGTGCCCCAGAAACCCGCCATATGCATGTGGGCAGCACGGTAGCATTGTGGATAGCACAATTGCTTCACAGCTCCAGGGTCCCAGGTTCGATTCCGGCTTGGGTCACTGTCTGTGCGGAGTCTGCACATCCTCCCCGCGTGCGCGTGGGCTTCCTCCGGGTGCTCCAGTTTCCTCCCACAGTCCAAAGATGTGCAGGTTAGGTGGATTGGCCATGATAGATTGCCCTTAGTGTCCAAAATTGCCCTTAATGTTGGGTGGGGTTACTGGGTTATGGGGATAGGGTGGAGGTGTTGACCTTGGGTAGGGTGCTCTTTCCAAGAGCCGGCGCAGGCTCGATGGGCCGAATGGCCTCCTTCTACACTGTAAATTCTATGATAACCCCCAAGCTCAAAATACTTGTAACTGACTTTAAACAAAGGTAAACTACCCTCCCCCATTCAACCAACTCCCATCAGATATAAAATGAGAAACAACAAAAAAAGAGAGATAAGGACAAAGCACAGTTCCCATCCCCTCAGACCAGGTCCCAATTCCAGGCCCATCTCTCACTTCAGCCCCAGTCCTTTAGCCTTCACGACCGCCTCCGCCGACTTGAAGTAGAAATCCCTTAAGTTATGCGTCACCATCAACTTCGCCGGGTAGACCACTCCAAACCTCATGCCGTTGCTGTACAATGCCACCTTCACCCTTCCGAAGGCCGCCCTACTCATCGCTTGTTCCATTGTCAAATCTTGGTATATTTGAATATCAACGCCTTCCCACTTCACCTCTCACCGTTGCTTCGCCCAACTCAGGACCTTCTCCTTAAGGTGAAACTTGTGGAAGCAAATTATAACTGCCCTTGGTGGCTCATTTGCTTTTGGCCTGAGCGACCAATGTGCCCTGTCCAGCTCATATCAGGAGGGTTCTTCCCCCCAACAGCTCTGCCAACATCTTCACAAAGTACTCGGCCCTCCACCCCTCAGGCAGGCCCATGATCTGTAGATTTTGTCACCTTGATCTATTCTTCAGGTCCTCCACCTTGTATCTGAGCCCTTTGTTAGCCTCCACCACCCTGCTCACCCATCGAGGTGAACTGGTCACTGTGCTGCAACAGAGCCTCCGCCACTCCTTTCAGCTTCTCGCCTTTCTCCTGTACCTTGGCTGATGTCTTTGACACTGCCACCTTCACCGGGGCAATCGTCTCCTCCACCCACTCCTTCATCACTGCCGCCTTCCAACCGGAGCAACCGCCTCTGCCACCCACTCCTTTGTCGCAGCCATCATCTCCCTCCAGTTGCTTGGCGAACTGCCTCTCAAATTCTCCGGTCATCACCTCGGTCAAAGATGCCACTGTGAGGGGAATGGCCTCACCCAGCGATCCAGCCTCCGCTATCTTTCTTCCGACCGGACTCACCGACTTACTCGACGGCAGACATTCGCTTGCCCCCTTCTTTTGCGTCTTCGACGTCTCACATCTTCCTGCACCAGCTCACTCAAAAACATCCCCTGAAACCAGGCATTAAAGTCCAAAAACCAGAGCCTCGAGCAGGAGCCACGCAACATACGACCTCCACCTACATGCCGTCACCAGAAGTCCGCTAGATAGCTCTTTAAAAGTAAAAGCAAAATACTGCGGAGCTGGGAATCTGAAATAAAAACTGAAATTGCTGGATAAACTCAGCAGGCCTGGTATAAGTGAACTTGCCACAGATGCTGCCAGACCTGCTTAATTTATCTAACATTTTCTGTTTTTATTTTAGCTTTTTTAAAAAGTGCTTACACAGGCATGATGGGCTGAATGAGTTCATTCTGTGGTGCTGCAAGATTCTACGATTCATAACTAGCCTTGTTAAAGGAAACGAGGATCATTTTTTAAAAATAAATTTAAGTACTCAATTCTTTTTCCGCCCAATTAAGAGGCAATCGTCGCCAATCCACCTAGCCTGCACATTTTGCGGTTGTGGAGGTGAGATCCACGAAAACACAGGGAGAATGTGCAAACGCTACATGGACAGTGCTAACTACTGCGCCACCGCTACTTTAATCAGTTCTTGGGTTAAGTATTCCAATACCAGACAGACATCTTTAATAAACACAGATACATCTGTGTATTCACTGGATATTGTGTTAGCAGATGAGAGGGGAGCTGGAAGTCGGACTATGGGAAAAGGCCTTGAAGAGAGTAGACTCATCCTCGTTGTTAGCCTGATCCAGTCAAGGTGGTTCATCGGGCCCACATGACGGTAGCCCGGATGAGTAGGTTTTTCGAGGAAGTGGAGGACCGGTGCGGGCGCTGCGGGGGAAGCCTGGCGAATCATGTGCATATGTTCTGGGCATGTCTGAAGTGGAGGGGATTCTGGCAGGGATTTGCGGACGTCATGTCAGAGGTCCTGGAAGGGAGGATGACTCAGAGTCCAGAAATGGCAATATTTGGGGTATCGGAAGATATTTTCCATTACATGTATACTCAAATGTATACTTTTCCTCCCGAATGGGATTATCTCACTTCTCGATAAATTATCTGCCATCAGTATGCCTTTCGATGTCCTTTTGAAGTCATGCACTTGTGCATATCACTATTTATCAAACCCACCCACTTCGTTCAGGTAAAATCTGTAATTGCGCTTACTGTGTAGAGGGACAAATCGTAGACTTCTGTGGCATACTACATTTCTCCAGAGTAACACCCCAACAGGCCTGATTCTTTTTTTTCTACCCATCATTAGCTAACCTTCTTTCTATGGTGCTATATTTCCTCTTACGTCTTAATTTTTATGACCAGTTTCTTGTAAGACACCACGTTCAACATCTTCCCAAATCTATACACACATCTGTTGCATTCTTTTTCTTATAACTGGTCCTTGCTGTGTGAGGATGTTTTCCTGGGACGTTTTACCACACATAAATCATTATATAAACACAAGTTGTCATTGGACGTTTGGAATGCTACTCTCCATTACAAAGGCTGCTGATTTTCTCCTCCAAAACGCCCATCTGCTTGCTGCTGAAATCTTTACCCATCCTTGTTACCTTCAGACTGTTCCAATGCTCCACTTGGTTGGTCTTCCACTTTCCATAAATATGTGAAAGGTTTATTTCATATTCTTTTCATTCATTACCTCCTCTTTTGATTCTGCCACAAATTTGTCAGTTTGTGGACATCCAGTGGCACAGTGGGTAGCACTGAAGCTTCACAGCTCCAGGGTCCCAGGTTCGATTCCTGACTTGGATCACCACCTGTGCAGAGTCTGCACGTTCTCCTCGTGTCTGCGTGGGTTTCCTCTGGGAGCTCTGGTTTCCTCCCACAGTCCAAAGACATGCAGATTAGGTGGATTGGCCATCCTAAATTGCCCTTAGTGCCCAAAGGGGTTGGGTGGGGTTGCTGGGTTACAGGTGTGGGATGCTCTTTCCAAGGGCCGGTGCAGATTCGATGGGCCGAATGGCCTCCTTCTGCACTATAAATTCCATGTCTATGTCAGTGTTGGGTGAGCAGAAATTTCCTATTAAATATTGAAGAGATTGAAGCCATTGCCTTTGGTTCCTCCTGCCTCCCCCAAACTTTAAAAAAATGTTTAGATTACCCAATTCATTTTTTCCAATTTAGGGACAATTTAACATGGCCAATCCACCTACCCTGCACATCTTTGGGTTGTGGGGGCGAAACCCACGCAAACGCAGGGAAATGTGCAAACTCCACACAGACAGTGACCCAGAGCCGGGATCGAACCTGGGACTACGGCGCTGTGAGGCAGCAATGCTAACCACTGCGCCACCTGCCTCCCCCAAACCTATCCGACTCTGCCACACCCCTTCCAAAATCACCCACTGTTTGAGACAATTTGTAACCACATCATCCTTGATGACTTGAGTTTCAAATCTCATATCCCCTCTATCACCAAGTCCGCCAGCTTCCACCTCCATCACTGCCCCATCAGAGGTCATCAGCTGCTGAAAACTGTATCCATGCTTGATACTTCTAGACTCAACTATTCTGGTACTCTCTTGGCCTACCGGACAGCTTCCACAAATTTCAGCTCATCAAAAACATTGCTGTCCCATCAAGTCCGGTTCACTCATCATCCTTGTGCTTGCTGACCTACAGTGGCTCCCTATCTGGCAATGCCTCAAATTTAAAATCTTCGGGCAGCACGGTGGTTGGCATTGCTACCTACGGTGCTGAGGACCTGTGTTCGATTCCTAGTTCACTGTCTGTGTGGAGTTTGCACATTCTCTCCATGTCTGCGTGGGTTTCACCCCCCCCCCCACAACCCAAAGATGTGCAGGTTAGGTGAATTGGCCACACTAAATTGCCCCTTAATTGGAAAAAAATTGGGTACTCCAAATTTAAAAATTTTTTTTAAATCTTCATCCTGGTGTTTAGATTCCTTCAATTCTGGCCTCCTGCATATTGCTGATTTCCATTGCACCACCATTGATCGCCAAGGCTTAAGTGATTAAATCTCGCATTTGGATGTTCCTCAAAACCATCCCTTTGGCCAAGCTTTTCATCACCTGTTCTAATATTTATGTCAAATTTTGTTGTGATAGCATGCCTGTAAAGAACAAAAACAAAACATACCCTCAAACAAAACCTCAGCCCCCCCACCTCCAACAGCTGAAGGTGACTAGCTCTTTCAAAAACAGAATGAAAGGATGCCATCTTTTATAAAACCCCTTAATTGGGGCCCTTAACGTATACGGATTACAAAACAAAAGCCAAGACATCCACCCTCGCTTTGGCAGGTCTGACATCTCAAATATGGCTACCAGGGGGCTGGGCTCCAATTCCATCTGCAGAATTGCCGACATGGTGCTGAAGAAAACCCAAAATCTCACCAGCTCAGGACATACGCACGATTTGTCCTGCCCCTCCCACTTGTCTTCCACCTCTTCAAACAAGACTCATCCTAACTCTAGTTAAGCGCACCACCTTCAATTGTATCAGCCCCAGTCTTTGCACAACAAAGCGTTCACCCTACACAAGGGCTCGCACCACGCCCCCCCTCATCTGATTCCACCCCCAATTCTTCCTCCCACTTGGCCTTAGTCCCCACCAGCGATGCAGTATCCTCCGCCATTATCCTCCCGCAAATTCCCACAGTATTCCCCTAATCCATCCCCACAAGCAACAGAACCCTCTTCAACAATGAAACTTATGGCGCTACCGGAAGCGATGGGAAGACCTTCCACGCAAAGTGTCTCACCTGCAGATATCTAAAGTTCTCCGTCTGTGAAAATCTCTGATAACTCATCTGGACTCGCAAACCAACCCTCCACAAACATGTTCCCCAAAGCCTTCCACCCCCTGTCCACCCAGCCTTAAAACCTGGCATCCAATCTTGCCGTCTCAAACTTGTGGTTATCACAGGTTGGCGCCTGCTTTGACATCCTGCCTAATTTAAAATGTTGCCTGAATTGCCCATATTTTCAACGCGTGGCCACCAAATGGTTACATGAAAACTTCTCTGGAGAGAACAGAAGTGGGGCGTCTCCAACACCCGCAGCCCCAACCCCCCCGGAGAGAACAGAAGTGGGGTTGTTGCCAGCACTCGCAGCCCCAACCCCCATGAACCTGCTTCCGTCCTCACCCAAACCGCCTCCTGGTCCCCACATCAGCCCAACACCGACTCTGCATTTGTCACACAATAAAAGATCAGGCTCGGTAACAGTAAGTCCCCAGATTGCCGGTCTCTCTGCAGGACCGTATGCCGACTCCTAGAAACCGTACCCACTCAAATAATGGACAAAATCGGTCTCTCTACTCCCACAAAAACACTTTTTGGCAAAAAAAAAAACGAGAAGCATTGGAATAGGAACAAAAACCGTGGCAGAATGTTCATCAGCACAGACTGCACTCGGCCTGCCAAGGACAGAGAGAAGCAATCCCACCTTTGTAGGTCAGCTTCAATCTACCCACCAGACTTGTAGGGTTTAATTTCTGCAGCCGAGCCCAATTCCACGTTATTTGCACCCCTAAGTACCTAAAATGAGAGCCCGTCAAACAAAATGGCTCCCCTCACCCAAATTAGCTTTCTCCAGGTAACAGAAAAACACTCTCTTCTCAAAATGTAAATTATACCCAGAGAATGTACCAAACCTCTTCAGCAGCGCCATTATGTTCCCCATTGTAGGGACTGGGTCCGAGACATACCGTAACAAGTCATCAGCATACAGGGACACCCAATGCTCCATCACACCCCTCTCTTTCCCCTGCGGCATTCTATTTAAAATACACTGAGCTCTATCCTTTGATGCACTTGGAATCCTTATTTTACATAGAAATTACAGAACAGAATCAGGCCATTGAGCCAAAATGGTCTGTGTTGGTGTGTATGCTGCATACAAGCCTATGCCCATTGAATTCATTTACCTCACCAGCATAACAGTGGTAGTGCTGCAGAGTACACGCAGCGGAGTTTGGAGCGCGAGTCCAAACTTGCGGAGTGGTGGTTGAGCGCTGACCAGTTGACACCCGGGAGAAATCAAGGAGTAGGGTGGCATTTGTCGTCCTCCTTTGTATATTTTCTTTAAAGTATTTTTATTCCACAAATTTTCAATAATTTTAGTTTACACCACCACAAAACCCCTCAACTCACCAAGCCCCCCCACCCCCCCCAACAGTAACCAACTCCCCAAAATGCACGATAAACAAACCCTAACAATTGTAGAACCATCGCTCGCCCCTGCCCCCTTGCAAATTTCACCTTTTTTAGGGTCACAAATTCCGCAGGTCCCCCGCCAAGCCAAAGAACAGGGTGGAGAAGCTGACCTCCACCCCAACAAGACCCACCTGCGAGCAATCAGTGAGGTGAAGTCTAAAACATCTGCATCCGCTTGCAGCTCCGGCCGGTCCGACAATATGGTTTCTAGGGGACCGGGCTCCACGTCCACATCTAAGCCCCCCTGAGATGGTGCTGAACACCATCCTCCAAAACCTTACCAGTTTCAGGCAGAACCAAAACGTACGTACATGGTTCGCAGAGCCCCTCCTGCATCACTCACAGACATCCTCCACCCCTTTGAACAGCCGGCCGATCCTAGACTTTGTGAGGTGCGCCATGTACACGACCTTCAGTTGTATCAGCCCCAGCCTCGTGCACGAAGTCAAGGCATTTACCTTCTGCAGCACATCGCACTAGTCCCTCCTCCCACTTCGCCTTAACTATCTCCATGGACACCTGACCCTCCAAAATCCTCCTATTACTCGGCACAGCTTCCAGCAACGAGGAGGCAGTCACTATTGGGAAGACCTTCCTCGCAAAGTCCTGCACCTGGATAATACCAAAGCTTTTATCCCGCACCAGCACAAACCTCTCACCCAGCTCCTCCAAAGTCACAAATCGCCCTCCCAGAAACAGATCCTTCATTTCCTTAATTCCCCCTCTCTTTCCATCCCCGGAACCTTGCAATCATCTTCCCCAGCTCAAATCCATGATTCCCCCGAATTGGAATCCCCCCTGACCCAGCTCCCAACCTAAAATGCTGCCTAAATTGCCTCCAGATCTTTCCTCCTTTGCATATAGTTAAACCTCAATAAACATATTTGTTAACTTTCACCTGCCAGGTAGTTGTTGAGTCTCGCAGCTATTACATTTGGCATCAAGGTAAATCGGGACTGTGGTTGGAAGCTCCTGAAAATCGGGACTGTGGTTGGAAGCTCCTGAAAATCGGTGGTTGTGGGAGGCAGGGCGCAAAATCGATCCTTTTGACCCAGAAACTGAACATTGGACCAGTATGTTGAAAAGCTTCTTCACTAATGAAATTACAAGAGAGGATAAGCATTCTGCTTTCATTACGTGGACCCTCAACTTACAATCTCAATAGAAATTTTACATCCCCAGAAATTCCAGCTTTCAACCAGCTTGTAACATTGCTAAATGATCCATTTTTAACCCCAGCCCGTCTATCATAATGCAGAGTTTTAAGTTTAACTTTGGTGTAAGGGACACAGGGGAGACTACTGCAATATACACAGCAAAACTAAGAAAATTGGCAGGGGCATGCAAATTTCGATCAGCGCTGAGTGACATGCTGCGTGAATAACATAAACATACAGAAGAGGCTGCTCGCAGAAAATTAGATTTCCCTGGAGAAAACCATGGAAACAGTCAGGCGATCGCGAGGAAAGGCACTCTCGAGCAACAGTGTGTGCAGGCGGGTGAGGTGAATCAACTGTGATGCAAAACCATTGCAAATCAAGAGGGCAGAGTTGAGCGCACTGCCGAGGACCCGGGTTCGATCCCGGCCCCGGGTCACTGTCTGTGTGGAGCTTGCATTCTCCCCGTGTTTGCGTGGATCTCACCGCCACAACCCAAAGATGTGCAGGGAAGGTGAATTTGGCCAGGCTAAATTGCCCCTTAATTGGAATTTTTTTTTTCTTAAAAGGGAGGAGGGAGAGAAGAGATCACACATAGGAAAGATGCAAATTCCGGGGATTCTATCTGTTTTGGCTGCAATCAGAGAGGCCACATCCGAATTAAGTGCTGAGCAAAACAGAATGCACCTGGCTTGAACAAACAAAACCTGGTCCAGTGCATAATCTAGAACATGATTCAGAAGAGGAATCGGAGATATATTAGTTGAATAATCTCAAGAGTAAATCGGCTCCTATCATAATAGCACCTGTGGTAAACAGAGGCCATTAAGCATGGAAGTGGATGCCGGTGCTTCTGCTACTATCATAGGGGAGCAGACATCTATATATCTTCAAGGCAGAGTTCAACCCCTAAAATAACACAACAGCTAAATTAGCCACATAACCGAGAGAAACCCTAAACGTTTTGGGAATATATCCACGGCAGTGACTTATCACTAATCTGCTCATCTACTAATTGTCATCGCAAAAGGCCAAGGGCCTAACCTCAGGGGACAAGCTTGGTTGCATCAAATAAAACTGAACCGGATAGAGATCTTCTGTATAGTTGATGGTAGTTTACAATAAGTTTAAAACACTAGAGGTCTTTCAAACTGAATTGGACAGAATTTGGGGCGTCAAGGAAATAATCCACATAAATTTGAATGTTACCCAAAATTTCATAGTGACATGTGTCTTACATCAAAAAGCCGAGGCAAAACTTTAAGTTTAGAAGAATTGGGAGTCATGGAGACAGTGCAATTTTCTGAATGGGCTGCCCCCATTGCACCCGTGCTAAAACCGGACAGAAGCCCGCATTTGACCATCAACCAAACAGGCAAACTGGACAGGTATCCGACTCCAAAGACTGAGGATCTTTATGCGAAGCTAGCAGGGGATCTAATGTGTGCAAAACCAGAATGAGCATGCGTATCAACAATTGTATGAGGATTCAAGAAAAGTTGTAATGATTAACAGCTACATGGGTTTGTTCAATACACCCGGTTACCCTTTGGTGTGTCTTCAGCATGCAGAATCTTTCAGCACACCATGGAAATTACATTGCAAGATATATTCAAAGTAGTGATAGGTCTAGATGATGTATTGGTCACAGGAGTTTCCCCGAAAGGAGCATCTGGCAACCCTCGAAGAGGTGCTTAAGGGATTCAAAGGGGCAGGGATGAGTTTTGAGAGAGGTCTATCTTTCAGGCCCACGAGGTCACTTACCTTGGATTTTAAATCGACGCCAAGGGGCTACGCCCTCTAAAGAAAAGTAAAAGCTATCAAGGAAGGACCAGCACCTACGAACGTGTCTGAACTTAAATGTTTTTTGGGCATGGTTAATTACTATGGTCGGATTATACCAAGTCTCTCAATATTACTGCCACTGTTACATCTGCTTTTAAACAAATATCAAAGATGTTATTGGAGCAAGCCACACAAAGAAGCCTTTGAGAAAGTCTAACTCGCTTTGCAATCTTCAGACTTACTAGTCCATTCCGAACCAAAGAGAGATAATACTAAAATGCGGTGCTTCGTCCTTTGGTATAGGACAGTGTTATTTCATAGGATGGAAGGCGGCAGAGAACGACCCGCCGCTGTTGAATCACGAACCTTAACTGTTGCTGAGAGAAAAACTCAAATTGCGAAAGGGCCTAGCCATGATTTAGGGGTTAAAAAATTCCATCAGTATGTGTACAGGTGTCAATTTGTGATTGTCGCCAATCACAAGCCATTATTAGTGTTATTTCGCAAGAACAGGCCTATTCCTCCTACTGCATCAGCCGGAGTCCAGAGATGGGCTTCACTTCTGGCAGTTTACAACTACATATTCAAACACAAGGCAGATGCCCAGTCGACTTCTACTGCTTCAAACCACACCACTATCCACAGTACCACAAGAACTAACATTATCAATATCGTTGAAGCAAATTCAGAATTTGACTCAGTACTGTCCAAACGGAAGCGTATGGTCCTCCATGGATGACACTTTGACAAGTCGGACCAATTGAAGCCATTCCAGCTCCATAAAGACAAACTGAGTTGTGAGGATCGAGTGTTACTGTGGAGTTCTAGAGTGGTGGTTCCAGGCCCAGCAAGAGGAATGTTGTTGCAGGAGTTGCACAATGCTCACCCAGGTCAGACCAAAATGAAAATGCTCGGGACAGGTTATATTTGGTGGTCAAATAGGGGCAGCATGCTGGTGGCACAGTGGTTATCACTGCTGCCTCATGGCACCGAGGTCCCAGGTTCAATCCCTGGGTCACTGTCCATGTGGAGTTTGCACATTCTCCCCATGTCTGCGTGGGTCTCACCCCCACAACCCAAAGATGTGCAGGGGAGGTGGATTGGCTAAATTGCCCCTTAATTGGGGAAAAAATAATTGGATACTCTAAATTTTTTTTTTTTTTTTTTAAAACAAACATGTTTGGTAGTTAAATATTGAAACGGATATCAAAAATCTAGTCATGCGTGTGATCAATGCCAATTGCAACAAACTCTGCCTCCTTCAGCTCACTTGCACCCATGGAAGTAGCCTGGTCGATCTTGGGCATGCTTACATGTATACTTTTAGGGGTCCTTAGTTATTACTGATGCCCATTCCAAATGGCTTGATATTCATGAAATGAGAACATAGTCTGCAACAATCAAAAAATGACAAACCTTCGCTATGCATGACCTGCCAGAGGTTTTAGTCGGTGATAACAGCACATTTACTGGGTCAGTTTCAGCATTTTATTAAAATTAATAGAATAAAACGTGTGTGCACGACCCCCATCACCCAGCCTCGAATGACTTAGCAGAAGGAGCTGTCCAGACATTCAAGTCAGCAATGAAAAGAGCCAGCCACACCCTTGGGTTTGAAGCTTGCTAAATTCCTCCTAGCTTACAGAACACGACACGTTATTACGGAAATATCCCCTGCAGAGCTACTAATGGGAAGGCACCTGCAGACCAGACTTGACAATGTTCCACAAATTAACGGGGAAGGTGAAGACAAAACAAGGTACACAAAAGACATATCACAATTCCGTTAAAGTTGATAAGAGTTTCTTTAAATATATAAAAGGAAGAGAGGTCAAAGTGAACACGGGCCTCTCAGAAAATGAATCTGGATAAATAGTTGTCAGCAACAAAGAAATGGCAGAAGGGACCAACAGATATTTTGCATCAGCCTTTATGGTGGAAGATACTTTGAACATCCCTTAATACTAAAGAATACGGGGGAGCAATTAAATCCATCACCATCAATAGTGAGGAGCATTAGAGAAACTAATGGGGCCAACAACAGAGACGTTTCCTGGCCGTGGTGGCTTGCATCCTAGGATTCTAAAAAAGTCGCTAGAAATAGTGGATGCATTAGTTGTAATTTTCCCCAAATCCTTGGATTCTGAAGAAGCAGAGTATCGGAAAACTTGTCAACTTGACTCCCCGATTCAAAAGGGGAAGCAATGAGCAGGTAACTATAGGCGGATTGGTCTAACATCTATTGTTGGAATCAATTATTAAGGAAGTAAAGGCAGTACATTTGGAAAATCATAATCTAACCAAGCAGAGTCAGCATGGCTTCATGAAAGGGAAATAGTGTCGGACTAATTTATTAGAGATTTTCGAGGAAGTCTCAACCAGAATGGATAAAGGGGAACCAGTAAATGTGTTGTATTTGGACTTCCAGCAGGCTTTCAACAGGTACCTCACAAAAGATTAAGTCATAAGAGCCCATGGTGTTGAGGTAGCATATTAGCATTGATAAAGAATTGGCTAACGGGCAGGAAACAGCGACTGGGGATAAGGGTTCATTTTCAGGTTGGCAACCTGTAACCAGTGGGGGTTTCACAGAGATCAGTGCTGGGATCGCAACTGTTTACAATATATATTAATGATGTGTAGAGGAAGGAAGCTAATATATTACAGCCAAATTTGCAGAAACAAATAGGTGGAAAGGCAAGTTGAGAGAGGAATATAGTTTGCAAAGAGATAGGATAAGTGGGCAAAAAGTTAACAAATGAAGTATAATGTGGGGAAATGAGAAGTTGTTCATTTTGGAAGGGAGAATTAAATGACGGAGTATTACTTAACTGGAGGAAAGCCGCAGAAAGCTGCAACAAAGGGACTTGGGGTACTTGTATACATGAAAGACTGAAAGCTAGCACAAGGGTGCAGCAAGTAATCAGGAAAGCTGATGGAATGATGGCCCTTATTTCAAAGGGGGCTGGTGTATAAGGGGAGGGATGTCCTGCTGCAACTGTACAAAATATTGGAAAGTAGTGAGCAGTTTTGGTCCCCTTATTTAAGGAAAGATATTATTTCATTGGAGGAGGTTCTAAGAAGGTTCAAAGGATGATCCCCAGTTGGAGGGATTGTCTTACGAGTAAAGGTTAAACAGGTTGGGACTCTATTCATTGGAATTTAGAAGAACGAGAGGTAATTTCATTATAGGATTCTTAAGGGGCTTGACAGGGTAAATGCTAAGAGGATATTTCCCTTCAAGAGGGAGGCTCAGACAAGAGGACATTGTCTCAAAATAAAGGGGTGCCAATTTAAGACTGAGGCGAGGAGGAATTTCTTGAGGGTGAATCTTTGGAACAGACACAGAGCTGTGGGAGCAGCACCCTTGTTCATATTTAAGGCCGAGATATATATAGATTCTTTTTTTAAAATATTTTTATTCTCCTTTTTCATATTTTCATCCAAATTTACTTTCACCAACACTCCACAGTAACAAATACGTCAATCCCCTGGCCAACAATTCCTTCCTCCCAACCCCCAACATTTTCAATGCAAACATCGAAGAAAAGGAATCAGGAATCCACCATCCACCCATAGTCACGAACACACAGTCCAACCGCGCCCCCCAACCCTAACGCCCCTCCCCTACTCCCAATGTTCGATGTCATCCAATTCTTGAAAGGGCATAATAAACAAAGCCCATGAATTGTCAAACCCTTCCATCCTTCCCCTCAACTCAAACTTCACCTTCGAGTGTTAAGAACTCCAACAGATGCCCCCGCCATGCCAGGGCAGTGTGGAGAAACTGACCTCCACCGCAACAGGATCCGCCTTTGGGCAATCAGCAAGGCGAAGGCCAAAACATTTGCCGCCGCGCCGGCTGATCCAATACCCAGAATAAAGCCTCCAGAGGACCTGGCTCAAGCTTCACATGCACCACCTTCCAAATTACCCTCCAACCTTGGACTGGATCAACGTTGGGATAGATTCTTGAGCAGTATGGCAATCAAGGGGTACAAGGAAAGGGCTGGAACGTGGACATGAAGAATGTGGGATTCAGCCATGATGCTAAGGAATGGCGGAGAAGGCTCAAGGGGCCGAATGGCCTACTCCTGCTATTTTTTATTCTTATAGGTCCTTAGAGGTAAATGACTTTGTATTCCTCCTAAACTTTAAAATTTGGCCCAGGAAGATCATAACAAAAATAGTTCCCGTGTCCTATCTAGTTGACCTACAAGCACAAAAAAAAGGAAATACATAGATCAATAATAAAGAAACGAACAAAATACAAGCAGAACAGGCTGAACCAGCAGCACCTATCAGCATTTCTCCAATAGCACCAAGTTCAGTGAAACCAATTACTCCAGATAAAAAATTGTTCCAATGGGAGCTGAAGCACATGTCTGTACTAATGCACCTTCTGAAACTACAAACCACCCGACTGCTGCTCAAGACATTGCTAGTTCAACGGAGGCAGAGCCGGCCAGAGAGCTCAGATGTTCTCAGAATTCCGAAGTCTCCTGATAGACTGAAATTTTGAGTGACTGCACCTTGTTACCCCACCATTTATCTTTATGGACTATTCTTGTAAATATGTATAGTAGTAAAGAAGGGGGTGGGGGGGGTGCAGAGACGTGGTAGCATGGCAGAGCTTATGGTATGGCGGCTGGAGCGAGAGTCCATACTTACTGAGTGTCGGTTAAGCTCGTCAGTCGATGCCCAGGGAGCCAAGTCGGGTGGCATGCATTCTTCTCCTTTGTATAAACTTCAACAAAGGAATTTTTACAACTTTTCACCTGCCAAGTTTTGTTGAGACCAGAGCGGGCCTCCAGGACTCGCAGCGCCAGTTGGCAGGGGAGCCTCAGGTCGCACCTCCGACCCACCGAGTAGCCCAGGGGCCATTGGGTACCCAGAGGGAGAAGTTGATGGGGCCCCTAGCCGGTGACTCCTTCAGGGAAGGTGCTGGAACACTGCGGCACCTCGGACCCCGCCCCCCCTCCCCCTCCCTGTCCCATCTGGTGGGCAGCGGGCAGAACACATCCGAGCAGCGGCCGGGCCCATCCAGGCCGGGTCGACCCAGGAGACGCGTGCCAACGAGGACCCTTGTTGCAGGGCAGGAGTCAAAGTAGGTCGCCTCCACTTCTGCTGTGCCGTCTGCCGAACCACCAAGGCGTAGCGTTAGGGACCGTCAGGCCATAAAGTTAGACACCAGTTAAGTTGCACGGGTGCAGGCAGAGTAGTCATCGGGGCTAGGGCACAGATCTGTAGATATTTGTTCACAATAAACACCCGTTACAACCTGCTTCGGTTCTCTGTCAAAGGGTCATTGGACTCAAAATGTTAGCTCTTTCCTCTCCCTACAGATGCTGCCAGACCTGCTGAGATTTTCCAGCATTTTCTTTTTGGTTTCGGTTCTGTCTGATGGGTGGGCTGATCTGGCCGGGATGGGGGTGAGTTTGGAATGGTGCTGGCCCGGTGGATGGCCGTGCTCCCCACCACCACCACCCCAGGGATTCGGTGCGACATTACGATGGAATGGCCAGCACACACGCAGGGATCTCCCAGGTGGACGGTGCAACCGTGGGCAGTGATCAGATGTTGCCATACGATGCGGAGCACCAGAGCTGATCGCAGAGTAGGTTGTCATCATCCTCCATCCCATGGCCCAGACCCGCTGTTACTGCCAACCCAGAGCCACCACCTCGTAGCGCTGCAAGGATGTATAACGGAGGGTGTTGCAAGCGGGGGTGTTGGGATTCGCTGTCCATGCTCCTGGCCAGCACCACCCCTCCCATCTAGTTGGTGAACCTGGAGGCGGCCAGAGCGTCCCGGGCGCTTTGGCCCTGGCACACACGTCACGCGGCGGCCTGTGCCTGCCCGGGCCCCGTGTCCTCCCAATCCTCCACCGCAACCTCGTCGGACACCACCTGCCCTTCCTCCTCATCCAGTACATCGCCCCACTGCTGTGCGATGTTGTGGAGGACGCAGCAGTCCGCCACAATGTGGGCGACCCTCCCATCATCATACAGGAGGGCCCCTCCAGAACATGTCAAGTATCACTGAATGTGCCAGGATGAAAACATCGGGCACACTGCCCAGGTATTGGGCGCAGAGGTGTACGACGTGCAGCTGATGGTCAGGCCAGCTGAACGTTCATTGAGTGGTGTAGAGCAGCCTGTTATCCGCAGGTGCCCGTAGGGACATGCATGCCGTCAATTGCCCCCTGCACCTGGGGCATCCTGGCAATGGCAGCAAACCCTGCTGCTTGGGCATCCTGGTGGGCTCGGTTGACATTAAAAGGGATGTCTTGATCCACCTGGGCATGTAGGGCCTCTGTGACAGCGCAGATGCACCTGCGCGCTGAGGTCTGAGAGATCCTCGAGAGGTCCCCACTCGCTGCCTGGAAGGACACCATGGCAAGAGCGACCTTCACCTTCACGATCACCGGGAGCGGTGTCCTCCCCCATACACGTGCGGTGCCAGGTGTGCCACCATCTGGCAGAGATGTCCCTGCTCAGCCCGGGCCTCCGTCAGCATGCCCGGTCGAGCAAGTCTTCGACTGTCAGGTGGTGCCAGTAGACACGAGGCGTCATGTGGCACTTCCTCCTCCTCGGCCTGTTGGGCGGCGGCCCTCCAGCCTGGACGGATGCCACCAGCCCCTCTGCAGCTTCCACTTCCTCTTCGAGCTGCCGCCGCTCAGGCAACCACCATTGCAGGTCGAACTCCAAAATCCATTGCTTGCTGAGGGTGAAAAGCCAACACGTTAGCATGGTGCATACTCCCCATGCCCAACCAGGTACATGGTAGCCCCGATTGGCAGTGGCTGGCAATGTGGGGCCCCCTGATGCCAGGGGTGCCGTTGGCAGGCACTGCCCTCACCAGGGGCGGCCGTTTGGGTGGGGAGCTTGGGACAGGGGTGTAGGCGCATCCATAAGGCCAGTGTCACGGTGTAAAACCAGGGGCCCGAGGTGGGTACCTAGCAAGATGGCCACTGTAATGACGGTTGGTGCCTGGACACCGCCCCGGGGTCTCACCCCAGCCAGTGTCTGCTCCTCTCCATGTCCTACCTCATCTCTCTCAGCAGCCAGCACCACAATTTTTGAAAGCACACGTGGACCACGCACGATGGGAACTCGGCCCATCGGAAGCGGAGAATCGCGCGTGGGCCCATTTTCGGGTTGCCGGAGAATTGTGAATTGGGTTGAAACTGGCGCCTGGGGTTATTCTCTGCCAATCGTGTTTCCCCGATTTTGTCGTCGGCTGACGGAAAATCCCACCCATGTTTGCTAATCTTGGGTAAATAAATATTTCCCAATTTATTGATGACTATCTTGAAATTATGGGTTCTGGTTTTAGATCTACCCAATACCTCCCAAGTAAAATCAAATTATCTCATCTACCCTTGTCAACTATTTTTTTTTAGAGAAATGGACCAAGCCTTGCATGACAATATTATCTGTTGTCGCACCACCCATCTGAAGTTGTTTCACCTTCTCCAATATTTAATGACCTGTTTAATAAGAGGCCAGGATTGTCCACAGTACTGTTAAGTGTGGTAACCAAGGTTTAAAATATTAATATGACTTATTGCATTTGTCCATCTCAAATTTGAAACATTCCCATTGCTTTGGAAAAATCTTTCCAAGGGGCAATTTAGCCCGGCCAATCCACCTACGATGCACATCTTTGGATTGTGGTGAGACCCATGTAGACCCAGGGTGAATATGCAAATTCCACACAAACAATTGTTCGGGGCCTTGATGACACCCAGATCCTCGGTGCAGTGCTAATCACTGCGTCATAGCTGAAATGTTTCCATTGTCGATTCATTTCCATTTTCTCTCTTTTCTGCCCAGTTGATTCTGGCCAACTCCTTTTATCGCATGGAATAATGCCTCGTTCTGATAAAGCACAATTGCACACAATTTATTTCTATTTTCACATTTAAGCTGTGCCACTTTTCCACTCAGGTATTTTCCAAATTTAATTTCCACCATAAGCAATGGTCCTTTTCTTTGTACAGAAACATCCAGATTTAGAAGCATAAATGTTGCTTTTGTGGCAATTCTGCTTGGGTGCCAAGGCTATTCCAGCTGAATGCATAGGCTTTGGATTAATGGGAAAGATTTTAACCCACTCAAGACCTATCCGGAGAGCTGAAGTTGGGATCTCCAAGCAGAGGGAGAAAACAAGCAAGCACCCGAATAACAGACACAGCAAGGAAGTATGGAGCTTCGTTCCACGCAAAAATTTGTTAAAGTGGTAACTATTGAATCATGTGGGTGCTGTGTGCCAGGGAAGTCATTCTACATTAATGTATATTTTTGTCAGAATGACATATCCAGTATTGTGATAATTTTGGCCGTCAGAATAACGATGCCTGAATCTGGTTCTTTGCTGAATAAGCGGTCTCCAAAATGCTTTTATCCAAGGTTGCATGAAATGAACAGGGATTTTTCTTCAACTTACATTGGAAGTCCAACTATCTTAAACAGTTATGTGCAATGTTTCGAAAGAAGACTCTACCAAAACTAGGACAAATGTGAAATTCTGCAGACTAAGACTACATAAAGCAAATACTTTAAAGATAACTGTACAGTGCCAATTTTCACATCCATGATTGGGAATTCACAGGCTTATGACAGGTGCTGCTACAGTAGAGATCCAGCTACATAAAAAGGTAAGCAACCATATAAGGGGAATGTTATTTCCCTGTAACAAGTCTGTAATCTATTTTATGAATTCACCAGTTGTGGACAACACTGGCAATGCCAGCAATTATTGCCCACCCCTAAGTGCCCTTGAGAAGGTGGTGAGCCAGCTCTTGAATCACTACAATCCAGTGGGTGTTTGTATACCCACACTAATAAAGAGTCCTTGGATTTTGACCCAGCAACAGCAAAATATCCCAGAGTCAGGGTGGCGTATAACTTGGGAAAACTTGATGGTGCTGGTGTTCCCATGCGTCTGCTGTCCATATTCTTTCTCGTGAGGTCACAGATTTAAAAGGTGTTGAAGAAGCCTTGGTGAGTCACTGTAGTGCCTCTTGAAAATGTAGGCATAATGCATTGGTGGAAGGAGTGAATCCTTGAGGTGGTGGATGGAGTGTCAATCAAGCACGTTGCTTTGTCTTGTATGGTGTCAAACTTCTTGGTTATTGTTGGGTGTTTCACCCAGTCAGGCAAATGGAGAGCATTCATTCACTCCTAACGTGTCTTGTAGATGAAGCAGCTATGGGGAAAGCATGTGAGTTACTTACCGCAGAATTCACAGGCACCGGCCTGCTACTATAGTTGAAGTTGAGTTTCTAGACAGTGGCAAACTCTAGGGTTTTAACGATGGGGGATGCAGCGATGCCGCTGAACATTAAGATTTTGATACACTCTCATTGGAGATGGTCTTTTCCTGGCACTTGTGGCCACATATCAGCCCCAAGCCCAAATGTTACGCAGATCTTGCTGCATTTTGACGAGTTGTAAATGGGACAGAGCACTGTTCAATCATCAGTATTTTATTGCACATTTGAGCCTTTCATTTCCTGTTTGGAGCAAAAAGTACTTTGGAGCTGACATTAAAAAAAACTTAGAAACAAGAGCCAGGATGTGTGAACTATTGACAGGAGAGCATACAAACCCAATTTCATTACTAGCAGATGAAGATGCTGCACATGTCTGGAGGGCACCTTATTTGCCCCTTTAGTGTTATGTATACCAGATAATGACAGTCTGAGGTCAATTTTATATGCACCACCTGTAAGACCAGGAAATTGATATGCAAGGTGCCACTGCAAAAGTGTTAAAGAAAGTGGAATTAATCATTTAGTTTGACAGGTGCATGTCCACATATACATGCCAAGTATTCACATTTATTGCTGGTCCAAACAATACCTGTACAAGTGTTACAGCCATTTTTTTGCTATCTATACATGGCACAGAACAACAGTGCAGCTACATTCTATAATTTTGGCACATTCAAATCTTCCATATATGCAAGCACTGTAATTTAATGCAGCTACGTATTCAGTAATGACAACTATAATAAGTTGCAACTAGGACACTGCTCGCTCTAACTACATAGCTCTGCAGGACAGAACATGGACAATTAGAGAAGAGTTCAGAAATTACAAGCCCTTTAATCATTTAAAGGGGGCTATCCTGGATAATCAAGAGAATCAAAATAAAAGGTGCTGTAAGTATCGTCAAGCAGTAGACAAGTATCATATCTTCTAACACTTCTCATTCAGCCCCATAACCAGAGATAGCAAATCTGTGAGCAGTTAGAAGATGTGTCTCCAGGTAAATAACATAATTCACTTTCGTCTTTGTATGTTCAAAGCAGCAGCCTACCAGGAGATAATCAACACCTCATAAAATCAGACTTCTCTCTCACCAACCTCCACAAGCAACAGCACAACTACACACTTGCCACAGCACAGGAGATAGCACAGAGTATAACACAAGATCAAGGGTGATGCAAGAGGAACAAAACTTGCTTGTTGCCATAAAGGAGTGTATTTTGGGAAATATAATAGCATGGTGATGTTGGGCAGCTGTGTCACACTTCTGCTGCTAAACAGTAGAAAAGACAAAATAGTTAGCTATGCTTACCAATATATTTGTCATGTCAACTACAGGGAACACATTGGCAAATAATGCAGATGTTGCCTATGCTCCTCAGCCTAACATTTGAATATACAGGTAAT
Source organism: Scyliorhinus torazame (assembly GCF_047496885.1). Taxonomy (NCBI): domain Eukaryota; kingdom Metazoa; phylum Chordata; class Chondrichthyes; order Carcharhiniformes; family Scyliorhinidae; genus Scyliorhinus; species Scyliorhinus torazame. The sequence goes on from NC_092716.1 coordinate 204,067,348, forward strand.
CTTTCTACCATGAATGGCGCAAAACGTTTGCCACAGGTTGTAGGTCTTGGGCTGCTGTATTTTTACACTGTGGATACGTCCACATAAATACACCTCTTCCTATAGCATTAATTTGGGGCAGACCAATCCTCCAGAAAACAGATCTCACACAGAAACCTATTCACCGTATTTCTATGAATGGAAGCAAAATACATTAGTTCCAGATTAATGTTGCTTTGTTTTCAGAACTAAAGGGCAAAAAGATTGGGGCTCGAGAGCTGGGTGGTAGTGAAAAATAACTCATGTCCTTTAAAATGTATTACTTTGCAACTTCCTACAACCTTTGGTTTTCACTTTACTTGAGCAACTGCCAACCTTGAGCACTCATGATCTAATGGAGGGGGGGTCAGGAAATGGTGTGAATAACTATTTTTGTACAGGTTAACATATCCACTAAATATACACAGATAGTACAAAAGGTCAAATGCAAAAGATTGACTGTTGCCAGTTATGCACCAATCAAATAGTTTTTGGCTGTAACTGATGTGACAGATGTGCTTCTCCTTTAATTCAATTCAGTGCCAAATTTGTAGGTTTATAATGTTATAAACTATATATCCTCAAGATCCTGTCAGTTCTTCTAGTGCATAGTTGTAATTATTTGCACGGTTAATATTTTGAAAGCATTCACTGTGAAGGCAATACTCAAAATGCTCAGGCCCTTGAAATGTTGAAAAAGTGAAAGTCAAACCGCAGGTTTCAGTATTTTTCCACTAGAGACCAGAAAAAACAAACAATTCCCTATTTTTGGAATCAAGATTGGTCAGAGCATTCCAACTGGAGCCAGAAAGTGACTGCCTTGAAAGATAGAATAACTGAAACAATCTTCTGACAAATTCTTAACTGGCTACCCAATGACACAAAAGCTGACCTGAAAATATACAATTCTTCTTGCCTAGCAGACAACATCTTTGGGAACATAAGTACACCTGAGTCACTGGTAAAGCACAGAGGCTAAAGTACTTTCAGCTATCAGTTTTAATATAATCCAATTAATTTGAAGGTTGGAGGGCATGATTAACTTCTCTCCACCAGTGTGTCTCAAGTTATGTCCCTTCAAAAATTGTGCCGCTGACTATACAAAGAGCCAGCTTCATCCGACTCAAAAATGGGAGGGGTGAGATATTTCCAATGTGATTGTAGGGGCAAAACGAGAGCAGAGTAGGCATGTCTGGAAATCAAAAATTGCTCAACTAAAGTTGCAATGGCTATCAAGAGCATTGAGTAGTGTGTTGCAATGGCTTAAATAATCCACAATGGAAAACAAATCCGAGTAATTGTAGCCATGATTTGTGCCTAATCTGTTAAATTTGCAAACAGATGAGTCTCATTTCCTTTAAAAATGCATATTGGCAATTCCCTAAAACACACTTCCCTGGCAGCTGCCTAAAATATTATTTCTCTAGACACTGGTGCCCTACCTTATATTGGTGACTGGTGTTTCAGTGAAATGTAGAAAACCAAACTATCAAGAAATAAAGAGACCAGAGTTTTACTGAATGAAGTACAATTTGGAACCAAGTACTGCAGAACCTGGGGCGAAATTCTCCCGAAACAGCGCGATGTCTGCCGACTGGCGCCCAAAACGGCGCCAATCAGACGGGCATCACGCCGCCCCAAAGGTGCGCAATGCTCCGCATCTTTGGGGGCCGAGCCCCAACATTGAGGGGCTAGGCCGACGCCGGAGGAATTTCCGCCCCGCCAGCTGGCGGAAACGGCCTTTGTTGCCCCGCCAGCTGGCGCGGAAATGACATCTCGGGGTGGCGCATGCGCTGGAGCGTCAGCGGCCGCTAACAGTTTCCCACGCATGCGCAGTGGAGGGAGTCTCTTCCGCCTCCGCCATGGTGGAGACCGTGGCGGAGGCGGAAGGGAAAGAGTGCCCCCACGGCACGGGCCCGCCCGCGGATCGGTGGGCCCCGATTGCGGGCCAGGCCACCGTGGGGGCATCCCCCCCAGGACCCCGGAGCCTGCCCACGCCGCCTTGTCCTGCCGGTAAGGTAGGTGATTTAATTTACGCCGGCGGGACAGGCAATTTATCGGCGGGACTTCGGCCCAGCTGGGCCGGAGAATCGAGCGGGGGGCCCGCCAACCGGCGCGGCCCGATTCCCGCCCCCGCCGAATCTCTGGTGCCGGAGACTTCGGCAACCGGCAGGGGCGGGATTCACGCCAGCCCCCGGCGTTTCTCCAACCCGGCGGGGGGTCGGAGAATGTCGCCCCAGATGTCTCCCATGTCCCTTTATTCAATGGTCTTTGGCCCCAAGAATCCAGGTTTAGCTGGATTAGGTACATTTCACCCCCTGGGCTCACATGTTAAATTGGACACTTTACGAAAGTCAAGATTAGAAGATACGAGAGGAATTGAAGTATGCATTGATCCATAGAATCGCAAACTGCACAAGTTCAATGATACAAAACTAAATATTACGTGGTTGCGAAACCATGCAATTTTATGCCTCCAAAAATCACGACAGCAGTGATTCGTGAATTGATCATTTGACCCTGTGCTTGAGAGTCAATAACAGTTGAAGTTGATTTCAATAGCTTGGAGTAATTTCAACCCCATAAAGTGGATGTTACATCAACACAATCAACTGACATCTAATTTGGTTACCCCAACCAAAATGTAACCACATTGGAACTTCAGCCATAATGCTATTGTTCCAAAATCAAGAGGTATCAAATTGTAGAATCCTGACATCATTAGACGAGACTTAAAATGGAAAACTTGGACTTGGCAACCTTGTTCTCCCCCAAACATTCAAACTGATGCTAAACATATTTCAATTGATGCTAGTCTTGGGAATTTCCTTAAAGGTGCTGTGAATGGCTCTCAGAACACTCGTTAGAGCAAGTGTTAGGAATTTTTCCAAATTGTTTATTTTAAAAATAAACCAGAGCTAGTCCTGCACATCTCCAGAAATTAAAAGTTAATGGTGGGCCATGCTAACAATATTAAAGATTGTACAACATTGGGAAATATAACCCCTCAGTCCTAAATTGTAATGCCACTTGTACAAAATGAGACTTTTAATTCTCCCATGTATCCAATGCAGTGTCCAAGCATTTTGGCTTCATGGGCTACACGGGCCCAAATAAAATTTGTATAAAGCTTAAACCAACACTTATTAACTTTAAAGTATCTCAAATTGCTAATGCCAATAGACCACATATTTTAGAATGTATCCGTCAATTGGGCCACAGCATATGAAAATACAGCAATACAGGTAAGTGAGCTGTCAGGTTTATGGGGTCAGTGTTCACAGTAGAAGAATAGGTAAAAGTACTTTTTTAAAAAATCACCCACATTAGCGAGGCTTGCATTTAATGCCGAAGCCTAATCACCCCAAGAATGTGATGTTGGACCATTTTCGGGAGCATAAAACTGAGTGGCTTGCTATACCACTCCAGAAGGCAATTAAGAACCACCTTACTGAGACCGAGGTTACATTTAGACCAGCTAAGATGGCAGGCTTTCCTTTTCTAAATCGGTTGAGTTACAAAGACAGTCAAAAAGCTTCATGGTCACTGACTGATAATGGTGTTCAAATTGCCATGATGGGATTTGGACAGATATTCTCTGGATTACCAGTTCAGTAAAAATAACCATGGTGCGAATGTTTCCCCATTTGGTGTAATATTGATAGAACTGACTGATCTCAGCTGAGCAACGGATGCTACAATTTGGGAGAAAAGCACCAGAATTCTTCTCCCTAGTTAAGAGAGTAAATAATTCATGCTAGAAAGCACATCTACATAAACAGTACCAGCAGTAAACTCTTCCATCATCAATAGCTTTCCAAGATAAGTGTCAGAACCTGGAACTCAACTCTAAAAATACCTTCAGAGTATGGAGAAAATTAGGAAAGTAAGAGATAAAGTCTTTTCCAGATACACAAAAGTGCATTGTTTTGCCAGCAAGGAAAACAATTGCAGAGCTAATGAGGTGCTTTTGGTGTGATGTCATAGGTACAAGTGTCTCACATCAGAGAACAATTAGCTCAGTTGGCTCGGCAGCACGCATGTAGATCAGATTGATCCCAACAGCATGGGCGTCAATCCCTATTCCTGCGGAGATAGACTTGGAGCCTTGCCTCCTCACCCTATCCATAGTGATAAAAAAATCATGGCACTTTGTCATGGTTATTGCCACGGATCCGCTTTCAGGCAGAGATCCCAATAAGAAAAGCTCACTGAAGGCTTTGACTTCTCTAATTGAATAAATAGGAATATCCAGCCTCAGGATTCAGTATTTAACAACAGCACCTAACAATTCCAAATTAAGTTATAAAATCAACTATAACCACCCATTTTGGGGAAATGACTTTTTGTACTCCATGACTGTAGCAGCAATGTCCCCAGTCATAATATCAGTCAGCAAGGTCCCTCTCTGAAGAACAACTACCGTGTGCACACAATTGACTATAGTAGCAGGCTGGAAATTCCAGCTGGAATCTTGTGTACACCAAGTCAGATATTAGGCAGTGTATTTATATAATTGGTACGAAGGAACTGAGCCGGTGAATTGTTATTCCTCTCACCTTGTATTGGCAATTGTTTATGGCAGGGGGAGGGTAAATATGTTGAAAAAATATCCATGAACATTTTAAAAAGATGTTATAATTACAACAATGATAATTATACTCTTAAAGACTCACTAAATTGAAAAGATCCAAGCTTAGTTCCATATATATCTGACAAATAAACATGAATAAGTTTAGGAAAATTGCTTAATCTTCCCGGTTAATTCTATTCATACCATAAATCAGCCAAAAAAATTCAATTTGTTCAGGTAGTTAGTGTTTGTGACCTTTTATTGTGCTGTTAAGTTTGCACATTTTGTTACTTAGTTTTATGTAATATACAACTCCACGTGCTTGAATGTCATTGAATCTTGCTAACTAGTTTAAATCCATTTTTGCATGTGATACGTTGTACTCCGCACCATTGTATTTGCATATAACATTCATGTTAATTGGAAAATCTTGTAGGTAATTTCAAGCAAATGTGCATTTGTAGTGGCAGCATGGTAGAGCACGCAAATATCCATGGGTAGTTAGTGAAGATCATTTTTAAATAAAAGGAGACACGCTACCAAGTTTAAAAAGTAAATCGTTCACTAGTTAAGGATTGTTGAAACACTCACTGAGCACAAGTCAGCAGCACAGCTTTTTTCCCCAAAAGACATACTTGGCCCAACAAAACATCCTCAAGAGCCCAGCAAAATTAAAGATCACGGGGGGGGGGGGGGGGGGCAGCACGGTGGCGCAGTGGTTAGCATTGCGGCCTCACGGCACTGGGGTCCCAGTTCGATCCCGGCTTTGGGTCACTGTCCGTGTGGAGTTTGCACATTCTCCCCGTGTTTGCATGGGTTTTGCCCCCACAACCCAAAGATGTGCAGGGTAGGTGGATTGGCCACATTAAATTGCCCCTTATTTGGAAAAAGTGAATTGGGTACTCTAAACACATGATATATTTATTTTGATGAACTCAGCCACACGTAGCACTGAGCCTGTTATTGATCCAAATACCAATCTGCAATTATCAGTTTAAGAGGCAGTCTCATTATTCTTGGTTTAAAAAAAAAATTTATTAGGAAAGAAACTGAATCAGGTAGTCTCATAAGCATTTTTAACCTCCACAACAGAAATTTGTTTTGAGGCATGTCACTACTCAAAACTTCAGTGTTTCAGAATCATCATTAGATTGATGTAATTTTTAAAAAACCATTCAGAGGATTAAATTAGTAATTGTACTGCCTAAAAATTCTCATCTTAAATCTGGATGGCATGAGAGAAATAAGGATGGACTAAATTCGGCCTAATTCCTCAAGCATCAGAGGCCATACTCTATACTCCAGTCAGCTCAAATGATACTTAATGATTCCAAGCAGCCACTTTAAACAGACTTTAGACCCTTTGCTTCCGACAAAAGGACTCTCTGACTGTTTAAGAAACCCATTCTGAAAAGTCAGAAATGCTTGAAGCTATTCTATTTCCTTCTACAGTGTCATTTAAGGGGTAACTGGAGCCGGCAAAGCTCATTATTTTTGTTAAACTTAACCTAATGTATATCCAAGAGCTTGTTATTTTACAACTAAAGCAAAATACTGTAGATGCTGGCAATCGGAAATAAAAATAGAATGCTGCAAATACTCAGGTCAGGCAGCAGAAAAACAATTAATATTTCAAGCCGATGAGGGATATTAACCCAAAACGTTAACCGTTTCTCTCCACAGATGCTACCTGACCTTTTCCAGTACTTTGTTTTTATTGCATTCTTGCTATACCTCTCTCGACAATAGCAGTGAGCTCCACTCACATGTCCGCCTCCCAACTTACCCAAGTGCCGCTGCCAGCGTCTGTCAGAAATATTGGTCCAGAACTGGCATTTTTTGAAAAATAAAGGGATTAAGGGTTATGGTGTTCAGGCCGGAAAGTGGAGCTGAGTCCACAAAAGATCAGCCATGATCTCATTGAATGGTGGAGCAGGCTCGAGGGGCCAGATGGCCTACTCCTGCTCCTAGTTCTTATGCTGCCTCAATTCATAGGAACTATTTAGAGTAAGCTCATTTTGGCTCAAGCCTTTTGCATGCACCGCAAACGTTGTCCGTTTTGGACCCAAAAAACAACCCGAACAAATTTCTCCTACTCCTTACTTTCACCATTGATGAGTGTAGTGCACATTATATTCAATGCAACAAAAAGTAGTATCTTGATAATTACAGCTAAGAATTAAAGATGTGAATCAATTATTCTGACTAATAAAATTCAGTGGTGTCATTATTTCTTAGTCTCTGTTGTGTAGGTGAGAGAATTTGGGTAGATCCAAAGAAGCCACAATTACACTTGGCTACAAATCAATTTTGTAGATTTGGCAAGAGATGGATATAGGTGGAAAAGCACAAAGTTCAGGAAATTATGGTGCGCAAAGAAATTATAATGCCCTACTAGCACAACTCATTTATCCCTTGGGACATAAGTGCAAAACAAACCTTGCATCATAAATAACCATGTGCATCCAGGAAATTCTGAGCTAATGTTCCTATCTTACTCTGACCCTCTTCCTGAGAGATCTCAAATATATTTCTATTTTGTTATTTCAGATTCAATGTTTTTATCATTTACATTTATTTTATCTTCCTGTCTTTTTCTAGATGGAACGAACTGATCATGAAATCAACAGTCATTGCTGGCCAGAGTCTGACCGATCAATTGTGTTGCATCAGTGGATTATAATCTGAACAAAGTGTATGGAAAGCATCCGAGATGCCACCATGAACAAGTAATCAGATGAGGAAAATGGCTGCAAAAGAGGTTTACTCCTTTTAGAATCTAGACAGCACAAATTAGCGTTTTACAACAGAATTTTAAAATGGATAAATCGGATTCCCATTGCTCTTGGAAAACACTTCAAATTAAATTTTCCAATTCATCCATACAAGGGCTGTAAATGTTTTGACCATAAATGATATCAGGATCAAGTTACTTTTTTTTTTAAACACCAAATATATAAACACTAATACCCAAATTTTCTGAATATTGGTGTAAAACCTGTTGGGATAGTCCTGCAACACTACAATTGCACTTCAGGAAACCACTGCCTTTCCCATGAGTCTTGCTAATTTTATCAGTGCAAGTAAGAAGAGATAAGGCAAAAAGAAATTAACCATTATCCCAGCTGAATTGCAACCTACTGTATCTGATAATCTCATATCCACAGTAGGCATAGAAATGAACTAGCAGAAAATACAAGGTGAGGGTGACATAGGAAGAAAGCAAATGTGTTACCAAAATTAGTCAGCTCAATTGACTTCTGAAGATTTAGACAAGTTAAAACAAATATAATTCCCTTATCTACATCTTCAGAAGAATTAAACATGGAATGTAATTTTGGGCAGTGGAGGGCAGTGAGAAAAAAATCCATTGTGTATTTAATGCATACATTTTCTATTGTATTAGTCAATATTCTGGGACATCATACAAGGGGAGTCAATACCAAACATGCTCTTCAAGTGAAGAAAGGTTATATCTAGGATGGGAGATAATTGAACCAGGGGAGATAATTGAACCAGGGCACGAAGATGTACCAGTTTTAATAAGACATCATACATTGTCCTTATTTTGATATACTTTTATTTTATTATTCATAAAGTTAAATAGCAACTTACAGCAATTTGGTAAGCAGAAAAGGAGAGTTGGTTGGAGCATTGGCGTGTGTCTGCAGTACAGACACTACAGCAAGTAAAGCGTGACCGCTGGTAAAAAAAAGTATAATTTACAGCATGGCAGGTTTACACAGGCAAATCCCATTGTATATATAGACATTGGAATTCATATTGGCAAGTAAAAGTGACTAAAACAAGGTTTTGTTGTCAGGATGTGTGCACCAATGCAAGTAGTTTTAATAAGATATATAAATGTATCGCAGGATTAGTCTAAGAAACAATAATCAAATAAGTACATAACCATGAAGATTTCAGGCATTGATAGTTCAAAGCCCAGCAAAAGTTGACAGTAAGGATTCTGCAAAAATTCAAACTGTAAAATAAGAGATTTCGGAACCAAATTAATGCAAGTTTGCGACTGATTGCTTCATGTAACAAAAAGCATGTGATTTTCAACAAAAAAAAAACAGAACCAGAATTGTCATACGGTTTGTTCATATTTATGAGGGAGGGGGGCAGAGGTGAAGTTAATGCGACAATCAGATCAGCCATGATCTTATTGAATGGAGCAGAGTAGAGGGGTCATCTGGACTACTCTTGCTCCCATTTCCCATGCTCTTACGTAGTGTCTTAAAAAACGTTAAGTAGACAGGGGTCTATGTTAATGACTGCACAGGTTCAACTCATTCCCATTTTCCTCCCTCGTCCCCAACAACCTCAAATGGCATTAAAGTACATCGGGAGAGTTTGAAACCAGATGGAAGACTATGGTCTGATCTTTCAGTTGCTAAATGTATTTGCATTCAAAGATCTTCCTCACTATCTTATTTGATATAGTTTCTTCATCCAAACAAGTGCATGCATTGAAGAATATTGTGTGAATTTCCAGCTTTTCTCATTTTCTGAAAATAACTACGCAATGAAGACCAAGGAAGACAGGCATTCAGTAAATTTAAAGCCATCAAAGCTTAGCCCTTGGTAAAAGTACAAGCTTTCACTACTCAAATTATATTGACACCTGCTCATTATGCTTACAAGATTATGCAGTCAGCTTAGTGGTGACGATAGTATCGAATAAATCAAAACAGCAGGAGCTTCTGAAAGCAATTTCGGGCTCCTACCAATGAATTGACAGCAGAGGAATGACTTAGATGAAGGAAGAGAAATTCACATATCCAAGTTTGCTGATGACACCAAGTTAGGTGAACAGCAAATAGAGGGAAACAGGAAGTTGAAATGGATCAAGTGATTGGGGAACACTGCAGCAGATGGAATTGTGGGAATGCCAAGGCTTTGGACCAAGATAGAGGAAAGTATTTTCTAAATGGTGAAATACCAGGAACTGAAGGAACAAAGGAAGTCCAAAGCTAGTGGACAGGTTCCAAAATAAACAGCTAATGGAATGATGCTCTTTATCCCAAAGGAATTGGAATTAAAAACAGGTTTAGGGTGTTGTAAAAATCTATAGTTAAACCACATTTAGCATAGAGAATTCAGTTCTGGACACTGCATCTAAGGCTTTAGAGAGGCAGGAGCAAAGATCACCAGAATGACTGCTAGGTTAAAATGCTTCAACCACCAAGGCATTTTACATAAGACTAGATCTGGTTTGCTTGACTACAGACGATTACGGGTCATCTAATTGAGAAGTTTATTAAAGGAATTGATAAGAGAACCAATTTCTTCTGGCGGCAACAAAGGATAATAACAGAGCACGGTCATTTGAGTGTGATGAATGGAAGCATTTCATCACACAAAAGGTTGTGGAAATCTTTCCCCAAAATGTTGTTCGTGCTGGAGATTTAAAAACGGATTTAATTTTTTTTTTTGTTAGGCAAACGTTTAAAGAGCCACGGTGGATGGATGTAGGTAAAGCTCAGTCATGACCTCAAAGAATCAATGTAGGAGCTGCAAGGCCTCCTTCTGTTCCCGAGTTGCTGATAAAAATTAGAACATGTAGTTAGTTCTTAGTTAATAGAATACAACTGGGTGTGGCCGTTGAATGGTATGAAGTTGAAATAACTTGAGACAAACTGTCACTTAAGTTCATCAAAAAAATGATCCTATACTCAATGTGATCCAGAATATTTTGTGCTGTATGTCAATTACACATTGAAAGTTTTTTTAAAAACTCTTGTAAATTGCTCACATTTGTTTCTCTGCTCATGGTAAAGGGTGGATGGATGTAGGTAAAGCTCAGTCATGACCTCAAAGAATCAATGTAGGACTGCTGCAAAATGAAATATCCCACTTCCTACATCAAGTAACTCTAGGGTAAATAAAAAGATCTATAGCATAATTCACGGCTACCAGAGATCAAGGCGCTTGCCCATTTCGAGGCATAGTCACTGTTGTAATATGGGAAATACAGCAGCCGATTTGCACAAAGCAAAATTCCCAGAAGCAGCAATGTGATAATGACCAAATAATCTGATTTTGATCATCTACTGATAGAGGAACAGATATTGGCCAAGACACTCCCACAATCAACTTCAAAATTTTGTGGAATCTTTCACATCCACCTGAAGGGGTAGATAGTGCCCCTGCTCATCAGAAAGATAGCACCTAGCTCAGTACTCCCTCAGCACTGGAGTGTTGACTTTGTCATTTTTGTTCAAGTCATGAGTGGGACACGAATCCTCAACATGAATTCAGTGCTACCAGTTGATCCACAGCTAACACTGAATAGATAAATATAGGATAAACTTCAGTCTCAAATAATATGCCTCTATCACAACCTGCAGAACAGTACTACAGTTACATTAGTTTGAAATGTTTCTATTCCAGTCATTCAGGTTACTAATTTAATAGCAAATTATAGGCACTATATGCAGAGGACCAGTTCCTATTTGGAACTTGATGGAGACAAACTAAATGATTCCACTTGAACTCATTAAACCTGACAGGGAGAAAACTTTCACCATATTCTAGACTGGACTTGCATCCAGATAGAAGTGGAAACATACAAGGTGAAAAACAAGTGTCCCAAACTACCCAAGCACCCAATCTACTACTGCTACTTCCCCCTTCCACTTAACCATCCACCCGGATACTCTTCCATAATACTCATGCTGTAGCATGACCTACAAAACATACAAGAGTTTAGAAAACTATTGAATTATGACCACAAAAATGTATGAGCTAGGCAGTATTTCTAGGAATCATTGGGTACCTTCACTTGCGGTCTTGCAAGATAATGCAAACCCATTGTCATGCTACCTGAAACACTCAGCTGGCAAGGATAGGAGAACAGATATTACAAATGGAGCCTTCCAGTGTGCCCATATGGTTCTCTGCGCAAATGCATCTGATAACTGTGCTTTTCAATAAGTTCTGCACGGTGATTGTCTAAGATATATAGGGATGCAACCAGATGAGGTGAAAAATGAAATTCTCAAATGATTACAGTTATGATGCAAAATGGAGAAATTATCTAACTCCTAAAAAGCAAACTCCATTGTACAATATTGTTTTAAGTGTTTCTTCTTTCCATCTTCTTGCCCACAAATGTCTTTTGTGCTGATGTGCCATGTTGGAAGTGGCCAGACAGTACAAGCGCAGACTCACTTACAGCAATTATCAGCTTTGCTACAATTAGGCGCGCCACCAGGAAATCACAAACATAAACTCACATTATCATTTTTATTTAACTGTACAATTGATTGTGGCTGCTGATTCCCATGGTGTCTGTGCAACAGTTAATTTTTGTGGGCTGGCACCCCAGAATAGACAAAAATTCCAGTGGCCTTTGCTGGGTAATACATGTGCAAATATATCTGATGATGTCAAGACCAGGCTTCAGAATGGTATCTGTAGGATATTCAGTCAAGACTCTCCAATAGTCAGGCGTTGAAGGACTTTTATGGAATTATATCCCATCACAAGGCAGTGTCTTTGGGAGAAATGTGGGGATGTTTGAAAGGAAAGTGTAAAACAAAAGTGGATAGAACCTACTGTAATCTTGTGTGACAGAATCAAGCATACATCTAGGAAATCAGTATATAACATTAAAAAATGCAAGGTGCCATTTATTAGTTTGAACGTTATGCTATTCTTAAGCTGGTCAATTCTACTTTAAACAAATTACATTCCTAAGTTACAGCTTACATAAAATGTACCCAGAGAATAGTCCTGGACGTCAGCTGTTACTTTAAATAATTCTCTATTTATGCCAGGGATTATTTGGGCAATTGAAATGTCAGATTAAAACTAGTCTGATTCTCACCCTCTTCTGAATTTACTATCTTAAATGCCTGCAAAATATTTTATAATCTCGCACTATTTTCCAGTATTAATCACTCCATTAATTGTAGTTTCCTAATGAGCTTTATGGAAGGCCGATTATCTCAACTGGCTAGACAGCTGCTATGTGGATCAGATTAACAGCGACAGCAAGGGGTTTGATCCCAATCCGGCCGAGGTAAGCCCATGACCCCCGCTTCCCCGCCCGTAGTAAAAAATCATGGCACATTACGGTGGTTAGGCACCATTCAAGGGTAGGTGTTCTCCTTCGTGCTACACGATCATCTTCAGCCCCAGACTGCACTTGACTCAATTCAGAACAGAAACTCGAATCGAACCACAGACCTCCATTCATATGGTGAATGTTTCAAGTACTAAAGCTCCACCAAATCTGTGGGGCTGCAACGGTCATAAGCAAAAAGAACGGATTGGTAGAACTGAGATTTATCCAATTCAAAATATTACAAATAAAATACAGGGGAATTCAGAACCCTGGAATATAATAAAGCAAACAGAGAAATCGGAGATAAGTGTATAAAAACACAAATGCCAGATGAATAAAGGAAGACCACTGTACAAACACAAAGGACAGGCAATGTGAAAAGAAAGAAAAATTTTAATGTAAAATTACAGCTGGGAGGATTTTTCTAACTTTGAAAAGGAAATAAATTTTATATTATTGCAAGGTTGCTACAACATTAACATTGCATCTACCTGATGAGAGCTATAGCCAAAGAATGAACCTCACCAATAAACTACTGTTCAATGTGGTAACATCCTAGTAGCACTGCTGCTTACCAGATTTGTGAAGACTGCATGCATTGCAGAGTACTAAAAATTAACTGGAAATATGCCTGGACTTTGAAGTTTTTTTAAATGATGACACGATGAAAGGATCAGTTTGTAATTGTAACAACTAAGTTAGTCTCGATCCTGTATGTGATGACAGGTTGATGATGGGCAATGCACTATCATTCAAGACAGACACTGCCTCTAAGACAACAAAATTGCTCATAAAAGAATCATGTTAATAGATGACCTACATTATTGTTAAGACCCTGCTCCTCAAAAGATTTTTGTGCAACAGTGACAGCTGAAATGTCATGGCATAATAAAATCTTGTTTTAAACTAGACAATGTTCTACACTAAAACAATCTCACACAGCAAGAAACTGGTGCTGAAAGTCAGTATGGACTACGACTGAAATAGCAATAATTTATGTTAAGACCTGGTCTCAAGATTCAATTTCTTCAAACACATTAATGTTCATGAAATTAGAAATGACAAATAACTGCAATATCAACTATACGGTATAAAGGTTGTTTATTTAACCAGTTTATTAAGCCAGGGCTTTAATATAATGTTACTTAAAAGCATTCATTTCATTACATTACATCAAGACACATTCAATGACTTAACCTTTTGATTTTGTGTCTGGCAAATGGGTATCTAAAGTATTTACTTCATTAAAAATTTAAAGTAAAATAAAATCAGGCTAGATATAGTTGCCGGCTGATTAGAACTAGTCTTAGAACAGAAATAAAGATTAAACAAACAATATTATTAAAGGTTAAGAATCTCTTTGGCAAATAAAATGCCTCAGCCTTATACTATTAAATACAAGATACTGTGAGTGAACAGAATAAATGGAACTCTAAAGAAATGACACGGGAGGCAATAAAGAGACACATGACAACTGAATAAAAGGCCAAAGCACATCAGATACCATTAAAGACTATTTTAATGTTGTTGCAACTCCAACATGCAACAATCATTGGTGTGCAATAGGCCCACACATTAAAATTTCATTTAAAATATTTTAAATCCCTACATGAAATACAGTCTGCATCTACAAATATTAAGTCCCGGCCACCTTTAGCTTTTAAAGTCTGAATATTCACCTAAAATGATTGTATAATATAACTCACTGGTGTGAACTTCATGGAGCAGGGAATGTTACTTTAAAATTAACCTATGAAATTGAGAAGAAAAAAGTATTAACCTCAGCTTCAATGAATAGTTTCCAGAATCTGCCAGAGCTTGGGAACTGGGTGACAAGTCGCTCATAGGTCTTCCGCGCTTTGTCTATGGGTTGGTTCTAAAAGTAAAAACCATTAAAAAGATATATATATTTTTTTTATTATTTTTTTTACAGTGTTAAAAAATATGCAATGATAAGCTTTTGATGCTTTACTCCCAGTCATCTCAGTAAGAGGCAATTTCACAACTGTTTTAAAAATCATACTGTGCAAATTTATGAACTGTATAATAAACAAACATAACCCTATTTCACTAAACCTGTGCCTCTCGTATGAGAATGCTCCATGCATCAAGGTCATATGGATTTTCTTCTAATTTCTTTTCTGCCTTCTTCACTTTTTCAGGAACATACTCTGGAGCCTGTGGAGAAAGAAAGTATAAACTTACACCATTTGTATGGCTCTTAGCTGCTTCATAAACAGCATTTCAAATATTGCCCACATCACAAACAATGAAATGGAAACTAGATCAAGAAAAGAGCAAAGTGCAGTAAATACCGTTGTAACAAACTATTGCAAACTTAATAGTAGGGATACAATTTTCACATTTAAGATCACCAATGTCACTGAAATTCAAGTATAGACTTGTGATTACAGAAGGGTAGTTAACAGTACTGCGATACTTAAAGTAATTTTTGAGTGGATGGATTTAATGCATATTCAGTATTTTTGGATTTGTATTATGATCTGTCTTAATCAATCAAGCTTTTATAGTTCTGAAAAATAAATCAAAGCAGTGCTTCCAAAATATCTCCTGCAAAGAAAAAGATCAAGGTTTTAAACAATCGAGGGAAGTGAGTGTACTACTGACAGGTTTGTAGATGACACAAAAATAGGTGGGAACACAAGTGGTGAGGATGACCGTGTCGACAGAAGATATGGACACAGTTGTCAAAAGCTTGGCAGATGGAATATGATGCAAGAAAATGTGACGTTATGCACTTTAGTCGGAATACTAAAGGAGCTGAATTATCATTTAAATGGAGAAAGACTGCAGAAACCTGCAGCACATTTGGGGGTCCTCGTGCATAAATCACAAAAAAACTAGCATGCAAATTCAGCAGGGAAGGCAAATGGAATGTTGGCCTTTACTTCAAAGGGAATGGAGTATATAAATAGGGAAGTCTTCCAAAAAGTATACAAAGCACTAATTAGGCCACACCTGGAATTGCAAACAGTTTTGGTCCCCTTATCCAAAGAAAGATATTCTGGCATTGGGGACAGTCCAGAGAAGGTTCACTAGGTTGACCTCAGGTGTGGAGGGATTTTATTATGAGGTTCAATAGGTTGGACCTGTACTCATTGAAGTTTAGGAGGTTGAGAGGTACCCTTATTGAGACATGTAGGATTCTCAGGGGGTTTGACAGGGTAAACGCTGAGAGGATGTTACCTCTTGTGACAGTGTAGGACCAGAGTGCATAATCTCAAGAGTAAGGGGTCGCCCATTTAAGACAGAGATCAGGAGGAATTTCTTCCCTGAGGATAGTGAATCTGTGGAGTTCATTATCGCAGAGAGCTTTGGAGGCTGGGTCGTTAAGTAGGTTCAAGGCTGAGATAGACAGCCTTTTAATCAGTGAAGGAATCGAGGGTTATGTGGATGCGGCAGAAAAGTGAAGTTGAGGATCAGTTTAAATATGATCTCATTGAATCATGGAGCAGACTATTTCTGCTCCTACATATTATGGTCTAAACTTGATAGAATAGCATTACATCAACTAGATCACCCTTTTTCAATACTAGCAGCTTAAAATCTCCTCTATTCTGATTTATTTTTAATCCACTTAAGTCAACCAAGATTGTGAGGGCAACACAGTGGTTAGCACGGCTGCCTAACGACACCGAGGTCCCAGGTTCGATCCCGGCTCTTGGTCACTGTCCGTGTGGCATTTGCACAACTCCAAAAGTTGTTTATTTCTATGTGGCTCAAGAGTAGAAAGGGAACTGTGGCCAAACTATGTCTACATGGAAAATTAGAGATAGTATTAGATTCAAAGCAGAAGCTTACACATTAGCAAGAAAAAGCAACAGACCGAAGGATTAAGAACAGTTTTTAAAAAGGTGAACCACGGAATTGATGAAGGGGAAAATACAATATGAAAGTAATCTGCCAGGGAACATAAAAACGGACTGTAAAAGTTTCTATATGTATGTAAAGAGAAAGGGGTGGCATGGTAGCACAGTGGTTGAGGACTCGGGTTCTATCTATGTGGAGTTTGTACATTCCCCATGTCTGCGTGGGTTTCACCCCCA
The DNA here is from genome assembly GCF_047496885.1 of Scyliorhinus torazame. Taxonomy (NCBI): domain Eukaryota; kingdom Metazoa; phylum Chordata; class Chondrichthyes; order Carcharhiniformes; family Scyliorhinidae; genus Scyliorhinus; species Scyliorhinus torazame. The sequence continues at coordinate 204,084,083 of NC_092716.1, forward strand.
CACCACAAAGATGTATAGGTTAAGTGGATTGGCCACACTAAACTGCCGCTTCGAGGAAAAAGTTTTGGGTACTTTAAATTTACTTTAAAAGGGGGGGAAAAAGAAAATTATAACAGGATTAGGCAAGTTTGATTTAGAAAGAATGTCCCAATGGCAGGGGAAGTCCAGAACCAGGGGTCATAGTTTGAGGAGAAGGGATAAACCTTTTAGGACTGAGGTGGAGACATTTCTTCACCCAGAGAATGGTGAATCTGTGGAATTCACTACCACAGAAAGTAGTTGAGGCCAAAACATTGTGTGATTTCAAGAAGGAATTAGATTTAGATCTTGGGGCTGAAGGGATCAAGGGATACAGGTGGGGAAGGCAGGACCAGAGTATTGAATTTGATGATCAGCCATGATCGTAATGAATGGCGGAGTAGGCTCAAGGGCTGAATGGCCTGCTCCTGCTTCAATTTTTCTATGTATGTTTCTATCAAGGAACTGTGATGGAATTCAAAATAAGAATGCATAATCCTGAAATTTGAGTTAGGCATTCGAGTGAACCTGGAAAGCTGCCTTTCAAACAAACGCTCGTAACAATCTGGTACTCTTTCCCCAAAAGACTGTGGATTCTCGGTCAATTGAAGATTTCAAAACAGAAATTGAGTGGTTTTTGTGTTCTTATAAGGGCATGGAGCAATGGAAAATGGATTCCATGATTAATTGAAATGCAGAACAGCATGTTCCTAACACCACACTCCAGCTTTGAAGATGTCATACTGACTGGAAACATTAACTTTGTTGCTCTCTTCACAAATGCTACTCGGCTTGCTGAATTTTCCAGTGTTTTCTATTTTTATTATAGCACACTCCTATTCTAATGTCCCAGGTTCAAACAATGGCTGTATCTGATGAACTTAACAGATTAGGCCAGAGATACAGGACTACAAGTCAGTGTTTAAAATCAAGTGATTTTTTGGCATATTTTAAATTTACAGCTCCCCATCAGCTCAGTGAGCAGTTAAACCATTGAAACCATGCTGTTTTTGAATTCAGTACTAGGTCTGCCCTGAATTAGCTGATCTCTGCCATAACCGTGTATTTGGGAAGATAGTAGTAGGGGCAAATACAGAATGAGACAAGAGGAAATTGTTTAAACACTGTTTGTGAGTATGTGTGAATATAAGTGCACACGTGAGAACACAATTGTACGATGCTCTGATTACTCAAATATTCTGCTGAGACTCACTCATCAAGGCACGCACATGAATAAGGATAACAGGAGGGAGATACTAGATGGAAACCGCTGTCTGTGCACCACCACCTGGGATGGAGTTGATATCTTCAGGAGATGGGAAGGGGGAGATATTTGCTAAGAAAACGTAGTCTCTAACTTAATTGACCGGTGAAAGTCCAAGATGGCTTTAAATTATACATTGTATGCTGAAACAGATGCATTTACTGACAGTATTCCCATTTTGATGGTAATTGGAAAATATGGAAACATATACAAAGTGAAAACTCCAAAAGGTTTCTGCTTAGAAACACACAAGCTACACAGCTTCAGATAATGCCTATTTTAGAGAAAGAACAAAGTCTGATGAAGGAAATCACTTATGAAGGCTGTTGGTTTGGAAACATCAAACACTTGGGGTCTTATCCACTATACTAGTGTTTACATCTGGACTTAGAACATTAGTGCCAGACCGCAAACTAACAGTTATGGCTCAGCTAGAGACAAAACCACAACTCTCCAATTACGTCTTTCCCAATAACACCAAGGTAATGTAACTCGTGAACAGCAATGGGAAAGTGGGGTGCTTGAGAGAAATAATTGTGATGGGATAAATAGGGGACACATATTTTAAGATCTTTCTCGACTCAGGTTATGAAGTAACTCAGTCCAGTTAAAAACATTATAATGTGAACAAGAATTTCTCTCCTCTTCATAGAAGCAATAAGGAATTTGGCTATTACTGGTCAAAGCTCTTGTCCAAATGCACATGTATCATAGCAAATCAAATCAATAATCTTGATCAGAATATGAAAATTCAGGTAAATTGAATGATCGTTTTCCAAATCAAATTCTGCAAATTCCAATCCAATCCAGATTTACCTCGAGTCTTGAAGCCATAAAGAGGAATCAAATAAGCAAATTCAAAGTCCAAACCTAACCACAAAATGGCTCCCATTAGTTAACTTTTCCCCAATAGACCAAGCATGTCACTTCCCTCCCATCAAATTGACCATAGCAAATGCACCAATAAGAACTAAGTATCTATGTTTGCATATCTGTCAAACACCATCACTTGCTACATGCCGTTAAAGGAGAAAGTTGGGATTAAGGCCACCAGTTTCCATTGCTCACCTCCAATTATTATTTTAAAATCTGGTATAAAACCTTACAAGTAAAAACGATTTGAACCTTGACAATGACTTCATAAAACACTTATGCAATTTCATGGCAATGCTCATTGAACAGAAGCTGTGAACATTTGCACTAAGTGTTACTGCTAGTGGGGTAAAAAAAAAAGTACACTGAAAGTACAAGTGCAACCTGTGACAAGTCTGCAACAAGTAATTGCAAGGGATTCTATACAGGAATCACTCCATTTTCACTACTTGATTTCAGTTGATTAATTTTCCTTCCCAGGGATTTCAACATTTAAATTAACCACAATGTTTTTAATGCCTACGATGCAAGAGTGATCCCTGAGCACTTGTTCATTCAACTTTGCACTGCCCGAGTGCTGTAGCCCATGAAGTCATACTTCCAAAAACATCGCACCACTTAACTTCAGTAGTGTCCAAGCTATACTCCAAATTTTTTTTGAAAATATTATTAGGTTTAACACTCATCAAATTACAACTGACCGCGTGCATGGTAGCACAGTTGCTTCACAGCTCCAGGGTCCGAGGTTCAATTACCAGCTTGGGTCACTGTCTGTGTGGAGCCTACACGTTCTCCCTGTGTCTGCGTGGGTTTCCTCTGGGTGCTCCAGTTGCCTCCCACAGTCCAAAGATGTGCAGGTTCGATGGATTGGCTATGCTAAATTGCCCTTAGGTTAGATGGGGTTACTGGTTTACAGGGATAGGCTGGAGGTGTGGGCTTAAGTGGGGAGGTCTTTCCAAGAGCCAGTGCAGGCTGGATGGGCAGAATGGCCTCCTTCTGCACTGTAAATTCTATGTTTATAAGAAAACCAGAACCCCCCCCCAACTAACAGCGACCAGATACTTGAAATGCAATACAAACAGATGCCATCTCCAATAGAACCCATCAATCACTCCCCTCACCGTGACCGTAACCTTCTTGAGATACAAGAACTCTGTTAAATCACCCAGCCGTGCTGTGGCACTGGGCGGTGCCACTTGTCTCCAACTCAGCAGGATCCGTCACCGAGCCAGTAATGAAGCAGAAGCCAAAGCATCCACCTATCACCCCCGTCCTTAGTTCCGGCTGGTCAGACACCCCAAACACAGCTACTTTTGGTCAGGACTCCAAATCCACATTTAAAATTGTGGATATGGTGTTTAAAAAAAAAAAGGCCTCCAAAAACCCACCAACTTGGGGCATTTACTCCAGATTTAACATTCGTGTCACAAGTAGCTTACATTAACACTGCAATTAAGTTATTGTGAAAATGCCCTACACACACCGGCACCTTTTCGGGTACAGAGGGAGAAATCAGAATGCCCAATTCAGCTAACAAGCACGTCTTCGGGACTTGTGGGAGGAAACCGGGGCGCCCGAGGAAACCCACGCAGACACGGGGAGAACATGTAGACTCCGCACAGACAGTGACCAAGGGAATCAAACCTGGGTCCCTATAATGATACTAAAGCTGCAGTGTAACCACACCATTACATGTCAGATTCATACTGGTTGGTAATGATGGAAATAATGGCATTTTAGTTACTGTTACAACTTACTGGAATCAACTCTCTTCTCCATACAAATCAAACCTCATAGATTTGTATGCAAACTAAAAAGCATAAATGTTGAAAATAGTTAGCACTACCCAGAAAATAATTTGTTGGGTTTTCCTCTAATTTTGGAAAAAATGGACGGCACAGTGGTTAGCACTGTTGCCTACGTGGTAAGGACCCGGATTCGATCCCGGCTCTGGGTCACCATCCTTGATTTGATTTATTGCCACATGTATTAGTATACAGTGAAAAGTGTTTTGTTTCTTGCATGCTATACAGACTAGGGCAGCACGGTAACACAAGTGATTAGCACTGTGGCTTCACAGCGCCAGGGTCCCAGGTTCGATTCCCTGCTGGGTCACTGTCTGTGCAGAGTCTGCACGTTCTCCCCGTGTCTGCGTGGGTTTCCTCCGGATGCTCCAGTTTCCTCCCACAGTCCAAAGACGTGCAGGTTAGGTGGATTGGCCATGATAAATTGCCCTTAGTGACCAAAAAGGTTAGGAGGGGTTACTGGGTTACCGGATAGGGTGGAAGTGCGGGCTTAACTGGGTCGGTGCAGACTCGATGGGCCGAATGGCCTCCTTCTGCACTGTATTTTCTATGTTCAGACAACACATACTGTACATAGGGAAGGAGAGACTACAGAATGTAATGTTAGTCATAACTGGGATGTAGAGAAACGATCAACTTAATACGAGGTTGGTCCATTCAAAAATCTGACGGCAGCAGGGAAGAAGCTGCTCTTGAAATCCGTGTGGAGTTTGCATGTTCTCCCTGTATTTGCGTGGGTTTCGCCCCCACAACCCAAAGATGTGCAGTGTAGATGGATTGGCCATGCTAAATTGCCCCTTCATGGAAAAAATGAATTGGTACTCCAAATTTATTTTTAAAAAAAGATCTGCATGTTTCAATCAAGTTGCCTCTTGCTCTTCTAAACTCCCAACGGATACAAGCCGAGCTTGTCCAGCCTTTCCTCATAAGATAACCCACCTATTCCAGTCATTCATCCAGTAAACCTTCTCTGAACTCTTCTAATGCATTTATATCTTCCCTTAAATAAGACCTCTGCTGTACACAGCACTCCGGATGTGGTCTCACTAATGCCCCATATAATTAATGCATAATCTCCCTATTCTTGTATTCAATTCCAATTCTCCTTGAAATAAACTAACATTCTATTCGCTCTAATTACTTGCTGTATCTAAGTACTAATCTTCTGAGATTCATGAACTAGTACACCAAGAACCCTCCACATCTCAAGAGCTCTGCAATCTCTCACTATTTAGATAACATGCTTTTTTATTCGCCCTGCCAAAATGAACAATCAGGACACCCTAAGAGCCATATAGATTTCTACATTGCAGTTCACCTCTCTTGGGAAAACAAAGCAGGTTGTGGGGCGAGGCCCAAGCAGACACAGGGAGAATGTGCAAACTTCACTCCGACAGCAGGCCGGGATCGAACTCGAGGCCGTGATGCAGCAGTGCTAACCACTGCGACACGGTGCTGCCCAGGAGACTTGTTCTGGACGGGGTGATTCCCCAGCTTAGAGGAATAATAATTAAGTACGAGCTCTCAAGAGTAGAATTTGTTCAGGTATCTCCAGGTTCGCAATTTAGTACAGTAGACTTCCTCGACTTTCCCAGAGGTACCGCTGACATTTCTAGTGGAAGGATCCTTTTACTTGCAGGGTCAGAGGAGGGCAACTCACCTGGAATCTATGGGAGAAGCAGTAAGCTCAGTGCATGGAGTGAAAGCGAAGTGGGAGGGGGAGCTGGGGCCTATAGTATATGACGAGGTGTGGAGTGAGGCCCTTGGCAGGGTGAACTCCAAGCCCTCGTGTGCGAGGCTGGGTTTGATCCAGCTTAAGGCAGTGCTTAGGACACACCTAACCAAGGGGAGAATGAGTAGTTTTTACCCCGGAGGTGGGCGATAGTTGTGAGTGGTGCTCCACTCGAAAGGCCCAGTCAACCACACGCATATGTTCTGGTCCTGTCCCAAACTGGAGCTTTTGAGTCTCCTTCTTTAGCACCATGTCGGCGATTCTCAATATTGAACTGGAACCCTGCCCTTTGGTTGCCATATTTAGGATGTCAGATTCAACAGGGCTGCAGACAAATGTCCTTGCCTTTGCCTCGTTGATCGCCCAGCGAGTCCTGCTGGGGTCGAGGTCTCCAGCCCCACCAGGTGCTGCAGCATGTTTAGGGGGTCTAATCATAGATGAATAACATAATTCTGTACAATGTACATAAAAGCAAATAAATAAAAATAGCATTAAAAATGATAAAACAGTTGACCCAACTAAACTATAGGGCAGATTACAAAAGGTCTTTCATAAATGGAGAAAATGCCCAAGTCAGTATCTTAAGGTGTACTGCCCATATTAAATTTAGGACCAAAAATTCATACATATTGGAAATTAGCGAGAAATATTTGGCTAGATCTATGCTGGAGGCAGTCGTAGGAAAAACTGTTCCACAGAAAGCTAATAAAAACCCTAATGTATGACAGTGGCTAGCAATTCAGGTAAACAAACTCTAAATTTTATTCAGGACATTAAAACTGCCACTCAAAATTCACTCCAACCCACTTGTTATATAAAGAATTTTGGCAAACGTTTATAGTTTCCCCTCCAATCAATATTCTGGCAATCAAACAGTCAACTGAAAGCAAGCATTTTTAGATATTGTCTCTTCTGAGAAACCTCTCTATTGAAGCCTTCGCCGAGCTGCTTCCTCAAAAGCACATTTAATCTAACAGGTCTAGTTTAGGTCTATGTTCAGTTTGATCAGAAAGGATAGATTTGCAACTTTGAGAAAGCACCCATCAGGAGTAAATATATTGGAGAATCTATCACACCACACATTAAATAAGATTTTTACTGGCATGCACAATTACTCCTGCCAATGGTGGCACTTGCACTGATAGGAATGTCTAACGACATAAGCAGTTTCCACAAAAATGGCCATGGGAATTTGTAACAGGAGACTCAGACAGGGCATCAGTATTTAACATGTTACAGATGAACACAAAAGACTGGGTAGGGAATTCCAGGTACTGGGACCTAGTCAGCTGCATACAGGCCCCTAATAATGGGTCGAAAGAGTGGGGAGGACACATAGTCAGTCTAAGAAATGTAATGCAGTGTGTTTAGCCTGAATTAGTGGCCAGAGGGGAATGGAAAGTCAATGGCAAGTATATGAAGCTTGTTGGTGAATGTAATTAACTGATGAGGCCAACAATTTAGATAAGCATTAATTTTACCCGGCACCAACTCTAGTTGATTTCATAAAGTTGCAGTAGCAGGACTTACGTTATGTTCTTTGTACAGCTAATTACAACTATGATTACATAAATTCTATTTCAACATATTGCAGGTAAGGTACTAGTGCTGACAAAATCATTCCTGGATTTCAGCTGTCATTCATCATCTGTAATAGAGTTGAATCAGCCTCCCACTAGAACATGCATTTTCCCTTCTGGAAACTCCTAAAGGCCTGGCATTTCCAATCTTGCAAATGCTTGTTGTATATACACCACAAATAACTTGACTCTTTGCTCAGCAACTTCAACTGAACCTATTGAAACCACCTTTGAGATAAAATCTTTTGAAAATCATGCTTTTCTGGGACACTTCCCAAAACATTTATTTTGGTTAACAGACAAGGTAAGATTTCCCTTTACAAAACTATGTCACACTCCAGACACTCGAACAAACAGGGCAAAACCAGACAAAACTGACCATAACATATTTTGCTTGCTAACACCTGCAGTAAGTTCTCACCTTTTCAGACAAGCTGGCACACTTATTCAGTGGTCATTACAATGTAATTTGCTTATTATCTGGAACCAAGAGCTTTGTTTATTATGCTCAGAAAATTGTCTAAACATTTTCCAGAGTTTTTCTCCAATGTGATTTTGAATCACTTTTCGGACTGTTTTTCCGGTCCTCAAAAAAAAATTTAATCGGGGATTTTATCCGAAATGTGCATCAGAATGAGGAGATAAGAAACGCACTGATTCAATTTCTTTAGAAACAGGTATGCTACCAATACATTTTATTTACCATCAATAATACACTGAAAGGCAAGAGAGGGCCCATAACTACACGCATGCCTGAAAACTGCAGCATTCCCAAGATCTTATTTTAAAGTGACACCAGTCACTTGTCCTATAAATACCAACGGTGGTAAAAGTTGATATGGGTGCAAGAGATAATTATCAGCAATCTCAGAATTTAATGTATACTAGCCACAAGCTTACAACTTGTGATCTCTGAACCTACACTAATCAGAAAAGGAGCCTGAAGTTCTATTAAGTCAGTATTTCCACCCACCTGCATCTCTTTTGTATTCTTGGCACATCAACTCGCATCAATTCAAGGATATCACAGACCTTTGGACAGCTAACCGGTCTTTCAAAAGTGGATGTTTTGATACGCACCAGTGTATATATGCCAGCGCTTGGGCGGCACGGTGACACAGTGGTAGGCACTGCTGCATCATGGCACCGGGTCATTGTCCGTGTGGAATTTACCTATCGCTCCGTGTCTGCGTGGGTCTCACATGACCCAAAAAGATATGCAGGGTAGGTGGATTGGTCACACTAAATTGCCCCTTAATTGAAATTGTTTTTGAAAAGTATTTATATGTCAGCTAAGCAGTCTTTGAAAAATGTGAAAACCATTGCAACTAGTAGACAAATGCCCACGGCATTGCAGTGTCAGAGGGTCCACCATTGTATAAATCATGATAATATAATGGGTCATAACTTCCTGCCGCCCCAGCGTCAGGGGGGAAGAGAGGGAGAGGGAGGGGCTGGAGGAGAGGGGGGAGAGAGAGAGAGAGATGGGGGGGGGGGGGGGGGGGGGGGGAGAAAGAGGAGAGAGGGGGGGGGGGGGGGGGGAAGAGAGGAGAGAGAGAGAGAGAGAGAGAGAGAGGAAAGAGAGCAACGTTTTAACATCCCCTGTATTGGAAGCCATCCGTCAAAGCAATTTAAATTACTAGGTTCTGCCAGTTTTACCCTCAGTGGCTCTGAATGAGTAAGGGAGAAAAAAAGCATGTCTAACTTCAGAGTAATTATTTTAACGACCCAGGTTGAGCCCCACACGGGACCCGGCCCGGCCCCATCCCCCTCAACGTCTGAACCCCCTATATGCCATTCACTTACCATTGAAACTTACCATCTCCCTTTAAACATCTGCTTTACAGCAGCAGGTGCCATAAGGGGACATGTCCTCCTTCGCTGCGCTTTTTAGACCTCGCTGCTGGAACTGAGAGCATGCGTTCGCTGTTCCAGTCTCACCTGGCTTGAGAGTAAGCAAGGTCAGGCAAGTCATGGGCTTTGGAATTTCAGTTAAGTGGCTCCAGAGTGGCAATGCGCCAGTGATTGCCACTCCGGAGGAAGTTACTAGCCAATGTTACACATAAGGCACATCTCTAAGTTGGAGCTATGTGCACCCTGGTATGCCCTTTGAAGACAATGCATAATATTTGTAAACTGGAACAGCATTTAAGTAGTATTACTAATATTTGATTCCTTTTGTAGATTGGCAGCTGTGTAAATCCATGGCATCACCAACAGTAGATTACACATGTTTTCTCTTCCTTTCTTAGAAAGAGCGACTGAAATTAACTATGACTCAAAATACAGTCCAAATATTCACAACACCGGAAGGGTTTGCTAACATCATTATTAACAAGATACCAAGATTGGACCGGTTAAAGTTTTTATAATGCAATGCCCATTGTAATGACATGAAGGGAAAGGAAACATTAACTCTAATGGTTCAACGATCAACACATTTCCTGAGCCCAAATTGATTTGCCAACCATATCCTCACCATCACAAGAACCATACATCGACATCTGTAAACATCCATTTCCACACCTACGTCAACCCATCTGCCACTGAGACCCTCATGTCTAACACCTCACACGTTAAGAATATTCAATGTTCACCTGGCATCTTATCCCCCACCCTTCTACCAACTTCAGCACAACCAAAATACCAGCTTCCTTTACCCTATCAATTCCTGCTCATGCACTACCCTCACGGATAGTACAGTGGCTTTCAAGCCTCAAAATGTCATGCAAAATTTCATGTTTAATTCCTCCATGGCCTTGCTAACCTTCTACCAACACTACAAACCCCATGAACTCCGTTCCTTTGACCACAACTATTATGTACTCACACCCTTTATCCCATCAGAGGCCTTCAAGCAGTCTGCCACTCCTTCAAGGCCCTTTAGCTCCTATCTGGCCATGTTTTCTGTTAAATAAAAGCAATACACTGCAGATGCTAGAAATTGGAAATAGAAACAAAAAATATTGGGAAAATCCAGCCCAGCGGGCAGCACGGTAGCATTATGGATAGCACAATTGCTTCACAGTTCCAGGGTCCCAGGTTAGATTCCGGCTTGGGTCACTGTCTGTGCGGAGTCTGCACATCCTCCCCGTGTGTGCGTGGGTTTCCTCCGGGTGCTCCGGTTTCCTCCGGGTGCTCCGGTTTCCTCCCACAGTCCAAAGTTGTGCAGCTTAGGTGGATTGGCCATGATAAATTGCCCTTAGTGTCCAAAATTGTCCTCAGTGTTGGGTGGGGTTACTGGGTTATGGGGATAGGGTGGAGGTGTTGACCTTGGGTAGGGTGCTCTTTCCAAGAGCCGGTGCAGACTCGATGGGACGAATAGCCTCCTTCTGCACTGTAAATTCTATGATAATCTATGAAAACCCAGCAGGTCTGGCAGCATGTGGAGAAACAAACAAAGTTAACATTTATCTATAAATTCAAACTATTGGTTGAGCGGCATGGTGGCAGAGTGGCTAGCACTGCTGCCTCACAGCGCCTAGGACATAGGTTCAATCCTGGGCCAGAGTCACTGTCCGTGTTGAGTTTGTACATTCTCCCCGTGTTTGCGTGGGTCTCATCTCCACAACCTAAAAGATGTGCAGGGTAGGTGGATTGGCCACACTAAATTGCCTCAATTGGAAAAAAAGATTTGGGCACATAAAAATTTTTTTTTTTTTTTTTAAATTCAAACCATTTTAAACACAATTCAAGTTTAGAGGCATGGACCCATCATTAGATCAATTAGATCCAAGGAAGAGGCATACAAACTGACCAGAAAAAACAAGACCTGAGGATTGGGAGCAGCTTAGAATTCAGCAAAGGAGGTCAAAGGGATTAAGAGTACGAGTGTAAGGTGGCTGGGACATTAAAACCGACTGTAGAACTTTTTATGTGAAGAGATAAAGATTGGCAAAGACAAATGTAGGTCCCTTAGTCAGAAACAGGGGAATCTCTCATGGGAAACAAAGAAATGGCTGACCAACTAAATACATACTTTGGTTCGGTCTTCACAAAGGACACATATAACAAACTAAAAATGTTGGGGGACACAAGGTTTAGTGAGGGACTGAAGGAAATCAGTATTAGTAGAAAAACGGTGTTGGGGAAATCGGTGGGATGGAAGGCTGATAAATCTCCCGGGCCTGAATCTACATCCCAGTGTATTTAAGCAAGTGGTCCTGGAAATAGTGGATACTTGGTGGTCATCTTGCAAGTTTCTATAGACTCAGAAACAGTTCCTACAGATTGGAGGGTAGCTAATATAACCCCACTATTTAAAAAGGGAGGTGAAGAGAAAACAGATAATTAATTATGAACCAGTTAGCCTGCCATCAGTAGTGGGGAAAAATGCTTGAGTACTTCATGACATGAAAGATTTCATTGCAGAGTACTTGGAGAACAGTGGCAGAATTGGGAAGTCAGCAGATTTACGAAAGGGAAATCATGCTTGACAAATTAAATTCCTTAGATGTAACGAATAGACTTGACGAGAAAGAGCCAGTGGATGCGGTTTATTTCAACTTTCAGAAGGCTTTTGACAAAGTCCCACAAGAGATTAGCATGTAAAATTAAAGTCCATGGGATCAGGGGTAGTATATTGAGATGGTTGGTGGACAGAAAAGGAACAAGTGGGTCATTTTCTGAATGGCAGGCTGTGACTAGTGGGGTACTGCAGGGCTCGGTACTGGGACCCCAGTCCACAAGATGAGGGAACTGAATGTAATATCTCCAAATTTGCAGATGACACAAAGCTAGGTGGGGGTGAGCTGTGAGGAGGATGCAGAGATTTTTTTAGGGTGATTTGGGCAAGTTGAGTGGGAAAATGCAATATGTGGATAAATGAGGTTATCCACTTGGTAGCAAAAACAAGACAGATTACTTGAATGGCTATGAATTGAGGGGAATGTGCAACAAGACCTGGGTGTCCTTGTACATCAGTTGCTGAAGGTAAGCAATTGCAGCAGGCACCAAAAGCAGGCAAATGGTATGTTGGCCTTTATAGCAAAAGGATTCGCAGACAGGAGCAGGGATGTGTTGGCTGCAATTATACAGGGCCTTGGGGAGATCACACTTGGAATATAATAATATTGTGTGCAGTTTTGGTCTCCTTACCCGAGGAAGGATGCTCTTACTAAAGGGTCTACAGTGAAAATTCACCAGACTGATATCTGGGATGGCGGGACTGACGTACGAGGAGCTAGAAGGTTAGGATTGTATTTGAGCCACGAAGAATGAGATGGGAATCTCATAGAAACCTATAAAATTATAACAGGACTAGACAGGGTAGATGTTGGAAGAATGTTGCTGATTGTGGGAAAGTCCAGAACCAGGAGTCACTGTTTCGGACTGAGATGAGGAGGATTTTCTTCATCCGGAGTGGTAAGCTTGTGGAATTCGCTATCACAGAAAGTTGTTGAGGCCAAAACAACGTATAGTTTCAAGGAGTTAGATATGGCTTTTGGGGCAAAAGGGATCAAAGGATATGGATGGAAGGCAGGAACAGGCTATTGCGCTGGATGATCAGACATGATCATAATGAATAGTGCAGGCTCGAAGGGCCAAATGGCCTACTCCATCTCCCATTTTGTTTCTAAAGAAATTTGCAACACAGAAGGTGCCATTTGACCCACCATGTCAATGTCAGCCAGCAAGGAGCCTTTCAGCTTAATTCTACTTTCAGCCCAATCCCACTTTCCAGCCCTTGCTCCATAAACTTAGTGCATATCTAAGTACTTGTTAAATGTTGAGGGTCTCTGCCTCTACCACCCAATCAAAGCAGTGAGTTCCAGATTTCCCCACCAGAAATTTCCTTTCCAAAACTCTTACCTACTTAACCTAAAATCTATGCTCCCTGGTTATGGACCTTTCTACCGAGGATAATAGTGTGTTCCTATCCACTACCTAGATTGCTCCATTTATGCACTTCTATAAGGTCCCCTCATAACGACAGCACAGCGGTTAGCACAGCTGCCTCACAGCACCAGGGACCCGGTTCAATTCAGACCGTGGGTGACTGTTGATGTGGGGTTTGCATGTTCATCTCAGTGTCTGCATGGGTCTCCTCCCACGGTCCAAAGAGCTGACCAGAACCATAATCCAACTGTGGTTCACTCTTTCATACAGTTCCCAGCATAACCTCCCAGCTTTTATATTCAATGCCTCAACTAATAACGGCAAACATCCCATATAGAACAGAACAGCACAGTACAGGCTCTTCGGCTCAATGTTGTGCCGACCATTTATCCTAATCTAAGATCAACCTAACCTACACCCCTTCAATTTACTGCTGTCCATGAGTCACTTAAATGTCCCTAATGACTCGGACTCCACCACCTCCGCTGGCAGTGCATTCCACGCACCCAACACTGTGTAAAGAACCTACTTCTGACATCTCCCTTATACCTTGCCCCAATCACCTTAAAATTATGCCCCCCTCATGACAGCCATTTCCGCCTTGGGGAAAAGCCTCTGGCTATCCACTCTATCCATGCCTCTCATCACCTTGTACACCTCATCATTTTTTGGTTTAAAAAATAAATAAATTTAGTGCACCCAATTAATTTATTTCCAATTAAGGGGCAATTTAGTGTGCTCAATCCACCTACCTTGCACATCTTTGGGTTGTGGGGGGGTAAACCCACGCAAACATGGGGAGAATGTGCAAACTCCACACAGACAGTGACCCAGAGCCAGGATAGAACCTGGGACCTCGGTGCCCTGAGGCAGCAGGGCTAACCCACTACGCCACCGTGCTGCCCTGTACACCTCTATCATGTCACCTCTCATCCTCCTTTGCTCCAGTAAGAAAAGCCCTAGATCCCTCAACCTTTCTTCATAAGACATGCCCTCCAGTCCAGGCAGCATCCTGGTAAATCTCCTCTGCACCCTCTCCAAAGCATCCACATCCTTCCTGAGGCGACCAGAACTGGACACCATATTCCAAGTGTGGTCTAACCAGGGTTTCCTAAAGCTGCAGCAAAATCTTGCAGCTCTTAAACTCAATCCCCCGTTAATGAAAGCCAACACACTATACGCCAGAGAAGACACAGCCAGAGTGAGGCACAACCAAGAGTGAGTTTGGAAATTTGAAGCTAGGTGGGAATTTGAAGTAGATTTTTTTTTCCATTGTCTAATTTATTTATTTTTTCTTTCGTTTTTTGGAATTGTAGTTGTATAAGTTTGCCTACGGTTTAAGACATGGCAGGAGATCCCAGACCCGTGTCATGCTCCTCGTGTGCGACGTGGGAGCTCAGGGACACGTCTACTGTCCCTGGCTCCTTCACGTGCAAGAAGTGTGTCCAGTTGCAGCTCCTGTTAGACCGCTTGACGGCTCTGGAGCTGCGGATGGACTCACTTTGGAGCATCCGCGATGCTGAGGACGTCGTGGATAGCACGTTTAGCGAGTTGGTCACAGCGCAGGTGAAAGTTACTGAGGGAGATAGAAAATGGGTGACCAGACTTCCGGGTGCGGCGATGACCAGCTAGGGCGCACGTTTCGGCAGCTCCCGGTGGAACGGACTTTTGGGCTCTTGATAGGAGCCCCAACGGCAATTCTAACGGCAAAAAACACTGTGCTGGAATCCAGAAGGGAATCCCCCCTGGACACGGATGGAAAAAAGAGAGGAAAGTGGCCGGATTGCGGTGGATCCTCTAGAGCAGCGGCCAGGAAGGCAGGCACAAAGCAAGATGGCGTCGGAAGGAGGCAGTTTAATATGGAGCCCTGACCAACAAGAGTTCCTGCGGCATGAGGACTTCCGGGTGCGGCGATGACCAGCTGAGTCGCACGTTTCGGCAGCTCCCTGTGAAACGGACTTTTGGGCTCTTGATAGGAGCCCCAACGGCAATTTTAACGGCTGAAAACACCGTGCGGTAAACCAGAAGGGTGTTCCCCCTGGACACGGATGGAAAAAGGAGAGGAAAGTGGCCGGATTGCAGCGGATCCTTTGGAACAACGGCAAGGAAGGCAAGCAGAAACCAAGGTGGCGTCGGAAGGTGGCAGTTTCATATGGGGCCCTGAACAACAAGAGTTTTTGAAACGCTGCGTGGAGGAGATAAAAAAGGAAATGAAGAAAGAGTTGTTGGCCCCGATATTACAGGCGATTGAAGGGCTGAAAGAGGAACAAAAGACCCAGGAGCAGGAGCTTCGGGTCGTGAAGGCGAAAGCAGCAGAGAATGAAAACGACATACAGGGCCTGGTGGTGAAGTCGGAGATACAGGAGGCACACCAGAAACGATCTGTGGAGAGGTTGGAGGCACTGGAAAATAACGCAAGGAGGAACAACTTGAGGATTCTTGGCCTTCCTGAAGGTGTGGAGGGGGCGGACGTCGGGGCATATGTGAGCACGATGCTGCACTCGTTAATGGGAGTGGAGGCCCCGACGGGTCCGTTGGAGGTGGAGGGAGCATACCGAGTTATGGTGCGAGGACCGAGAGCAGGAGAAGCTCCCAGAGCCATAGTGGTGAGATTTCTCAGTTTTAAGGATAGAGAAATGGTCCTTAGATGGGCGAAGAAAACTCGGTGTAGTAAATGGGAGAACGCGGTGATCCGCGTCTATCAAGATTGGAGTGCGGAGGCGGCGAGAAGGAGGGCGAGCTTTAATCGGGCCAAAGCGGTACTTCACAAAAAAAAGATAAAGTTTGGAATGCTGCAACCGGCAAGACTGTGGGTCACATATCAAGGGAGGCACCACTACTTTGAGACGGCGGATGAAGCGTGGACTTTTATTGTAGAAGAAAAATTGGAATGATTGGACTACGAAAATGAACGTTTGGACAAAGTGGTGGGACGAGTGGGGGGGGGGGGGCGAAGAGGGATTGTATGATTAATCCTGCGGTATGGTAACTTTTCTTTCTCCCACAGGTGGTGATGGGGGGAGGTGGGGAGGGAGAGGAGATGGGGCGTTGGCCATGGGAGGCGGGGCCGAGGGAGAGGCGCGGGCTTGGTTCCCGCGCTATGATAATTATGGCGGGAGTAGAGAAGCAGGAAGGAGGGGGCGCCGCACGGGGCGGGCCGTGGGGGGAAGCCGAGGTCGGCCGGAGTTTGCTGACTTCTGGGAGCAACATGGGGGGAGTAATTACGCTAGCGGGGGGGGGGGGGGGGGGGAATTACTGGGTTGCTGCTGCTGGGGAAAGGGGGGAGTGGGTGCGGGAAAGGATGGGCGGGGGGGCACCGCCTGGGAGAAATACAGCCGCGTGGGAACTGGGCGAGAAGCTGGAAAAAGATGATGGCTAACCGGCAAGGGGGGGGGGGGGGTGGGAAGCCCCCCAACTCGGCTGATCACGTGGAACGTGAGGGGGCTTAACGGGCCGATAAAGAGGGCACGAGTACTCGCACACCTTAAGAAACTTAAAGCAGATGTGGTCATGTTACAGGAAACGCACCTGAAACTGATAGATCAGGTTAGGTTGCGCAAAGGATGGGTAGGGCAGGTGTTCCATTCGGGGCTGGATGCGAAAAACAGGGGGGTGGCTATATTAGTGGGGAAGCGGGTAATGTTCGAGGCAAAGACTATAGTGGCGGATAACGGGGGCAGATTCGTGATGGTGAGTGGCAAATTACAGGGAGAGATGGTGGTGTTGGTAAACGTGTATGCCCCGAATTGGGACGATGCCAATTTTATGAGGCGAATGCTAGGACGCATCCCAGACCTAGAGACCGGAAAGCTGATAATGGGGGGAGACTTTAACACGGTGTTGGAACCAAGGCTGGATAGGTCGAAGTCCAGGACTGGTAGGAGGCCGGCAGCAGCCAAGGTGCTTAAGGATTTTATGGAGCAGATGGGAGGGGTGGACCCGTGGAGATTCAGTAGACCTAGGAGTAAGGAGTTCTCGTTTTTCTCCTATGTCCATAAAGTCTATTCACGCATAGACTTTTTTGTGTTGGGTAGGGCATTGATCCCGAGGGTGAGGGGAACGGAATATACGGCTATAGCCATTTCGGATCATGCCCCACACTGGGTAGACTTGGAGATAGGGGAGGAAACAAGAGGGCGTCCACCCTGGAGAATGGATATGGGACTAATGGCGGATGAGGGGGTGTGCTTAAGGGTGAGGGGATGCATTGAAAAGTACTTGGAACTCAATGACAATGGGGAGGTTCAGGTGGGAGTGGTCTGGGAGGCGTTGAAGGCGGTGGTTAGGGGGGAGCTGATATCAATAAGGACACATAAAGGGAAGCAGGAGAGTAAGGAACGGGAGCGGTTGTTGCAAGAACTTTTGAGGGTGGACAGACAGTATGCGGAAGCACCGGAGGAGGGACTGTATAGGGAAAGGCAAAGGCTGCATGTGGAATTTGACTTGCTGACCACAGGCACTGCAGAGGCACAATGGAGGAAGGCGCAGGGTGTACAGTATGAATATGGAGAGAAGGCGAGCAGATTGCTGGCACACCAATTGAGGAAAAGGGGAGCAGCGAGGGAAATAGGGGGGGTGAGAGACGAAGATGGAGAGACGGAGCGGGGAGCGGAGAGAGTGAATGAAGTGTTTAAGACATTTTATAAAAAATTGTATGAAGCTCAACCCCCGGATGGGATGGAAAGAATGATGGAGTTTTTGGATCGGCTGGAAATTCCCAAGGTGGAAGAGCAGGAAAGGATGGGATTGGGAGCACAGATCACGGTAGAAGAAGTGGTGAAAGGAATTAGGAACATGCAGACGGGAAAGGCCCCGGGACCGGACGGATTCCCAGTTGAATTTTACAGAAAATATTTGGACTTGCTCACCCCGCTACTGACGAGGACCTTCAACGAGGCAAAGGAAAGGGGACAACTGCCCCCGACTATGTCAGAAGCAACGATATCGCTTCTTTTAAAGAAGGAAAAGGATCCGCTACAATGCGGGTCCTACAGACCAATCTCCCTCCTCAATGTAGATGCCAAGGTCTTGGCCAAGGTAATGGCAATGAGAATAGAGGAATGTGTCCCGGGGGTGGTTCATGAGGACCAAACTGGGTTTGTGAAGGGGAGACAGCTGAACACAAACATACGGAGGTTGTTAGGGGTAATGATGATGGCCCCACCAGAGGGTGAAACGGAGATAGTAGTGGCGATGGATGCCGAGAAAGCATTTGATAGAGTGGAGTGGGATTATCTGAGGGAGGTGTTGAGGAGATTTGGGTTCGGAGAGGGGTATGTTAGAAGGGTGCAGCTGTTGTATAGGGCCCCAGTGGCGAGTGTGGTCACGAATGGACGGGGATCGGCATATTTTCGGCTCCATAGAGGGACAAGGCAGGGATGTCCTCTGTCCCCATTACTGTTTGCACTGGCGATTGAGCCCCTGGCGATAGCGCTGAGAGGTTCCAAGGGATGGAGGGGAATACTTAGGGGAGGAGAAGAACACCGGGTATCTTTATATGCGGATGATCTGCTACTATATGTGGCGGATCCAGCGGAGGGGATGCCAGAAATAATGCGGATACTTGGAGTTTGGGGATTTTTCAGGGTATAAATTGAACATGGGAAAGAGTGAGCTGTTTGTGGTGCATCCAGGGGAGCAGAGTAGAGAAATAGAAGACCTACCGTTGAGGAAGGTAACAAGAGACTTTCGTTACCTGGGGATCCAGATAGCTAAGAATTGGGGCACATTGCACAGGCTAAATTTGACGCGGTTGGTGGAACAGATGGAGGAAGATTTCAAGAGATGGGACATGGTAGCATTGTCAATGGCAGGGAGGGTGCAGGCAGTTAAGATGGTGGTCCTCCCGAGATTCCTTTTTGTGTTTCAGTGTCTCCCGGTGGTGATCACGAAGGCTTTTTTCAAAAGGATAGAAAAGAGTATTATGGGTTTTGTTTGGGCCAGGAAGACTCCGAGAGTGAGGAAGGGATTCTTACAGCGTAGTAGGGATAGGGGGGGGCTGGCACTACCGAGCCTAAGTGAGTATTATTGGGCCGCTAATATTTCAATGGTGAGTAAGTGGATGGGAGAGGAGGAAGGAGCGGCGTGGAAGAGATTAGAGAGGGCGTCCTGTAGGGGGACCAGCCTGCAGGCTATGGTGACAGCCCCATTGCCGTTCTCACCAAGGAACTATACCACGAGTCCGGTGGTGGTAGCTACACTGAAGATTTGGGGACAGTGGAGACGACATAGGGGAAAGACCGGAGCACTGGGGGGGTCCCCGATAAGAAACAACCATAGGTTTGCCCCGGGGGGAATGGATGGGGGATATGGAATGTGGCAAAGAGCAGGTATAACGCAATTGAAAGATCTATTTGTGGATGGGAAGTTTGCGAGTCTGGGAGCGCTGACCGAGAAATATGGGTTGCCCCAAGGGAATGCATTCAGGTACATGCAATTGAGGGCTTTTGCGAGGCAGCAGGTGAGGGAATTCCCGCAGCTCCCGACACAAGAGGTGCAGGACAGAGTCATCTCAAAGAAATGGGTGGGGGACGGTAAGGTGTCGGATATATATAGGGAAATGAGAGACGAAGGGGAGACTATGATGGACGAACTAAAAGGGAAATGGGAAGAAGAGCTAGGGGAGGAGATTGAGGAGGGGATGTGGGCAGATGCCCTAAACAGGGTAAACTCGTCGTCCTCGTGCGCCAGGCTAAGCCTGATTCAGTTTCAGGTATTACACAGGGCACATATGACTGGAACACGGCTCAGTAAATTTTTTGGGGTGGAGGATAGGTGTGCGAGGTGCTCGAGAAGCCCAGCGAATCATACCCATATGTTTTGGTCATGCCCGGCACTACAGGGGTTTTGGATGGGGGTGACAAAGGTGCTTTCGAAAGTAGTAGGAGTCCGGGTCGAACCAAGCTGGGGGTTGGCTATATTTGGGGTTGCACAAGAGCCGGGAGTGCAGGAGGCGAAAGAGGCCGATGTTTTGGCCTTTGCGTCCCTAGTAGCCCGGCGCAGAATATTGCTAATGTGGAAAGAAGCCAAGCCCCCGGGGGTGGAGACCTGGATAAATGATATGGCGGGGTTCATAAAGTTAGAGCGGATTAAGTTCGTCCTAAGGGGGTCGGCTCAAGGGTTTACTAGGCGGTGGCAACCGTTCGTCGAATATCTTGCGGAAAGATAGATAGGGGAGAACAAAGAAGGCAGCAGCAGCGGCCCAGGACTTGGGGGGGGGGGGGGGGGGGGGGGGGGGGGGGAGGGAGGGATGGGGGGGGATGTGTGTGTGGCTTGAGACAAGGCAGTTGCCAATTAGGGCTAGTTTTTATTTTTTGTTATTTAATATTTATTTATTTGTTGTTGTTTTTGTTTAAATTTAAAAAAGGTCATTATTATCTGTATTGTTACAATGTTGTGTAAAGGATGCACAATGTACTGTGTTGGTTGACCAAAAATTTTCAATAAAATATTATTTAAAAAAAAAGAGTTCCTGCGGCTTTGCGTGGAAGAACTCAAAAAGGAGATGAAGAAGGAGCTGTTGGCCCCGATATTACAAGCGATTGAGGGGCTAAAGTAGGAGCAAAAGACCCAGGAACAGGAGCTCCGGGTCGTGAAGGCAAAGGCTGCTGAGAATGAGGACGACATACAGGGCCTGGTGGTGAAAACGGAGATGCACGAGGCACAACACAAAAGGTGTGTGGAAAGGCTGGAGGTGCTGGAGAATAATGCAAGGAGGAAGAATTTAAGGATTCTTGGTCTTCCCGAAGGTGTAGAAGGGGCGGACGTCGGGGCATATGTGAGCACGATGCTGCACTCGTTAATGGGATCGGAGGCCCCGACGGGTCCGCTGGAGGTGGAGGGAGCCTATCGAGTTATGGCGTGAAGACAGAGGGCAGGAGAAATTCCTCGAGCCATAGTGGTGAGATTTCTCCGATATAAGGACAGAGAGATGGTCCTCAGATGGGCAAGGAAAACTCGGAGCAGTAGGTGGGAGAACGCGGTGATCCGCGTATATCAAGATTGGAGTGCGGAGGTGGCGAGAAGGAGGGCAAGCTTTAATCGTGCCAAGGCGGTGCTGCACAAACGGAAGATTAAATTTGGAATGCTGCAACCGGCAAGACTGTGGGTCACACATCAAGGGAAACACCACTACTTCGAAACGGCAGATGAGGCGTGGACATTTATTGTCGAGGAGAAACTGGAGTGAGCGGGCCATAATAAAAAGAACGTTTGGGACAAAGTGGGGGGGGGGGGGGGGGTGAATATGTGGGATGAGAGGGGGGGGGGGGGGAGAAAAGAGGGAAGAGATGACTTCCCAAGGTGTTAATCCTGTGACCCTGTAACTTTTCTCTCTTCCCCATGTCGTGGGGGGGGGGGGGGGGAGGATGAGGAGCTGAGGGTGCCGGCCATTGGGGGTGGGGCCAAAAGGGAAGCGCGGGCTTTGTTCCCGCGCTATGGTAATCACGGCGGGAACAGGGAAGCAGGAAGGAGGGGGCCTCGCACAGTGTGAGCCGAGGTCGGCCAGTTTGCTGACTTCTGGGAGCAACATGGGGGGTGCAATTGCGCTAGTTTGGGATCTTGGGGGGGGGGGGGGGGATTAACTGGGTTGCTGCTGCTGGGGAGAAGGGGGAGCTGGTATATGGGGGGGGGGCCCCGCTTGGGGGAGATACGGCTACGTGGGAACCGGGTGAGGAGCTGGATTGAAAAAGGAGATGGCTAGTCGTCAAGAGGGGGGGGGGGGGGTAAAAAGCCCCCCAACCCGGTTGATCACGTGGAATGTGAGAGGGCTGAACGGGCCGATTAAGAGGGCACGGGTACTCGCACACCTAAAGAAACTTAAGGCAGATGTGGTTATGCTTCAGGAGACGCATCTGAAGCTGGTAGACCAGGTAGGTCAGACTACGCAAAGGATGGGTGGGGCAGGTGTTTCATTCGGGGCTAGATGCAAAAAACTGGGGGGTGGCCATACTAGTGGGGAAGCGGGTAATGTTTGAGGCAAAGACTATAGTGGCGGATAGTGGGGGCAGATACGTGATGGTGAGTGGCAAATTGCAAGGGGAGGCGGTGGTATTAGTGAACGTATATGCCCCGAACTGGGATGCTGCCAGCTGCCAACTTTATGAAGTGTATGCTAGGACGAATCCCGGACCTAGAAGTGGGGAAGTTGGTAATGGGTGGAGATTTTAATACGGTGCTGGACAGATCGAGGTCCAGGACCGGAAGGAGGCCGGCTGCAGCTAGGGTGCTTAAGGACTGTATGGAGCAGATGGGAGTAGACCTCTGGAGATTTAGTAGACCTAGGAGTAAGGAGTTTTCGTTTTTCTCCTATGTCCACAAAGTTTATTCACGAACAGATTTTTTTGTTTTGGGAAGGGCACTGATCCCAAAGGTGACGGGGACGGAGTACACGGCTATAGCCATTTCGGATCATGCTCCACATTGGGTGGACCTGGAGTTAGGGGAAGAAAAACAACAGCGTCCACCCTGGAGAATGGACATGAGATTATTGGCAGATGAGGGGGGGTGTTTAAGGGTGAGGGGGTGTATTGAAAGGTACTTGGAACTCAATGATAATGGGGAGGTACAGGTGGGAGTTGTCTGGGAGGCACTGAAGGCAGTGGTTAGAGGGGAGCTGATATCTATTAGGGCACATAAAGGAAAGCAGGAGGGTAGGGAAAGGGAGCGGTTGAAGAACTTCTGAGGGTGGACAGACAATATGCGCAGGCACCGGAGGAGGGACTGTACAGGGAAAGGCAAAGGCTACATGTAGAATTTGACTTGTTGACTACGGGTAATGCAGAGGCACAATGGAGGAAGGCACGGTGTACAGTATGAATACGGGGAGAAGGCGAGCAGGTTGCTGGCCCACCAACTGAGGAAAAGGGGAGCAGCGAGGGAGATAGGGGGGGTGAGAGATGAGGAGGGAGAGATGGAGCAGGGAGCAGAGAGAGTGAATGGAGTGTTCAAGGCATTTTACGAAAGATTATATGAAGCTCAGCCCCCGGATGGGAAGGAGAGAATGATATGCTTTCTGGATCAGCTGGAATTTCCTAAGGTGGAGGAGCAGGAGAGGGTGGGACTGGGAGCACAGATTGAGACGGAGGAAGTGGTGAAAGGGATTGGGAGCATGCAGGCGGGGAAGGCCCCGGGACCAGACGGATTCCCAGTTGAATTCTATAGGAAATATATGGACTTGCTGGCCCCGCTACTGATGAGAACCTTTAATGAGGCGAGGGAAACAGGGCAGCTGCCCCCAACTATGTCAGAGGCAACGATATCGCTCCTCCTAAAGAAGGAAAAAGACCCGCTGCAATGCGGGTCCTACAGGCCCATTTCCCTCCTGAATGTGGACGCTAAGATTCTGGCCAAGGTAATGGCAATGAGGATAGAGGATTGTGTCCCGGGGGTGGTTCATGAAGACCAAACTGGGTTTGTGAAGGGGAGACAGCTGAATACAAATATACGGAGGCTGCTAGGGGTAATGATGATGCCCCCACCAGAGGGGGAAGTGGAGATAGTGGTGGCGATGGATGCCGAGAAAGCATTTGATAGAGTGGAGTGGGATTATTTGTAGGAGGTGCTGAGGAGATTTGGTTTTGGGGATGGGTATATCAGGTGGGTACAGTTGCTGTATAGGGCCCCAATGGCGAGCGTGGTCACGAATGGACGGGGGTCTGATTATTTTCGGCTCCATAGAGGGACGAGGCAAGCATGTCTCTGTCCCCGTTATTGTTTGCACTGGCGATTGAACCCATGGCCATAGCATTGAGGGGTTCCAGGAAGTGGAGGGGAGAACACCGGGTATCTCTGTATGCGGATGATTTGTTGCTATATGTGGCGGACCCAGCGGTGGGGATGCCAGAGATAATGCGGATACTTGGGGATTTTTCAGGGTATAAACTGAACATGGGGAAAAGTGAGTTGTTTGTGGTGCATCCAGGGGAGCAGAGCAGAGAGATAGAGGATTTACCATTGAGGAAGGTAACAAGGGACTTCCGGTACTTGGGGATCCAGATAGCCAAGAATTGGGGTACATTACACAGGCTTAATTTAACGCAGTTGGTGGAACAGATGGAGGACTTTAAGAGATGGGACATGGTGTCCCTGTCATTGGCAGGTAGGGTGCAGGCGGTTAAAATGGTGGTCCTCCTGAGATTCCTTTTTGTGTTTCAGTGCCTCCCGGTGGTGATCACAAAGGCTTTTTTCAAAAGAATCGAGAAGAGTATGATGAGTTTTGTGTGGGCTGGGAAGACCCCGAGAGTGAGGGGGGGATTCTTGCAGCGTAGTAGGGACAGGGGGGGGGCTGGCACTACCAAGCCTAAGTGAGTACTACTGGGCCGCCAATGTTTCAATGGTGTGTAAGTGGATGGGAGAAGGGGAGGGAGCGGCGTGGAAGAGATTGGAGAGGGCGTCCTGCAGGGGGACTAGCCTACAAGCAATGGTGACGGCACCGTTGCCGTTCTCACCAAAGAAATACACCACAAGCCCGGTGGTGGTGGCTACATTGAAAATTTGGGGGCAGTGGAGACGGCATAGGGGAAGGACTGGAGCTTCGGTGCGGTCCCCGATAAGAAACAATCATAGGTTCGTTCCGGGGAGAATGGATGGGGGATTTGGAGCATGGCAAAGAGCTGGGGTAGTACAACTGAGAGATCTGTTTGTAGATGGGACGTTTGCGAGTCTGGGAGCGCTGACGGAAAAATATGGGTTGCCCCAAGGGAATGCATTTCGATACATGCAATTGAGGGCTTTTGCGAGGCAACAGGTGAGGGAATTCCCGCAGCTCCCGACGCAGGAGGTGCAGGATAGAGTGATCTCAGAGACATGGGTGGGGGATGGTAAGGTGTCGGACATATACAGGGAAATGAGGGACGAGGGGGAGATCATGGTAGATGAGCTGAAAGGGAAATGGGAAGAACTGGGGGAGGAGATTGAGGAGGGGCTGTGGGCTGATGCCCTACGTAGGGTAAACTCATCGTCCTCGTGTGCCAGGCTAAGCCTGATACAATTTAAGGTGTTACACAGGGCGCATATGACTGGAGCACGGCTTAGTAAATTTTTTGGGGTAGAGGATAGGTGTGCGAGATGCTCGAGAGGCCCAGCGAATCACACCCACATGTTCTGGTCATTCCCGGCACTACAGGGGTTCTGGGTGGGGGTGGCAAAGGTGCTTTCGAAGGTGGTGGGGATCCGGGTCGAACCAAGCTGGGGGTTGGCTATGTTTGGGGTTGCAGAAGAGCCGGGAATGCAGGAGGCGAGAGAGGCTGATGTTTTGGCCTTTGCGTCTAGTAGCCCGGCGCAGGATATTGTTAATGTGGAAGGAAGCCAAACCCCCGGGTGTGGAGACCTGGATAAACGACATGGCAGGGTTTATAAAGTTAGAACGGATTAAGTTTGTGTTAAGGGGTTCACCAGGCGGTGGCAACCGTTCGGCGATTACCTCACAGAAAGATAGAGGGAATGGAAAAGAAGTAGACAACGGCAGCAACCCGGGGGGGGGGGGGGGGGAGAAGAGAGGAATCGAACGGACTCTCAGAGATGTTATTGTATATGTATAATATGTATAGGTAGTTGTTATAGGTAATTGTATATTAGATTGTATTTTTGGAGTGTATTTATTTTGGACAAGGCAGTTGCCATTCAGTTTTGTTTTTGTTTATATATTATTTATTTACTTGTTTAAAACTGGCCACTGTTATTTATATTGTTTTATTGTGTAAAAGAAACACTACGTACTGTTATGTTTGGCCAAAAATCTTGAATAAAATATATTTTTTTAAAAAGAAAATGGGTGACCAAAAGACAGAGCAAGAGTAGGAAGGCAGTGCAGGTGTCACCTGCGGTCATCTCCCTGCAAAACAGATATACCGCTTTGGATACTGTTGAGGGAGATGGCTCATCAGGGGAAGGCACCAGCAGCCAGGTTCGTGGTACCGTGGCTGGCTCTGCTGCGCAGCAGGACAGGAAGAATGGCAGGGCTATAGCGATAGGGAACTCAATCGTAAGGGGAATAGACAGGTGGTTCTGCGGACGCAATCGAGACTCCAGGATGGTATGTTGCCTCCCTGGTGCAAGGGTCAAGGATGTCTCGGAGCAGCTGCAGGACATTCTGGGGGTGGCGGCGAACAGCCAGCTGTCGTGGTGCACATAGGCACCAACGATATAGGTTTAAAAAAAACAGGAAGCGGTCCTACAAGCCGAATTCAGGGAGTTAGGAGTTAAACTAAAAAGTAGGACCTCAAAAAGGTAGTAATCTCAGGATTGCGACCAGTGCCACGAGCTAGTCAGAGTAGGAATGTCAGGATAGATAGGATGAATGCGTGGCTCGAGAGATGGTGCAAGAGGGAGAGATTCAAATTCCTGGGGCATTGGAACTGGTTCTGGGGGAGGTGGAACCAGTACAAAACGGACAGTCTGCACCTGGGCAGGACTGGAACCGATGTCGGGGGGGGGGGGGGGGGGTTGCTAGAGCTGTTGGGGAGGGTTTAAACTAATGTGGCAGGGCGGTGGGAACCAATGCAGGAAGTTGGAAGGTAGTAAAACAGGGACAGAAACAAAAGGCAGTAAGGGGGAAAGTGTAAGGCAGAGAAGCCATAGTCAAAAATCAAAAAGGGCGACAGTACAAGGTACAGTGACCAAGGGGTGCTCAGTGAATAGGCCCAGTAATACTTAAAGGAGTAAAATGGGAATTAATGGGTGTTTCTCTGGTTGGCAATCAGCAGCTAGTGGTGTCCCTCAGGGATCAGTGTTGGGCCCACAATTGTTCACAATTTACATAGATGATTTGGAGTTGGGGACCAAGGGCAATGTGTCCAAGTTTGCAGACGACACTAAGATGAGTGGTAAAACAAAAAGTGCAGAGGATACTGGAAGTCTGCAGAGGGATTTGGATAGGCTAAGTGAATGGGCTAGGGTCTGGCAAATGGAATACAATGTTGACAAATGTGAGGTTATCCATTTTGGTACGAATAACAGCAAAAGGGATTATGTAAATGATAAAATATTAAAACATGCTGCTGTGCAGAGACCTGGGTGGGCTAGTGAGTCGCAAAAAGTTGGTTTACAGGTGCGACCGGTGATTAAGGCGGCAAATGGAATTGTGTCCTTCATTCCTAGAGGGATGGAGTTTAAGACTAGGGAGGTTATGCTGCAATTGTATAAGGTGTTAGTGAGGCCACACCTGGAGTATTGCGTTCAGTTTTGGTCTCCTTACTTGAGAAAGGACGTACTGACATTGGAGGATGTGCAGAGGAGATTCACTCGGTTAATCCCAGAGCTGAAGGGGTTGGATTACGAGAAGTTGAGTAGACTAGGACTGTACTCGTTGGAATTTAGAAGGATGAGGGGGCATCTTACAGAAACATAAAATTATGAAGGGAATAGATAGGACAGATGCGGGCAGGTTGTTTCCACTGGTGGGTGAAAGCAGAACTACGGGGGCACAGCCTCAAAATAAGTGGAAGTAGATTTAGGACAGAGTTTAGGAGGAACTTCTTCACCCAAAGGGTTGTGAATCTATGGAATTCCTTGCCCAGTGAAGCAGTAGAGGCTCCTTCATTAAATGTTTTTACGATAGATAGTTTTTTGAAGAATAAAGGGATTAAGGGTTATGGTGTTCAGGCCGGAAAGTGGAGCTGAGTCCACAAGATCAGCCATGATCTCAATGAATGGCGGAGCAGGCTCGAGGGGCCAGATGGCCTACTCCTAGTTCTTAACAACCCTATCACCTTGGGTGGCAACTTTGAGGGATCTATGTACATGGACCCCAAGACCCCTCTGTACCTCCACACTTGCCAAGAATCCTGTATTCAGCGTTCAAATTCGACCTTCCAAAATGAATCACTTCACATTTATCTAGTTTGAACTCCATCTGCCGCTTCTCAGCCCAGCTCTGCATCCTGTCAATGTCCTGTTGTAATCTGCAACAGCCCTCAACACTATCTACAACTCCACCAACCTTCATGTCATCGGCAAACTTACTAAACCACAAATAGCAGAGGTCCCAGAACAGATCCCTGCAGGACACCACTGGTCACCAACCTCCAGGTGGAATACTTTCCATCCACTACCACTCGCCGTCTTCTTTCGGACAGCCAATTCTGTATCCGGACAGCCAAATTTCCTTGTATCCATTGCCCCTAACTTTCTGAATGAGCCTTCCATGGGGAATCTTATCAAATGCCTTACTGAAATTCATATACACATCCACTGCCCGACATTCATCAAGGTGTCTCGTCACACCCTCAAATAATTCAATGAAGCTTGTGATGCATGACCTGCCCCTCACAAAGCCATGCTGACTATCTTTAATCAAACTATGTTTTTCTAAATAATCATAAATCCGATCTCTCAGAATCCTTTCCAATATTTTGCTCACCAGACGCAAGACTGACTGGTCTGTAATTCCCAGGATTTCCCTATTCCCTTTCTTGAACAGGGGAACAACAAATGCCTCCCTACAAT
Organism: Scyliorhinus torazame; assembly: GCF_047496885.1. Classification (NCBI taxonomy): domain Eukaryota; kingdom Metazoa; phylum Chordata; class Chondrichthyes; order Carcharhiniformes; family Scyliorhinidae; genus Scyliorhinus; species Scyliorhinus torazame. The sequence goes on from NC_092716.1 coordinate 204,112,637, forward strand.
CATCCGGTACTACTCCAGTGGAGAGCGAGGATGCAAAGATCGTCGCCAACGGCACAGCAATCTCCTCCCTCGCTTCCCGTAGTAACCTTGGGCATATCCCATCAGGCCCAGGGGACTTATCTATCCTGATGCTTTTCAAAATTTCCAGCACATCCTTTCTTAATATTAACCTATTTGAGCCTATTAACCTGGTTCAAGCTGTCCTCACGAGCAACAAGGTCCCTCTCTCTAGTGAATACTATATGCTTCCTCAATCACCTTATCTAATTGGCCGGCACGTTCAGGAGTCTGTGGACAGGCAGTCAAACTTTCCTCTATTCTCTACACTGAGAACATACTTAGGAATCATCCATTTGGCCCTCGAAGCCTTTCCATAAGAACATGGCTCATCTGATTGTGGTCTCCGCTCCACTTTCATATCTGCACCCCAGGAAATTGGAGCAGGAGCCTAATATTTATTAAGTCTTCCCCTACCTTGTCAGCCTTCCCCAAAAGCACTACCTCATACTTCGACCTATCCATTTGCTGGCGACCCAACCACACTTTCTATTTGTTGCAGATTACAGTGTCTAATCGTCCAGCACCTTCAGGAATCTGTGGACATGCACTCAACCTTTCCTCTATTCGCTACACTCAGAACAAAGGATTTAGGAGTAGGCCATTTAGCCCTTGAAGCCTTTCCAGAAGATCATGGCTCCTCTGAATGTGGTCTCAGCTCCACTTTAATGTCTGCACCTCAGGAAATTGGAGCAATAGCCTATTTATTATGTCTTCCCCAATCTTGTTGGCTTTCCCAAAAAGCATTACCTCACACTTCTACATTTGCTGGCGACCAACCACACTCTTTAGTTTGTTGCAGATCACAATTTATTCTTATACCTGTTTAATTGGAAATAATTCAGAGGCAATAAGTTGAAATGGTCCATATGTAAACCTCATCTAAATGTGCCACATTTTCTGGTTTCAAGTGCAAATCGCACAAACCGCATCTGCAACTTTTATTCAATGCAATTTGCTAATCTGGCTGAAAATGGAAAGTTGGCCACGAATTTACAACAAAATGGGCTGGCAACAGAAATCTATCTGGTGATTTCAGCTTCAGCTCGCCCTCCTGAACAGCCCCACATGTTGGATAAACACAGATGAATTTGGAATATAAAAACTGGTTCTTCGCAAAACGTGTAGCAAGAAAGAGGTATTCTGAAGTAAAGCGAAAGGGAGAGGGGGCAAGAAACTCCAAACGAAGTCTTATGGTAACAGATCACGAACTAAACCCTCACAATACAAAAAGGGGTTAATCTTGCAGGCTTTTTCCCCCTGACCACATGGCTTTAAAAATTCTCACAACGCCGCCTAGACATGAATTTTCACCGTGTATTTTCGTGATCGGGAGGGAGAAGGGGAGTGGGAAAGCAGACATTTAATGTAGTTGACTTTCCCGGTTTGAAAAGAAAATACACGTTAAAACCGGCTCCCTCCGCCATCTTAAGCTCACTCAGCAGTAACAAGAGACGAGACGCAACCCAGCGGGGAATTAACTGGAAATACATACGATTTTTAAAAATTAAAACGCAGTCTAAAGTGACTGATTTTACAGCCCGATTGCTCAGATCCCCCACCGACAGCGTCAACTGAATCCGGCCTACCTGCTCCGCATTTGCTTCGCCGGACATTGTGTGATTTAAAAAAAGTTTTTTTTAAAAACACCAGTCAATTAACGCGGGTAAATGTCGTTCGAGTGAGTGCAGAGCTGGCCCCAGAAATCCCACTTTTTATATCTCTCTTCCCCCTCTTTAACCTCAGTGCTTCTCATACCACCCCCACCACCACAATCGTCCTCATCGCCGCCTCAGCGCTTCACAAAATGGCGGCAGCGGCCGGCGAGAGTTCACCGGAAGCGGCCGTTTGGCGCGCGCATAACCCGCCCGCTCAGTGCCCGGATGTGTTGTTATGCGGTTGAGGAGTCAAACAAAATAGTTAGAGAGAGACTCTTCCCATTGGTGGAAGGGTCGCGAAACAGAGGACTTCGAATTAAATTAAAATTAAGTTAAACATATAATATAAAAACTTGAATCTTGAAAAGGGCCTCTCTTCCATTTTCTCACAGCTGCCATGAAATATATTTGAGATAGAACACTGCTCTTGGATTCCAAAGGACATCCTCCTACCTCGCCATTCTTCACTTGTGAATACTAGCAGGCTAATAAAATGTACCCACCATGAAGTACCATCACAGCCTAATCATGTTTTCAACTACTGACTATAGTAACACTAGGTCAAAGTCCAACAGGTTTGTTTTGAATCACTAGCTTTTGGAGCACAGCTCCTTCCTCAGGTGAATGAAGAGGTGGATTCCAGAAACTCATATATAGACAGGAAAGGATATCCCAAGGTGTGATACATTGGTGAGACCATGCAGACGCTACCTTGCCTTTGCTCTGCGCTCATCCCAAGTTTTGGTGCACGCCCCAGCAGCTCTGAACCATATCCCCAGCACCTTCAGGTAATCTGACCTGACAGTGAAGGGGACAAAGGACCAGTTGGCCCAATTCCCAAAGAACATGGCCTCGCTCTTGCCGCGGTTTACCTTGGCTCCCGAGGCCAGTTCAAACTGGTCGCAGGTGGTCAAGAGCCTGCGTACAGATGCAGGATCCGAGCAGAAGACGGCAACGTCGTCCATGTACAGGGAGGCCTTGACTTGCGTGCCTCCACTGCCTGGGATCGTCACTCCTCTTATACCTGGATCCTTCCTGATGGACTCGGCAAAAGGTTCTATGCAGCACACAAATAGGGCAGAGGAGAGAGGGCAGCCCTGCCTGACTCCGGATTTGATCTGGAACTTTTCTGATTCCCACCCATTGATTGAGACTGCGCTATAGATGTTTGTGTAGAGCAGTTTGATCCAATTGCGAATTCCCTCCCCAAACCCCATTTTGGAGAGCACATCCATCATATAGGTGTGCGATATTCTGTCAAAAGCCTTCTCCTGGTCAAGGCTGATGAGGCAAGTGTCCACCCTCCTGTCCTGCACGTAGGCGATCGTATCCCTGAGTAGCGCGAGGCTATCAGAGATCTTCCTGCCGGATACAGCACAGGTCTGGTCAGGGTGGATCACCGACTCCAGAGCAGACCTGACCCGATTGGCGATGACCTTGGCTAGAATTTTGTAATCCACATTCAACAGTGAAATGGGTCGCCAATTTCGAATTTCTTCCCTTTCCCCCTTCTGCTTGTAGATGAGGGTGATGATACCTTTCCTCATGGACTCTGACATGTTGCCTTCCAGAAGCATACTCTCGTACACTTCCAGCAGCTCAATCGCAAGTGCAAAAAGCAGGGGGGACATAGGACATCCCTGTCTCGTCCCACGGTGGAGAGAAAAGTATCTCGAACTGATATTATTTGTGCGGACACTCGCCTTTGGTTCCTTATATAATAGCTTTACCCAATTCATAAACCTTGGTCCAATCCCAAACTGCTCCAGCACTGCCATCAGGTACCCCCATTCTACCCGATCAAACGCCTTCTCGGCGTCCAATGCCACAACTACCTCTGGTTCCTTCCCTTCCGCCGGTGCCATAACGACGTTCAAAACCCTCCTAATGTTCGAAAACAGCTGCCTCCCTTTCACGAACCCCGTCTGATCCTCCCCTATCACCTTCGGGAGGCACTCCTCCAGCCTACCCGCCAGTACCTTCGCCAACACTTTTGCGTCCACATTCAGAAGTGATATGGGCCGATATGACCCACACTCCGTCGGATCCTTACCTTTTTTTAGCAACAGTGAAATCAATGCCTGCCCCAAGGTTTGCGGCAACACCCTCTTCCCTATCGCCTCCTCAAACATCCCCACCATCAGGGGTGCCAACCTATCCTTGAATTTTTTATAATATTCCACCGGAAACCCATCCGGCCCTGCAACCTTCCCCGACTGCATCCTCCCAATCGCATCCTTTATCTCCTGCTCCACTATTGCTCCTTCTAATGTAGCCCTGTCCCCCTCCCCTAGCCTCGGGTACTCCAACCCATCTAGAAATTCCTGCATCTCACGGTCTCCCCCGGGTGGCTCTGACTTGTACAACCTCTCATAAAACTCCTCAAAAACCTTGTTAATCACCACTGGAGCCACCACCAACTTCCCTGCCCTATCCCTCACCTGAAGAATTTCCCTTGCCGCTGCCTCCCTCTGGAGCTGACCTGCTAACCTATCTCCATGTTCATAAACTGCACCCCTTGCTCGTCTCAGTTGGCGCACCGCCTTCCTGGTGGACAGTCGGTCGAAGTTCGCCTGTAGTTCCTTCCTCTTTTCCAGCTTCGCCGGGTCCCCATCCTCTGCATACCTCCTATCTATCTCCAGCATCTCATCTATTACCCTCTGCCGCTCCAACCTCTCCTCTTTGTCCACCCTGGCCTTAAACAAAATTACCTCACCCCTCACCACCGCCTTTAGAGCCTCCCAGACGACTGCCTTCGACACCTCACCCGTACAATTGAAACCTACATATTCCTTAATTACCTTTTCAATTTTCTCACAGAACACTTGGTTGCCCAAAAGCCCCACATCCAGTTTCCACCCCGGTCTATTCGCTACCCCCTTCTCCAGCACCATATCCACCCAATGTGGAGCGTGATCTGACACTGCAATTGCAGAGTATTCCAACCCCTTGACTCCAGCCAGCAAAGCCTTCCCCACCACAAAAACGTCGATCCGCGAGTATACCTTATGGACCGTTGAGAAAAACGAATACTCCCGTTCCCTTGGGTGCAGGAACCTCCGAGGGTCCACCCCCCCATTTCCATCAATAGCCCAGCCAGCGCCTTCGCCCCCCCCTGATGGGACCAGCGAACGCGGCTGTGATCTGTTCAACCTTGGCTCCTGCACCAAGTTCCAGACCCCCCCCACAATCAGCTCATGCGTGTCCAAGTCGTGAATAGCCCCAAACACCTTCTTCGTGAATCCCACATCGTCCCAATTGGGACCGTATACACTTAACAGCGCCACTAATCTCCCCTCCAGCGCCCCTGCCACAATCACATATCTACCCCCCTGATCTGCCACAACCTTCTCCATCTGGAAGCCTACCCTTTTGCTGACCAACATCGCTACCCCTCGAACCCTTCCATCAAATCCGGAGTGAAACACTTGGCTAACCCAGCCCTTTTTAAGTCTCACTTGGTCCTTCACCCTCAAGTGAGTCTCCTGCAGCATTGCTACATCGGCTTTCAAACTTTTAAGATGTGCAAGCACCCTTGACCTCTTGACCGGACCTTCTAGCCCTCTCACGTTCCACGTGACTATCCTTACTGGGGGTCTCTCACCCCTCCCACCTTTGTTATCCACCATCACCATACCACCGGGCCCTGCCCCATAAGCCTGACCCGCCCCTGTCCATTGTTAACATCAAACCTCTTCCCCCCCTCCCAAGAACCCCCCCTACAAAAGCATCCCCCAACATCCATCCCTTCCCCCCCTCTCGCTCACCTCGTAGGCCCATTGAAGCCTGCTATCCAGGCTCCAACATCCGCAGCCTTCCTCTCACCTCACCCCTGTTCACTAACTGACTTTAGTTAGCTAGCGCGGGTGACTCCTCCCGCCAAGACCTTCCACCCAGTCCCAGAGAAAGAAACACCAAAACATACCCAACAATCCAAACCCAACAATTCACTAACATAACATTTAACCGTCGCAACACAGAACGCCATTAACTTGAACTCTGTAACAATGCAAAGAGAAGTAAATTTCAATACAAATCAGTAAAAAGAAAGTTGTAACATTTATACATTTTCCAGCTGCTCAAACACAGTCCACAGTCTCTCTTCCAGTTCCGCTCTTCACGCCTGTCCCAAGCCTTTTGCCCTCACAAACGCCTCAGCTGCCTCCGCTGTCTCAAAATAAAAGTCTTTGGCGTTATATGTTACTCTCAACTTCGCCGGGTACACCACACCAAATCGCACCTCCTTCTTGTACAAAGCCGCCTTCACTCGGCCAAACGCAGCTCGTCTTTTTGCCAACTCCACCGTCAAGTCCTGGTAGATCCGAACCGCAGTACCATCCCACAGCACTTCACGCTTCTGCTTCGCCCAGCTTAATACTTTCTCCTTCATGCAAAACTTATGGAAGCAGATAATTACTGCCCTTGGCGGCTCGTTCACTTTGGGCTTCGGCCTTAATGACCGATGAGCTCGGTCTAGCTCGTACAGGGTGGGGCTCTCACCCTCCCCCATCAGCTCCGCCAACTTCTCAGCGAAGTATTGCGTTGGCCTTGGGCCCTCTGTCCCTTCGGGCAAGCCCACAATTCTCAAATTGTGCCGCCTTGAGCGGTTTTCCAAGTCTTCCAGCTTTGCTCGGAGTCCTCTGTTAACCTCCACCACCCTCCGCAGCTCGTCCCCCATCGAGGTGACCTGGTCGCTGTGTCGTGACACGGCCTCCTCCACCTCCTTCATCTTCTCGCCCTGCTCTCTCACCTCGGCCGATGCCTTTGCCATCTCCACCCTCATCGGGCCGATTGCCTCCTCCACCAATGACCTCAACACGACCGCCGTCTCTTTCCTCAAGGCCTCCATGTGCCTCACAAACTGTTTTTCCAGCTCCTCCGCTATCACCTCGGTCATCTTCTCCACCGTAAGTAGTGCGGTCTCGCCTTGCAGTTCGGCTTCCGCCATCCTGTCAACACTTTTGCTAGTCTTCTCCTTCGGCGGCGAACCCGCGTTTCCTCCTTTCTTCGACGCTGCTCTTCGCATCCTTTAGCGGCTTATTGTTTTTTATCTTCCTTCTTTTCTCCTCTCTCCCCTTCACCCTCCTGTCCTTCAGCAATCTGACTTATTCTTTTTTTGAAAAAAAGAGGGGAGAGAAAAAAAACATTTACCAAACTTCCTTAAACCTTCTTTCTTTCTCCTCTGCATTCACCCAGAGCTCCCCTGGGACCAGGCTTCAGCCTTCTTTCTTCCTCCTAGGTGGGAGCCATCCGACGTGGAGCACCCTCCCTACATGGTGCCCTGGCCTCGGGACTGCCGCCTCGGCCTCCTCGTACCTCGGCCTCCTCGTAACTCCGCCCCCACTGCTCTGACCTCGACACCACGCCGTGCCCAGCGCCTCAGTCCCCGCCGCCCGACACATGCGCGGGGTTCTTCGCCGGTTTTTAAACCGGCCCCGCTGGCTGCTCGTGACGGCCCCAAAGGCCGACGATAGTCGGGGGGTGCGTGAAGACTCGGGGATTTCCCCAAAATCGCCGTGAATCGCGGCCACTGGCGGGAGCTCTTGTTGCTGCGGCCGCCCTGTTCGCCCAGGCCACCGGAAGTCAATTCATACCTCTTTAACCTGTGATTATCCCTCTCTCTAGTCGCTCAGTTTGGAGCTGTAAAGACTTAATTACCCACAAAGACTCGCATTTAAAGTATAGTTTTGCATCATTGACTTTATCTATATATGAGTTTCTGGAACCCACCTCTTCATTCACCTGAGGAGGGAGCTGCGCTCCAAAAGCTAGTGATTCGAAACAAACTTGTTGGACTTTAACCTGGTATTGTAAGGCTTCTTACTGTGCCCGCCCCAGTCCAACGCCGGCATCTCCACGTCGTATATAATATAATAATAATCTTTTATTGTCACAAGTATGAAGTTACTGTGAAAAGCCTCTAGTCGCCACATTCCGGCGCCTTGTTCGGGTAAGCTGGTACAGGAATTGAACCCGTGCTGCTGGCCTTGTTCTGCATTACAAACCAGCTGTCTAGCCCACTGAGCTAAACCAGCCCTTACATTCATGGTTATTCATGAAGACCCCGTCTTCTCAACCTTGCCCCTCGCTGAAGTGTGCTGATCCTCCAGTTCAATCACCACCAGTCAGCCCTCCCCCAAAGAGGAAAGCAGCCTATGGTCATCTGGGACTATGGCAACTTTATCTTTTATATATACATATTCCAGCAGTGATCAGGAACTCTAAATCAATTTCTTCACTCCCACCTCCCTAGTTTGGATCTGCTGAGGACATTATTGGATCTGTTTTAATTGAGTTTACGACACTGTCTTAAGAAGGTTGGGTTAGGGGTCTAGAGAGTATGTTGATGGTCTGCAGTGACAATTGGTACAAGAATACATTAGTCGTCCTGTGCATCTAGGCATCTGGGATACTGGGTTGATCACCTGATGCTTCCCCGGTCTTTTGTTACAGCCCTCAGCTTGAATTCCTAAGCACACCAACATATTAAACTACTAATGCAAATGCATTTTACAATAGATGTGCAAGTGATCTGCTACAACAATTTCAGTGGTCAAGAAGGCTCACTACCATGTTCTCAAGAGCAATTTGGGATGGACAATGAAAGCTGGCCTTGTCAGCGGCACACACATCTGGTGAATGAATAATAATGTCCTGAGGACTTCCGGTGCCTGGGATGTGCTGAGCTGATGTAGGAAAGGTGGCTGCCTGGGAACCCAGAAAATCAGCACTTTTAGCACGAAAACAGGCCAGTAAACACCCTTCCAAGATCACCACAACCACAGAGAAATGTGCAGGAATAACTCTTGGACCCGAAAAGGCAGTAGAATCAGCAAAAGCCTCGAGAGGAAGAACAGGACATCGGCGAGCACAGGGGATGAGTCCGAACCAGCTACAACTCAAGCACGCTGGGTCGCCGGGGCTCACGTCGGACTACCCACTGATAAGCAAGTGGATTGCCCTCCTGATCAGTACTAAAACACAGGGATGCCATCAATCTTGAAAGGATGGCAACAGTGAAGGCGGTGGTCACGGATGTTCTGGCCCCCTTCAAGGTGGCACTAAAAAAAACAGAGCAACAGTTGGAGGCACAAGAGGTGACAATCAGAGACCTGGAGAAAGCGGTGGCTGATCAGAGTGAATGAATCACCTCCTTGGTGACAGAAATGGCAAGATTGGTGGTGATGCAAGGGACACTGAAGGAGAAGGTTAAGGACCAGGAGAACTGGTCGCGCTGCCAAAACGTCCGCACGGTAGGTCTGCTGGAGGGTAATCAAGAGCAGGAACCCCATGGAATATGTGGCCCAGATGCTGAGTAAGCTGGTTGGGAGGGAGAGCTTTCCCAAACCAACAGAGATAGTGTAGCACAATCAATTACTCACGAGGCGAGAAGAGATGAAGTCAATCAAAGGCTTTATTACGCAGACTTGTTCCCCAGAAGCTCGGTTACAGAATGCGGCTGCTGGGAGAACCCGGGTTCTTATACTCCGCCTTACTGGGTGGAGCCAGCAGGCGGCAGATCCAATCCGGACCCAGTGTCTGTCTACCAATAGCCTCTCGGCATCACAGGGTACCGTAATACCCCTAATACATACAACCACATTCACCCCTTGTTAAAAAAGAACCCGGCGGGGTGGTGGGTCGTATGGTGGTAGGGGTTTACAAGATCGGTACTGGGATTCCCTTAATACAGTGGCTATGCATCGATATCAATGGTTAACTATTTACAATGCCGCTTTTACTGGGCTACTGGATTATTTACAGATCTTGCTTTGTCACGCAGATTCAATGAGTCGAGTGGGTGCCCTGGTTGTCCTTGCCGATCGTCTCAGCCCCGGTGGTGGTGCAGGCGCTGGCTCGGGCACTGTCGTCTCTGGGAGCGTCGCGGTGTTTGTTCCTGTTTCACCACTCCTGGGCGGGCATGGGAGGAGGACCGATCCACCCGGGAAGGGAGCGGCTGTGGGGTGCGCCGGCGGGAGGGAGGGGGTGATTGGTGTTGGGGTGTGGGGAGCTCTGGCGGGCGCCAGGTCCCGCAGGGAGACCGTGTCCTGTCGGCCGTCGGGATATGCCACATAGGCGTTTTGAGGGTTTGCATGGAGAAGGTGAATCCTCTCGACCAATGGGTCCGATTTGTGCGCCCTCACATGTTTTCGGAGCAAGATGGGCCCTGGGGCTGCCTGCCAGCTCGGTAGTGACGTTCCGGAGGAGGACTTCCTAGGGAAGACAAGGAGGCGCTTGTGAGGCGTTTGATTAGTTGTGGTACACAGCAGCGACCGGATGGAGTGGAGAGCATCCGGGAGGACTTCCTGCCAACGGGAAACTGGGAGACTTCTGGACCGTAGGGCCAGTAGGACGGTCTTCCAGACCGTACCTTTCTCCCTCTCTACCTGACCGTTCCCCCGGGGGTTGTAACTGGTCGTCCTGCTCGAGGCGATGGCCTTGCTGAGCAGGAATTGACGCAGTTCGTCGCTCATGAAGGAGGACCCCCCATCGCTATGGATGTATGCGGGGAAACCGAACAGTGTAAAGATGGTGCAGAGGGCTTTAATGACTGGCCGCGGTCATGTCGAAGCAGGGGATGGCGAAAGGGAAACGGGAGTATTCGTCCACCACGTTTAGGAAGTACGTGTTGCGGTCTGTGAAGGGGAGGGGGCCTTTGAAGTCCAGACTGAGGCGCTCAAAGGGACGGGAAGCCGTTGTCAGGTGCGCTCTATATGGCCTGAAAAAGTGCGGCTTGCACTCTGCGCAGATTTGGCAGTTCCTGGTGGCTGTTCGGACCTCCTCAACGGAGTAGGGGACGTTGCGGGTCTTCACAAAGTGATAGAACCGAGTGACCCCCGGGTGGCAGAGGTCGTCGTGGAGGGCTTGGAGATGGTGTACTTGTGCATTGGCACATGTGCCGCGGGATAGGGCATCGGACGGCTCGTTCAGCTTTCCGGGACGATACAAGATCTCATAGTTATAGGTGGAGAGTTTGATCCACCACCGCAAGATCTTGTCGTTCTTGATTTTGCCCCACTGCGCATTATCGAACATAAAGGCTACCAACCGTTGGTCAGTGAGGAGAGTGAATCTCCTGCCGGCCAGGTAATGCCTCCAATGCCGCACAGCTTCTACTATGGTTTGGGCTTCCTTTTCCACTGAGGAGTGGCGGATTTCTGAAGCGTGGAGGGTCCGGGAGAAAAAGGCCACGGGCCTGCCCGCTTGGTTGAGGGTGGCCGCCAGAGCTACGTCGGATGCGTCGACTTGGAAGGGGAGGGACTCGTCGATTGCGTGCATCGTGGCCTTTGCGATATCCGCTTTGATGCGGCTGAAGGCCTGGTGGGCGTCTGTCGACAGGGGGAAGGTAGTGGACTGAATTAGCGGGCGGGCCTTGTCCGCGTCGTGGGGGACCCACTGGGCGTAATAAGAGAAGAAGCCCAGGCAGCGTTTCAGGGCTTTGGAGCAGTGGGGGAGGGGGAACTCCATAAGGGGGCGCATGCGTTCAGGGTCGGGGCCTATCACTCCATTACGCACTACGTAGCCAAGGATGGCTAGACGGTCGGTGCTAAACACGCATTTTTCCCTGTTGTAGGTGAGGTTCGGGGCGTTAGCGGTCTGGAGGAATTTGCAGAGGTTGGCGTTGTGGTGCTGCTGGTCATGGCCGCAGATGGTTACATTGTTGAGGTATGGGAACGTGGCCCGCAAACCGTGCTGATCAACCATTCGGTCCATCTCCCGTTGGAAGACCGAGACTCCATTAGTGACGCCAAATGGAACCCTTAAAAAGTGGTAGAGCCGCCCGTCTGCTTCGAAGGCAGTGTACTTGCGGTCGCTCGGGCGGATGGGGAGCTGATGGTATGCCGACTTAAGGTCCACGGTGGAAAAGACCTTGTACTGTGCAATCCGATTGACCATGTCGGATATGCGGGGGAGAGGGTACGCATCTAGCTGCGTGTACCTATTGATGGTTTGACTATAGTCTACGACCATCCTCTGCTTCTCCCCGGTCTTTACAACTACCACCCGAGCTCTCCAGGGACTATTGCTGGCCTGTATTATGCCTTCCTTCAGCAGCCGCTGGACTTCAGACCGGATAAACGTTCGGTCCTGGGCGCTGTACCGTCTGCTCCTAGTGGCGACGGGTTTGCAATCCGGGGTGAGGTTCGCAAACAAGGAAGGCGGTTCAACCTTGAGGGTCGCGAGGCTACAGATAGTGAGTGGGGGTATAGGGCCGCCAAATTGGAACGTTAAACTCTGGAGGTTACATTGAAAATCCAACCCCAGGAGAGTGGGAGCGCAGAGGTGGGGGAGGACATAAAGTCGATAATTCTTAAACTCTCTCCCCTGCACTGTTAGGTTCGCGATGCAGAACCCTTTGATTTCTACGGAATGGGATCCCGCTGCCAGGAAAATCTTTTGGGTACTCGGATGGAGTGAAAGAAAACAGCGTCTTACCGTATCCGGATGAATAAAACTTTCCGTGCTCCCAGAGTCGATCAGACATGGCGTTTCGTACCCGTTAACCAGCACCGTCGTCGTTGCCATTTGGAGCGTCCGGGGCCATGACTGGTCCAGGGTCACCGAAGCCAGTCGCGGTTGCTGCATCGGGGCGTTTTCTTCAGGCCCCGAGCTGTCCATGCTGGGGTCCTTGGCTATCAGCCAATATGGCGGCGTACACGGATCGCACGTGGTCGGGGGCGGACAAAATGGACACGCCCATGAATCGCACGTGGCCGGAGGGTCACAAGATGGCGGCGCCCATCCCCCCCGCGTGGAGTCCGGGACCCAAAATGGCGGCGCCCGTTGGCCACACATGGATCGTTGGGGGGGTTGAGTCTGTGGTCCCAGTTCTCCCCCGGAGATTGCGGCGACCCCTTCGGGACTGGCACACCGCTGAGTAGTGCCCCTTCTTGCCGCAACTTTTACAGATGGTTGAGCGGGCCAGGCAGCGCTGCGGGGGGTGTTTCGACTGCCCGCAAAAATAGCAGCGGGGCCCCCTGGGGTGGTCTGGTGCTCTGGCCGCGCAGGCTTGCGGGGGGAATGGGGGGTGCCGGGGAGTCCGTCGCGGCGGGGGTCCACGGGGCCCAAGGGGCTGCCGCGCGGTCGGGGGCATAAGCGCGGGCATTCTGTGAGGCCACATCGAGGGAGGCCGCAAGGGCCCGTGCCTCCATGAGCCCCAGTGAGTCTCTCTCCAGCAGTCGCTGGTGAATTTGGGATGAGGTCATACCTGCCACAAAAGCATCCCTGATTAGGAGTTCCGTATGTTCGTTAGGCGTCACCGGTGGGCAGTTGCAGCTCCTTCCCAATATTAGCAGCGCGCTGTAGAACACGTCCAGCGATTCTCCGGGGATTTGCCGTCTCATCACGAGATGGTGGCATGCGTAGACTTGGTTTACGGGCCGAATGTAGATCCCTCTCAGCATGGTGAGCGCCGTCGGGAAATCTTCTGCGTCTTCGATGAGCGTGTAGATCTCCGGGCTCACCCTGGAATGCAGGACCTGCATTTTCTTGTCTTCTGTAGGTCGGCCGGGGGCCGTTCGGAGGTATCCCTCAAAGCACGCTAGCCAGTGTTTAAATGTGGCTGCTGAGTTTGCTGCATGGGGGCTGATTCGCAGACACTCTGGGGCGATCCGGAGCTCCATAGTCCTTTAAGTTTGCGTAATAAATTGTAGCACAATCAATCACTCACGAGGCGAGAAGAGATGAAGTCAATCGAAGGCTTTATTACGCAGGCTTGTTCCCCAGCAGCTCGGTTACAGAATGCGGCTGCTGGGAGAACCCGGGTTCTTATACTCCGCCTTACTGGGTGGAACCAGCAGGTGGCAGATCGAATCCGGACCCAGTGTTTGTCTACCAATAGCCTCTCGGCATCACAGGGTACCGTAATCCCCCTAATATATACCACCACAGATAGACTGAGCCCACAGGTCATTTGGGGCAAAGCCTATGGCGTGAGACCAACCAATGGCTATCATTGCGAAACTTCACAGTACCGGATTGGGAGAAGATTCTGAGCTGGGGAAGGCACACCAGGTCCTACCAGTGGGAAGGCCACTCGATCCGAGTGTACCAGGACATTGGACCAGCCTTGGCCAAGCGCCGTGCTGAATTTAACGCAGCCAAGATGGCCCTTTACAAGAATGGGGTGTGGTTAGGAATGCAATACCTGCCCAAACTTGGGTAACCTTCCACGGGAAGGGATACTTCTTCACCGCCGCGGCCAAAGCGGATGGGTTCTTTCACAGCCACGGGCTGGGAAGGCAGCGGCAAGAGGAGAAATGAACTCTGTGTAAAGAAAAGGACAATTGGGCGGGACAGAACTGCCTCACTTTCAACCTAACTTTGGGTCCCAGGTAGAAGGGGATGAGAGCGATAAGGTGTGGAGACAGGTGAAGGAAGAGAGGGGGGATGGGAAAACCCAACGGTTGGGGGAGGGTAAGAATTATTCCCGGGGAAGGCCACCGCACTAGCGGGCAAGCCAGTTCAGGGGAGTATGGGGGGGTGGGGGAATAGCTTCTGACAGGGAGGGAATGCCTGGTAGAGGGTAGGGAGGAAGCTAGATAATGGGGGGAAGGGCAGGAGGAGGCCCACAGGGACACGGAGAGGGGGGGGGGGGGGGGGAGGACAAAAGAGATAGACCCAAGAGGGGGAATCAGAGGGGTGGAGGGGATGTGGGTAGAATGCTGTCTATAACAGGTCGGCAGCAAAAACAACAATGCCAGGAACGACCATCTTGGCGGACCCTCAAACAAAGGGAAACCCCGTAGTGTAGGGGCACATCCAAATGGAGTAAATGGCAATGGTGGCCATCTTGGATGCCCAGGGGACAGATCAATGAAGCCTTGGCAACCTTCTACCAAGGGCTGTACGCCTCTGAGCCCCCAGAGGGGGTGTCGAAGATGAAGCAGTTCCTTGACGGACTGGCATTCCAGTTGTGGGGGACGATAGGAGACGGGGCCTGGTAGCACCATTAGAACTGAAGTAATGGAGAGTATCAACTTGCTGCAGGTGGGGAAGGCGTCGGGGTCAGATGGATTCCCGGCGGACATCTACAAAAGATTTGCGCCAGCACTTGCCCCACACTTGCGGGATATGTTTGCAGACTCGGTAGTTAGGAGGACCCTGGCCTAAGCCTCAATATCTCTGATACCCAAGAAAGACAAAGACCCGATAGAATGCGAGTCCTACAGGCCCATCTCACTCCTAAACGCTGATGCGAAAGAACCCGAGGATCCAAAAGAAAGTCCTACAAAAGAGGAGAAATGTGGGAGGCCTGGCCATTCCAAACCTACAGTTCTACCACTGGGCGGCCACAGAGAAAGAATACGGGGATGGATCAAGAAACCGGGAGCAAAGTGGGTGAGGATGAAGGAGAATTCCTGTGCAGGGAAGTCCCTCCGAGCGCTGGACACAACCACACTTCAAACCCCACTGGCCTGATACTCGAATAGCCCAGTGGTAATAGCCACACACTGAATGTGGTACCAAATGAGGCAGCACTGTGGTCTAACCGAAATGGCCCCCATCTGCAACAACTACAGGTTCACTTTCGCAACACTGGATGCCACCTTCAAAAGGTGGAGACAGGACAAGGGGACTTTGATGGTTAGGGATATGTACATGGACAATAGAGTAGCAACCCTGGGGAACTCACAGAGAAGTTCCAGCTCACTAGAGGAAAGCACCTGAGTTATATTCCGGTCAAAAGCTTCCTCTGCAAAGAAACAATGTACCCGCAGATACCAGGACACTCACTAGTAGAAAGACTGCTGAATACGGGTGACCTTGTGGGGGAGTGGATGGGTAGTAACTGTGCGGAAGTGTGTGCTCTGGTGGGCCAAGAAAGAGAGGAGCAGCAGGTGGGAGAACGTGGAGGTTCGAATATACCAGGACTGGAGCGCGGAGGTGGCGAAGAAGAGGGCCGGGTACAACCGAGCGAAGGCGGTGCTGCACAGGAAGGGGGTGAAGTTTGGCATGCTGCAGCCGGCGCGACTGTGGGTCACCTACAAGGACCGGCACCATTATTTTGAGTCTCCGGAGGAGGCGTGGGCCTTTGTTCAGGCCGAGAAGCTGGACACAAACTGAGGGTCGGGATGGGTGGTCGGGGATTGCTGTTGGTGTGTTACATTTTGAGGGGGGGTTCTTTGCTCTTGTTTCTTTTTGGTTCGGTGTGGGTGGTTAGGGTGGGTTGGGCACTGTTTTGGTTGGGTCTGTCAGGTGGGCTCTTGGAGGGGGTAAGTAAATGGAGTAGGGGTGGATGGCCGGTAGGGGGGATGGGGCCCCGCGGGGGAGGGTGAGGCCCGAGTCAACGGTGAGGGGACTGGGCCTGTAAAAGGAGCTGCGTCAGAGGTGGCGGAGCTGGGCAGGTGGAAAGCGCGGGCTTTTTCCCGCGCTGAAGGCTGGAGGGGGTGGGGCCGGGGCGGGGAAGCGAGGGTTTTTCCCGCGCTTGGGATGGAAGGGGGAGGCAGAGAGCCTGCTGATGTGTAATGGAGGAGGAGGGTATGTCCCACAGTGGGAGGAGTCGAAGGAGAGGCGGGAGTGGCCGGTGTCAGCAGGAGTCAGCTGACTTGCGGGAGTGCAATGGGGGGAGCAGAGTAGCTAGGAGGGGTCTTAGCTGGGGGGGGGTGCTGGGTGGGGGGGAACCGGGTTGCTGCTGGTATGGTCAAGGTGGAGCTGGAGCGAGTAGAGGGGGTTGGGACGGGGGTCTGCCGCCCTGGGGAACGGGCTGGGCGTGGGGTGCCGGCGCGTGGCTGGCCGAGGAGGGGTTATGGCTAATGGCGGGGGAGGGGTAGCCCCCTGATCCGGCTGATAACCTGGAATGTAAGGGGACTGAACGGGCCGGTCAGGCGGGCCCGGGAGTTCGCACACCTGAAGGGGCCGAAGGCGGATGTAGTCATGCTCCAGGAGACACACCTGAAGGTAGCAGACCAGGTAAGATTGAGGAAGGGGTGGGTAGGTCAGGTATTTCATTCGGGACTCGATGCCAAAAATCAGGGGGTGGCGATCTTGGTGGGAAAGAGGGTGTCGTTCGAGGCGTCGAGCATTGTGACAGACAATGGCGGCAGGTACGTAATGGTAAATGGTAAGCTGCAAGGGGAGAGGGTGGTGCTGGTCAATGTGTATGCCCCAAACTGGGACGATGTGGGTTTTATGCGGCGCATGTTGGGTCGGATCCTGGACTTGGAAGTGGGGGGCCTGATAATGGGGGGGGGGACTATAACACGGTGTTGGATCCGGCACTGGATCGCTCCAGGTCTAGGACGGGTCGGAAGCCAGCTGCGGCTAAAGTGCTGAGGGGGTTTATGAACCAGATGGGAGAGGTGGACCCTTGGAGATTTGCAAGGCCGGGGCTAGGGAATTTTCATTCTTCTCGCATGTTCATAAGGCTTATTCCCGGATCGACTTTTTTATTATGAGTAGGGCGCTGATAGCGAGAGTAGAGGATACCGAGTACTCGGCGATAGCCATTTCGGATCACGCCCAGCATTGGGTAGACCTAGAGCTGGGGGAGGAGAGGGACCAGTGCCCATTGTGGCGCTTGGAGATGGGGCTGTTGGCGGACGAGGAGGTGAGCGAGCGGGTCCGAGGAAGCATATTGAGACACCTGGAAGCCAACGATAACGGGGAGGTCAGAGTGGGGATCGTATGGGAGGCGCTGAAGGTGGTGGTTAGGGGAGAGCTGATCTCCATTAGGGCCCACAGAGAGGAGAGAGCAGAGGGAGAGGGAGAGGCTGGTGGGGGAGATGGTGAGGGTAGACAGAAGGTATGCGGAGGTGCCTGAGGAGAGACTGTTGAGGAAGAGGCGTAGCCTCCAGGCCGAATTCGACCTGTTGACTACCAGGAAGGCGGAGGTGCAGTGGAGGAAGGCCCAGGGGGCGATTTATCAGTATGGGGAAAAGGCAAGTTGGATGCTGGCGCATCAGCTTCGGAAGCGGGACGCAGCTAGGGAGATCGGGGTAGTTAAAGATAGGGGAGGGAGTGTGGTGCGGAGTGGGGTTGGCATCAATGGGGTCTTCAGGGAATTTTATGAGGAACTGTATCAGTCCGAGCTCCCACTGGAGGAGGGAGGGATGGGCCACTATCTGGACCAATTGAGGTTTCCGAAGGTGGAGGAGGGACTGGTGGCGGGATTGGGGGCCCCGATTGGGCTGGAGGAGCTGGCCAAAGGGATAGGGAGCATGCAGGCAATGTCCCGGGCACTGATCTCCTTGATCCTGAAGCGGGACAAGGATCCCCTGCAGTGTGGGTCTTACAGGCCGATTTCGTTGTTGAATGTAGATGCCAAGGTGCTGGCGAAGGTCTTAGCCACGAGGATTGAGGATTGTGTGCCGCAGGTGATCCACGAAGACCAGACAGGATTCGTGAAGGGGAGGCAGTTGAACGCGAATGTGCGGAGGCTCCTGAACGTTATTATGATGCCGGCGAGGGAGGGGGAGGCGGAGATAGTGGTGGCGATGGACGCTGAGAAGGCCTTCGATAGGGTAGAGTGGGGGTACTTGTGGGAGGTGCTGAAGAGGTTCGGGTTTGGGAAGGGGTTTGTCAGGTGGGTTAGGCTGTTATACGAGGCCCCGATGGCGAATGTGGCCACGAACAAGAGGAGGTCTGAGTACTTTCGATTGCATCGAGGGACGAGGCAGGGGTGTCCCCTGCCCCCCCTGCTCTTCGCACTGGCGATTGAACCCCTGGCTACGGCACTGAGGGAGTCGAGGAACTGGAGGGGGTTGGTGCGGGGTGGGGAGGAGCATAGGGTGTCGCTCTATGCGGACGACTTGCTGCTATATGTGGTGGACCCGGTGGGGGGAATGCCGGAGATAATGAGGATCCTCAGGGAGTTCGGGGATTTCTCAGGGTACAAGCTCAACATGGGGAAGAGCGAGTTGTTCGTGGTTCACCCAGGGGACCAGGAGAGGGGGATTGGCGAGCTCCCACTAAAAAGGGCGGAGAGGAGCTTCAGGTATTTGGGGGTCCAGTTGGCCAGGAGCTGGGGGGCCCTTCATAGACTTAATTTCACGAGGCTGGTGGAGCAAATGGAGGAGGAGTTCAAGAGGTGGGACGCGTTGCCGCTGTCCCTGGCAGGTAGGGAGCAGTCAGTTAAGATGACGGTGCTCCCAAGGGTTTTGTTCCTGTTCCAGTGCCTCCCCATGTTTATCCCGAAGGCCTTCTTTAGGCGGGTCAACAGGAGCATAACGGGGTTTGTGTGGGCGCGAGGGACTCCGAGGGTGAGAAGGGTGTTCCTGGAGCGGAGCAGGGATGGGGGGGGGGCTGGCACTGCCCAACCTCTGTGGGTACTACTGGGCCGCCAATGCATGGGTGATGGAGGGAGAGGGGGCTGCATGGAAGAGGCTGGAGACGGCGTCTTGTGAGGGTACGAGTCTGGAAGCGCTGGCAACGGCGCCACTGCCGCTCTCTCCAATGAGGTATACCACGAGCCCGGTAGTGGCGGCTACCCTCAAAATCTGGGGGCATGGAGGCGGCACAGGGGGGAAGTTGGGACCTCGGTGTGGACCCCAATACGGGGGAACCACCGGTTTGCCCCAGGGAGAATGGATGGAATGTTTTCGGGGTGGCACAGGGCAGGGCTAAGAAGGTTGGGGGACCTGTTTGTGGACGGGATGTTCGTGAGCCTGGGTGAGCTGGAGGAGAAGTATGGGCTCCCCCTTGGAACACCTTTAAATGTTTACAGGTAAGGGCGTTTGCCAGGCGGCAAGTGGTGGAATTCCCGCGGCTGCTGCCACGCACAGTACAGGACAGGGTGCTCTCGGGGGGGGGGGGGGGGGGGGGGGTTGGGGGGGGGGGGGGGGAAGATCTCGGAAACTTACCAGGTGATGCAGGAGGAGGAGGAGGCCTTGGTGGTGGAGTTGAAAGGTAAGTGCGAGGAGGAGTTGGGAGAGGAGATCGAAGAGGCGACGTGGGCAGATGCCCTAGGGAGGATGAACTCTTCCTCTTCGTGCGCGAGGCTCAGCCTCATACAGTTTAAGGTGCTGCACAGGGCACACATGACCAGGACAAAGATGAGCCGGTTCTTTGGGGGTGAGGACAAGTGTGTTAGGTGTTCAGGGAGCCCAGCAAATCACACCCATATGTTCTGGGCATGCCCAGCGCTGGAGGAAATTTGGAAGGGAGTGGCAAGGATGGTGTCGGGGGTGGTAGGATCCAGGGTCAAGCCGGGCTGGGGGCTCGCAATATTTGGGGTGGCAGAGGAGCCAGGAGTGCAGGAGGCGAAAGAGGCCGGTATTTTGGCCTTTGCGTCCCTGGTAGCCCGGCGAAGGATTCTTCTTCAGTGGAAGGATGCGAGGCCCCCAAGCGTGGAATCCTGGATCTACGATATGGTGGGGTTTATTAAATTGGAGAGGGTGAAATTCGCCTTAAGGGGATCGGTACAAGGCGCTTCAGGCGGTGGCAACCGTTCTTGGACTTCCTGGCAGAACGGTAGACAATGGTCAGCAGCAACCCGGGGGGGGGGTTCTATTTTATTTTTCTTTGTTTACACTGAGGGATCTGAGGGGGTGTATATATTTGCTATGTTTGCTTTGTGTTAATTCGGGGTGTTAATTTATTGTTTATGTATGGGGGGAGGGGGGCACAGGGGTTGTTTTACTTTGTTCTGTATTTAATTCTATTGGGTTCCTTTTTCATTCTGTTGTTGATATTTTGTGTAAACCTCAATAAAAATTATTTAAAAAAAAAAGAAACTGCGGACATGTACGGAAGATTGTTGGAGGAGGTAAGCTCACCTCAGACAAGACAAGGAAAAAATGGGAGGGGAAACTAGGCATGGGAATAGAATAGAGTAGAATAGAATAGAAGAATTTACAGGCAGATGGAGGTCATTCGGCCCATTGAGTCTGCACCAGCCCTTAGAAAGAGCACCCTACTTAAGCCCACACCTCCACCCTATCCCTGTATCCCAGTAATCCCACCTAACCGTTTGGACACTAAGGGGCAATTTAACATGGCCAATTCACCTAACCTGCACAGTTTTGGACTGTGGGAGGAAACCAGAGAATCCAGAGGAAACCCACGCAGACACTGGGAGAAAGTGCAAACTCCACACAGACGGTCACCCGAGGCAGGAATTGAACCCAGGTCCCTGGAGCTGTGAGGCAGCAGTGCTAACCACTGTGCCACTTTGCCGCCCTAATAGGGGGGGAACTCTGGATTGAAGCGCTGAACAGGGCAAAATTCACCTCCACATGCGCAGGGCTGAGCCTAACACAGCTAATGGTGGTGAATAGAGCGCACCTAACCAGAATTTGAATCAGCAGGTTCTCCCCGGAGGTGAAGGACATATGCGAACGGTGCCAGGGACGCCCAGCCAACCACACCCACATGTTCTGGTCCTGCCCTAGACTTGTTGGGTACTGGGGATCCTTTTTTGAGACCCTGTCCAGGATTGTGGGGGGTATTGGGTGAAGGGGCGCCCAAAAGTAGCGGTCTTCAAGGTATCAGATCAGCCAGACCTTTTCATGGGGAGCGTGGCTGATGCCATAGCCTTTGCCGTCTGATTGCCCGCCGGAGAACCTAGCTCGGCTGGCGATCTGCAGCACCACCAAGGCTGCGGACTGGCTGTCCGACCTGGTGGAATTTCTCAGGTTGGAGAATATAAAATTTGCCATCCATGGATTGGAAGAAGGCTTCCACATCGTTCACCTGTTGAAGACCTGTTCGTAGCCAGCAACCAACAAAGTTGGGGGGGGGGGGGGGGGGGAAGAAGACACGTGACTAGCCACGGGGGTGGGGGGGGGGGGGTGGGGGGGGAAACACACACCCAAGTGGAACATGAGAGACAAGCAGCAGGGACAAAAGCCGCAGAAGATCAGCTCGTAGGCAAGCTCAGGCCCAAACCCACCTGTACAGAAGTGGCTAAATAAGTGTCTGGGCCAAGTTGGAGAATGTCAAACATGTAAGAAAAATATGTCTGTTAAAGAGGGTGGGGGCCACAGCCACAATCATTGTTGCGATGCTCTGTGTTGGTTTAGCATTGTTTTGTAAATTGTTGGATACAAAATATGAAAACTCAAAAAATGTTTTCAAAAATAAATGTCCTAAGACTCTTTACAGGAGCCCAAGACGATAAAAATTAACACTGAGCCAAATATGGTGGTTTTGGAAAAGGTACCTAAAACCCAAAGAGATAAATTTTAAGGAGCTAAGGTTGAGGGAGAGATGGATAAGCAGAGAGTTATGGAAGGACAAATGAGGACCTAAAAATGTGGTGCCAACTACTGGGTGTGATATCACGTTAAACAAGTGAGATATGCATCCATATGATTTACAAGCAATCCATTGGATGCAAGTGGGATATCCTGGTGTCTTCAGTCAAGTTGTCAACAGGTTACTTGGATGCACCGACTTTTATACTCATTGGTAATCAACTTGTGTTACCTGATAAGGCTGTTTCTTCATGACTAAACTGAAGTGGAAATTCTAAAAAAACAAAAACATTCTGCAGATGCTGGAATTGCACAGCAGGTCAGGAAGCATCTATGGAGAGAGAAATAGAGTGAACAGTTTAAGTAGATTATCTCATTGCCCACATATGCTGCCTGTCCTGCTGAGTACTTCCAGCATTTTCTGTTTTTGTTTTAGTATAAATTCTTATCTGTAATTTTCAAGATTGTACCCCGAGTTGTTCATCTGAGCTGATCAGTTTCTAACTAGAATTATTCAAGGATATACCTCCTGTCTGTACAGTGTCAGAAATAGTGATTATGTCTTGTTACTCTGACTAACATCACTTCCATACGATGCCTGGTTTAGACATTTTCTGCTTCGGTCTCTAGAACCTATAGCCCCGATCAAGTAATGAATCTTGGAATAGTGCACTAAAGTATCAACTGAAATTTAGTCCCAAGTATCAGAATGGGAGATTGACACTATGCTTGATAAGTAATTATTATTATTAATTCCCCTTGTTTTTGATTATTAAGTGCTAGTCATGAGACGGATCACTGCCAGCCTCCCAGACGCTCTTGATCCACTGCAGTTTGCCTATCACCGCAACCGGTCCACAGCAGATGCTATCTCCCTGGATCTACAATCAAAACTCGAACACCTCGACAAGGACACCTATGTAAGACTTCTGTTCATAGGTTACAGCTCCGCCTTCAACACCTTTATTCCGACAAGACAAATAACCAAACTCTGCAATCTTGGACTTGACCCCTCCCTGTGCAGCTGGATCCTTGACTTCCTCACCAACAGACCACAATCTGTCAGGATAGGCAACAGCACCTCTTCCACATTAGTCCCAAACATCGGGGCCCCGCAAAGATGTGTGCTCAGTCCTCTACTGTACTCCCTATACACACATGACTGTGTGGCAAGATTTAACTCCAACTCAATCTATAAGTTTGCGGATGATACGACTGTGGTGGGCCATATCTCAAACAACGACGAATCAGATTCCAGGAGGGAGATAAATCACTTGGTTGCATGGTGTACCAAAAACAACCTCTCTCTAAATGTCGTAAAGACCAAGGAACTGATCATCGACTTCAGGAAGCGTAGCACGACACACTCCCGTCTGCATCAATGGCTCCGAAGTGGAGATGGTCGATAGCTTTAAGTACCTGGGGGGTCACTATCACCAACAGTCTGTCCTGTCCACTCACATTGATGCAACAGTCAAGAAAGCCCCACGACGTCTCTACTTCCTACGGAAGCGAAATAAATTTGGCATGTCTGCATTGACTTTCACAAACTTCTACAGATGTGCGGTAGAGAGCATCCTACCCGGCTGCATCACAGCCTGGTATGGCAACTGTAGAACATTATAACGCAGTACAGCCCCTTCGGCCCTCGATGATGCGCCGACCTGTGAAACCAATCTAAAGCCCATCTACACTATTCCATTATCATCCATATGTTTATCCAATGACCATTTAAATGCCCTTAATGTTGGCGTGTCCACTACTGTTGCAGGCAGGGCATTCCACGCCCCTACTACTTTCTGAGTAAAGAACCTACATCTGACATCTGTCCTATATCTATCTCCCCTCAATTTAAAGCTATGTCCCCTCGTGCTAGCCATCACCATCCGAGGAAAAAGACTCTCACTGTCCACCCTATCTAATCCTCTGACCATCTTGTATGCCTCTATTAAGTCACCTCTTACCCTTCTTCTCTCTAACGAAAACAGCCTCAAGTCCCTCAGCCTTTCCTCAAAAGATTTTCCCTCCATAACAGGCAACATCCTGGTAAATCTCCTCTGCACCCTTTCCAATGCTTCCACATCCTTCCTATAATGTGGCGACCAGAACTGCATGCAATATTCCTGTGGTAGTCTGTGTAGAGGTATTACGGTACCTAGTAATGCTGGAACACCATTGATAGATAATGTATGTTTCCCATTGGTCAAGCTGTATGGTAGTTCCGCCCTGCAAGGCGGGGTATAAGCGCCAGTGCCGCCCCAGCAGCTTTCTTTCTGTACCTGAGCTGTTGGGGGAAACATCTAGCTTATTAAAGCCTTCAGTCGGACTACAACCTTGCTTTAGGAGTCATTGATCGTGCCTCAATTTAATAAGCTAGATTTAAAGAATGGAGCTCCGAATCAAGCCGGAGTGTTTGCAACTCAGCCCCCATGCAGTAAACCCGGCGGCGACTTTCAAGCACTGACAGGCGTGCTTCAACGGCTACCTCGGAATGGCAGAAACCACACCCACAGGAGAACTGAAACTGCAAATCCTGCACTCGAGGGTAAGCCCAGAAGTCTACACCCTCATCGAGGACATGGACGACTTCGATGCCGCGATGGAGTTGCTGAAAGGACACTACATTCGCCCTGTAAATCAGATCTACGCCCGGCATCTACTAGCGACGAGGTGACAAATTCCTGGTGAGTCACTGGAAGGATTCTACCGTGCGCTCCTGGTGTTGGGGAGAAACTGCAGCTGCCAGCAAGTTTCAGCAAACGACCACACTGAACTGTTGATTCAGGACGCTTTCATTGCGGGGATGCTGTCCTCTCAAATCCGCCAGCGTTTGCTGGAAAAAGAGACTCTAGACCTCAAGGAGGCACGGGCCCTTGCCGGCTCCCTGGATGTGACCTCCCGAAACGCCCGTGCCTACGCCCCCGACTGAGCGGCTGCCCACTGGGCAGCATGGAACCCCCCCTGCAGCTGACTCCGAGGCAAGCCACATCCCCCCACAAGCTTGCGCTGCAAGACGGCCCGGCAACCCCGGGGGGGCCCGCTGCTATTTTTGCGGGCAAGCCAAACACCCCCGATAGCGCTGCCCTGCCCGTTCGTCCACATGTAAAGGGTGCGGCAAAAAGGGCCATTTTGTGGCGGTATGCCAGGCCCGGGCGGTCGCTGCGGTCTCCGGAAGCGAATGCGGGCCGCCACCACAACCCTCTCCAAGGACCCTGTGCGGCCAGCGAGCACCGCCATCTTCCTCCCCCAGGGCCACGTGTGGCCTCCGGGCGCCGCCATCTTGTTCTGCTGATGCCATGTGTGATAGACAGGCGCCGCCGTTTTGTGCACCAACAGCCATGCGCGACCAGTGGGTGCCGCCATCTTAGATGGACTCGCTGGACCTCGGTGCCGATGACCACACACCGCCCGGCGAGAACACCCAGCTGCTGCCGCGATTAGACTCGGTGACCCTGGACCAGTCTCGGCCTCGAACACTCTCAACTGCTACAACAACGGTACTAATCAACGGGCACGAGACGTCCTGCTTAATCGACTCTGGGAGCACGGAGAGCTTCCTACACCCCGACACGGTAAGGAGCGGTTCATTCCCCATCCACCCGGTTAATCAAAAAATCTCCCTGGCCTCCGGTCCCCACTCAGTAGAGATAAAGGGGTTTTGTGTAGCAAACCTCACAGTCCAGGGAAGGGAGTTTAAAAATTACCGGCTCTACGTCCTTCCCCACCTCTGCGCGGCCACACGCCTAGGTTTAGACTTCCAGTGCAACCTCCAAAGTCTACCTTTCAAATTCGGCGGCCCTATACCCCCTCTCACTGCCTGCAGCCTCGCGACCCTCAAGGTCGATCCGCCTTCCCTGTTTGCGAACCTCACCCCGGATTGCAAACTCGTCGCCACCTGTACCACGGTACAATGCCCAGGATCGGGGGCGGGATTCTCCACTCCCGCGGCAAAGTGCCCACGCCGTCGAGGTTCATGACGGCGCGAAACGGCCCCTATCCCGACCGATTCAGGGCCCGATAATGGGCTAGGAGCGGGGCCGCGTCATTTACACGCGTCAGGCCTTGTCGCCGCGTAAAGGCGGCGCCGCATACATGACGCGGCCGGCGCCGCATAACTGGCGTCACCCGCGCATGCGTGGTTGCCATCCTCTCCGAGTCCGCCCCGCAAGAAGATGGCGGACGGATCTTGTGGGGCTGCGGAAGGAAGGAGGTCCTCCTTCAGAGAGGACGGCCCGACGATCGGTGGGCACCGATCGCGGGCCACCCCACATTTGAGGTACCCACCGGTGCAGGATCCCCCCCTCCCCCCAGGCAGGCCACCCCCCCAGCGTTCCCGCGCTGTTCCCGACGGCCGCGACCAGGTGTGGACAGCGCCGGGGGGCACCCGCCGTTTTGGGCTGGCCGCTCGGCCCATCCGGGCCTGAGAATAGCAGGGGTGCCGGAGAATTGCCATTTTGGGTGTCTCGGGCGATTCTCCGACCTGCGGCCCGCAGAACTCGATGGGGCCATTCCTGCCGTTTGGGAGAATCGCGGGAGGGCGTCGGACCGGCGTCGCGGGAAATTTTGGCGGCCCAGGCGATTCTCCCAACCGGCGTGGGAGCGGAGAATCGCGCCCCCGATCTTTATTACGTCAGGGGCGAAATTCTCCTACCCGCCCCACCACATTTCTGCGCCGACCGGCCGGCGGGAGTCTCCGTAACACCGGCCGGTCAATGGGGTTTCCCATTGTGGGGCAGCCCCACGCCGTCGGGAAACCCCCGGGCGCCGGCAGAACGGAGACTCCCGCCGGCGGAGAATGACGCCCCAGATGTCCAACGGCTACTGAGGGAAGGAGCCATTGAAGCTAGCAACAGTCCCTGGAGAGCTCAAGTAGTGGTGGTAAAGACTGGGGAGAAGCATAGGATGGTCATCGACTACATTCAGACCATCAACAGGTTTACGCAGCTGGACGCGTACCCTCTCCCCCGCATATCCGACCTGGTAAACAGGATCACGCATTACAAGGTCTTCTCCACAATGAATCTTAAGTCCGCCTACCACCAGTTCCCCATCCGCACTAGTGACCGCAAGTACACTGCCTTCGAGGCAGATGGGCGGCTCTATCACTTTTTAAGGGTTCCCTTCGGTGTCACTAACGGGGTCTCGGTCTTCCAGCACGAGATGGACCGAATGGTTGACCGGTACGGTTTACGGGAAACATTCCCGTATCTCCAAGGCTCTGAAGCGCTGCCTAGGTTTTTTTTCTT
This sequence comes from Scyliorhinus torazame, assembly GCF_047496885.1. Classification (NCBI taxonomy): domain Eukaryota; kingdom Metazoa; phylum Chordata; class Chondrichthyes; order Carcharhiniformes; family Scyliorhinidae; genus Scyliorhinus; species Scyliorhinus torazame. The sequence goes on from NC_092716.1 coordinate 204,139,733, forward strand.
ACGATGCCCAGTGGGTCCTCAACTATGCGGACAAGGCCCGTCCCCTGATCCAATCCACAGTTTTTCCCCTGTCGATAGAGGCCCGCCAGGCCTTCAGCCGCCTCAAAGCAGACATTGCAAAGGCCACGATGCACGCCATCGACGAGTCCCTCCCCTTCCAGGTCAAGAGCGACGCGTCTGATGTAGCTCTGGCGGCCACCCTCAACCAAGCGGGCAGACCCGTGGCCTTCTTCTCATGTACCCTCCATGCTTCCGAAATCCGCCACTCCTCAGTCGAAAAGGAGGCCCAGGCCATAGTAGAACCTGTGCGACATTGGAGGCATTACCTGGCCGGCAAGAGATTCACTCTCCTCACTGACCAATGGTCGGTCGCCTTCATGTTCGATAATGCACAGCGGGGCAAGATAAAAAACAATAAGATCTTGCGGTGGAGGATCGAACTCTCCACCTATAACTACGAGATCTTGTAGCTAAACGAGCCTCCTGATGCCCTGTCCCGTGGCACATGTGCCAATGCACAAGTGGACCGCCTCCGAGCCCTCCACGAGGACCTCTGCCACCCAGGGGTCACTCGTTTCTTCCATTTTATCAAGACCCGCAACCTGCCCTACTCCAGAGGAGGTCAGGACAGCCACCAGGAATTGCCAAATCTGCATGGAGTGCAAACCGCACTTCTACAGGCCAGAGAAAATGCACCTGATAAAGGCTTCCCATCCCTTTGAACGCCTCAGTATGGACTTCAAAGGCCCCCTCCCCTCCACCGACCGCAACACGTACTTCCTGACGAGTACTCCTGATTCCCATTCGCCATCCCCTGCCCCGACATGACCGCAACCACCATCATCAAGGCCCTCCATAGCATATTTACGCTGTTCGGGTTCCCCGCTTACATACATAGTGATAGGGGGTCCTCCTTTATGAGCGACGAACTGCGTCAATTCCTGCTCAGCAAGGGCATTGCCTCGAGCAGGACGACCAGTTACAACCCCCGGGGTAACGGACAGGTAGAGAGGGAGAACGGAACGGTCTGGAAGACCGTCCTACTGGCCCCATGGTCCAGGAATCTCCCAGTCCCCCGCTGTCAGGAAGTCCTCCCGGATGCCCTCCACTCCATCCGGTCACTGCTGTGTACCACGACCAACCAAACACCTCACGAACGTCTCCTTGTCTTCCCCAGGAAGTCCTCCTCTGGGACCTCGCTCCCGACCTGGCTGGCAGCTCCCGGACCCATCCTGCTCCGAAAACACGTGTGGGCGCACAAATCGGACCCGTTGGTCGAGACGGTCCATCTTCTCCATGCTAACCCCCAGTACGCCTACATGGCGTACCCCGATGGCCGACAAGATACCGTCTCCCTACGAGACCTGGTGCCCGCTGGATCCCCACGCACACCCCAACCACCAGTCCCACCCTCCCTCCCACTGGTGCACCTTACAGCCGCCCCCTTCCCAGGAGAATCGGTTCTTCTGCCGGCCCCGTCTAGGCCCCCCGCCCACCGACGGACCCCGCAGACGCTCCCTTCCCGGGTCAATCGGCTTCCCCACCAGCGCTGTCCAGGGGTGTTGAAGCTGCCACAGAGATCAAAACCATGCTCCCGGAGTCACAGATGACCAAGCCTCCACCGGCGTCACCACCAAAGCTTTGACGATCACAGAGGATGACCAGGGCCCCCGAGCGACTGATTGCTTCATTTTAAAGTGTATATAGTTAATTGTGAAATTGTAAATAGTTATGATAATAAGACAAAATGCTGTACGGAGGTATTACGGTACATGCATAACTATAACTTCTACCACGTTACCATGTTGTAATACCAAGCCACCACCCCCGCCGGACTCTTTTTTAACAGGAGGTGAATGTGGTAGTCTGTGTAGAGGTATTACGGTACCTAGTAATGCTGGAACACCATTGGTAGATAATGTATGTTTCCCATTGGTCAAGCTGTATGGTAGCTCCGCCCTGCAAGGCGGGGTATAAGAGACCGTGCCGTCCCAACAGCCTTCTTTCTGTACCTGAGCTGCTGGGGGAAACATCTAGCTTATTAAAGCCTTCAGTCGGACTACAACCTCGCTTTAGTGGTCATTGATCGAGCATCAATTCCAAATGCGGCCGCACCAGAGTTTTGTACAGCTGCAACATGACCTCATGGCTCCGAAACTCAATCCCTCTACCAATAAAAGCTAACACACCGTACGCCTTCTTAACAACCCTATCAACCTGGCTGGCAACTTTCAGGGATCTATGTACATGGATACCGAGATCTCTCTGCTCACTACCAAGAATCTTACCATTAGCCCAGTACTCTGTATTCCTGTTACTCCTTCCAAAATGAATCACCTCACACTTTTCTGCATTAAACTCCATTTGCCACTTCTCAGCCCAGCTCTGCAGCTTATCTATGTCCCTCTGTAACCTGCAACATCCTTCCGCAGTGGCCACAACTCCACTGACTTAAGTGTCATCCGCAAATTTACTCACCCTTCTATGCCCTCCTCCAGGTCATTTATAAAAATAATAGTACGAAGTCTTACAACACCAGGTTAAAGTCCAACAGGTTTGTTTCGATGTCACTAGCTTTCGGAGCGCTGCTCCTTCCTCAGGTGAATGAAGAGGTCTGTTCCAGAAACAGGGATCAAACAGACCTCTTCATTCTGGAACAGACCTCTTCATTCACCTGAGGAAGGAGCAGCGCTCCGAAAGCTAGTGACATCGAAACAAACCTGTTGGACTTTAACCTGGTGTTGTAAGACTTCGTACTGTGCTCACCCCAGTCCAACGCCAGCATCTCCACATCATAAAAATAATAAACAGCATTGGCCCCAAAACAGATCCTTGTGGTACACCACTAGTAACTGAACTCCAGGCTGAACATTTCCCATCAACCACCACCCTGTCTTCTTACAGCTAGCCAATTTCTGATCCAAACCGCTAAATCACCATCAATCCCATGCCTCCATATTTTCTGAATAGCCTACCGTGGGGAACCTTATCAAATGCTTTACTGAAATCCATATACACCACATCAACTGCTTTACCCTCGTCCACCTGTTTGGTCACCTTCTCAAAGAACTCAATAAGGTTTGTGAGGCACGACCTACCCTTCAGAAAACCGTGTTGACTATCCCTAATCAAATTATTCCTTTCTAGATGATTATAAATCCTATCTCTTATAATCCTTTCCAAGACTTTGCCCACAACAGAAGTAAGGCTCACTGGTCTATAGTTACCGGGGTTGTCTCTACTCCCCTTCTTGAACAATGGGACAACATTTGCTATCCTCCAGTCTTCTGGCACTATTCCTGTAGACAATGATGACATAAAGATCAAAGCCAAAGGCTCTGCAATCTCCTCCCGAGCTTCCAAGAGAATCCTAGGATAAATCCCATCCGGCCCAGGGACTTATCTATTTTCACCCTTTCCAGAATTGTTAACACCTCATCCTTATGAACGTCAATCCCGTCTAGTCTAGTAGCCTGTATCTCAGTATTCTCCTCGACAACATTGTCTTTTTCCTCTGTGAATACTGACGAAAAATATTCATTTAGCGCCTCTCCTATCTCCTCGGACTCCACGCACAACTTCCCACTACTGTCCTTGACTGGCCCTACTCTTACCCTAGTCATTCTTTTATTCCTGACATATCTATAGAAAGCTTTAGGGTTTTCCTTGATCCTACCTGCCAAGGACTTCTCATGTCCCCTCCTGGCTCTTCTTAGCTCTCTCTTTAGGTTCTTCCTGGCTAACTTGTAACTCTCAAGCGCCCTAACTGAACCTTCATGTCTCATCTTTACATAATCCTCCTTCTTCCTCTTGACAAGTGATTCAACTACTTTAGTAAACCACGGTTCCCTCGCTCGACCGCTTCCTCCCTGCCTTACAGGTACAGATTTATCAAGGACACGCAGTAGCTGTTCCTTGAACAAGCTCCACATTTCAATTGTGCCCATCCCCTGCAGTTTCCTTCCCCATCCAATGAATCCTAAGTCTTGCCTAATCGCATCATGATTGCCTTTCCCCCAGCTATAACTCTTGCCCTGCGGTATATACCTATCCCTTTCCATCGCTGAAGTAAACGTAACCGAATTGTGATCACTATCACCAAAGTGCTCCCCTACTTCCAAATCTAATACCTGTCCTGGTTCATTACCCAGTACCAAATCCAATGTGGCCTCGCCTCTTGTTGGCCTATCTACATACTGTGTCAGGAAACCCTCCTGCATACATTGGACAAAAACGGACCCATCTAAAGTACTCGAACTATAGCTTTTCTAGTCAATATTTGGAAAGTTCAAGTCCCCCATAACAACTACCCTGTTACTTTCGCTCCTATCCAGAATTATCTTTGCAATCCTTTCCTCTACATCTCTGGAACTTTTCGGAGGCCTATAGGAAACTCCCAACGGGGTGACCTCTCCTTTCCTGTTTCTAACCTCAGCCCATACTACCTCAGTAGACGAGTCCTCATCAAACGTCCTTTCTGCCACTGTAATACTGTCCTTGACTAATAATGCCACACCTCCCCCTCTTTTACCACCTTCCCTGAGCTTGCGGAAACATCTATACCCCGGAACCTGCAACAACCATTCCTGCCCCATGTCTCCGAAATGGCCACAACATCGAAGTCCCAGGTACCAACCCATGCTGCAAGTTCACCCACCTTATTCTGGATGCTCCTGGCGTTGAAGTAGACACACTTCAAACCACCTTCCTGCCTGCCGGTACACTCCTGCGCCCTTGAAACCTTACTCATGACCTCACTACTCTCAACCTCCTGTACACTGGAGCTACAATTCAGGTTCCCATCCCCCTCCCCCTGGTACAAGATCACAAGAAACTGCAGAGTGTGGTGAACTCAGCCCAGCGTATCACAAGCTTGCCACCCCCACATTGATTCTGTATACACTTCCCGCTGCCTCAGGAAGACAGACAGCATTATCAGAGACCCCTCCCACCAGGCATTGCCTTCTTCCAGACCCTTCCATCAGGCAGAAAGTACTGAAGTCTGAAGACTCGCACATCCAGACATAGGAACAGCTTCTTCCCCACAGCTACAAGACTCCTCAACGACTCCCCCTCGGACTGATCTGTTCCCTGTAAAACACTATTCACGACGCCCTATGCTGCTCTTGCATTTGCTTTGTTTAGCCCCTTGTTCCACACTGTAACCAATCACTGTTTGTCGAAGTACCATTGTCAATGTTCTCTGTTGATTATTCTCTTTGTCTACTATGTACGTATTGCTTACGTTCCCTCAGCCGCAGAAAAATACTTTTCACTGTACTTCGGTACATGTGACAATAAATTAAATCAAATCAATCAATCAATCAATCAATGGTAGAGTGTATACCTGGCAGAGAGCGGCTCATCAGAGCTCAGCTCCACTGGATAATCATGTGGTTCACATAGAGGATTCCCACATACAAAAGGCAGTATTATACACCCACCTGACCACAGGAGCCTGCACCACAGAACCTCCCAAACGCAAGATAAAAAGCCGATCTGTAAACCAACCTCGGAGCATGCAAGTTTGATCCCAATACGTGAGAAAAAACAAACTTGGAAAACCCAAATGGAGAAGTCTGTCACAAACAATTTTAACATTTGATCGACCGCCACACGTGAGACCACACTAACCTAGACTGTAAATCAGGCTCTTTCTTTGCTGAAGATCAAAGCCACAGGAGAATCCAACTTCTTTTTAAAAGCTATGGTCAAGCAGGCTACCTGGTCAATTATTCACTCCTCATTGAATTGTATAACTACATCATCTCACAGAAACACATCTTTAGGTAGAGGATGCACAACAGCAAGAAGAAGGCGTCAAATCAGTTTGAGACGATGAGAGAAGCAGGGAATGCAAGCAGAGGCCCTAAAACCACAATCAGAAAAGAGGTTTTAAGGCACACTCTAGCATAACACATGTTTGTATAATTTTCTGTGGAACTGTGACCACCTTGGTAAGAATCTTGTACTAAAATTAATGCAATAAAAACAATTTTTGTAAGATTTTAATTTCACACTCCACAACTGTCTGACTTTATACAAGAGTCAGAATATTAAACATCAAGTACTTGTGTTCTGTTTATGCCATAAAGTTTATGCTGCATAATTATAAACATCCACCCAGACTCAAATGTATATATTTCTTTCCATTTGCAGTACTAATGATATAAGTATAATTCAGATAAAATGTATTTACACTTAATAAAGCATTTCTAATAAAACACTTTCCTCCTCTACAGGGCCAAATGAAGAGAGCCAAGTTCCTTCCTTGATTTTCATTTGAAAAATAAAATGCACAAAACTAGAAAGAACTTGAACCTTTCATGACCTCAGGATGTCTCCATGTTCTTTACAGCCAATGAAGTAGTATACTTATTGTTATAGTGTAGGAAATAGGGCAGTCAATTTGTGAGCACATGCAAATTCACACCAACAGCAATGGCATTATGCATAGACAGTCTGTTTCAGTGACATTGGTGGAGTGATGAATGTTGGCCTAGACACAAGAGCGGAAGGCCCCCGCTCTTCAAAATAGAACTCCAAAATCTATATGCAAGGAGGCCTCGTTTTGCCATCACATGTAAATGATGGCCACTCCAACATTCACTCAGTCCTGGACTGGAAGTGTTAATCTGGCTTGTGCACAAATCCCTGGAGTAGCACACAAACCCACAATCTTCAATGGTTCAGAAGTGAGAGTTCCACCCATTGAGCCATAGCTGCTACCTTAATAGATGGTAAAATAATGTGTCCATCAATTTTTCTCCCCCTCTTAAGCAGTTGATTTATCAGTGGGGTACAATTCTACTGATATAGGGCTGCCCTCAGCTACCCCCTATTTTACCCAAATGGCTGGAGCCACCCCATATTTTACCCAAATGGCTGTTTCAGTTGAATATCATCAGGCAATTTGACCATGGAGGCATCCAGGTTTGGTCCCATCTTTATCCGACTTCCATGTATGTGCACTGTCCAGCAGGGGTCAGGAGGAGTGACTCTGGCTGATAAAAGATTCTATTGAAACTTGCTAGGTAAGGGGTTTACCAGATTTTATTAAAATAGAGTTCCTAGTATTGCAAACAGCCAGAGCTAGGCGGGTCATCGAAGTATTCAGACACAGAACTTGGAAAGTTTGATATTTCACAAATACACATGCTCCTTCAGAAGTTATGGGTGAGATCTAAAAACTGAAAGTCAGAAAATCAGACACCATACATCTCCATAAACATAAACTTTCTGTGTCAACAGCTCAATGAGGGTAGGATAATAAAATAGGAGTTACTGCTATAATTGCTATCAAAGGTCCCTGCTTGAGCATCTGTGGGTGTTAGCCAAGAATAGGATTGCCTTCAAGGAAAAAGCTTCATTTATATTGTGCTTTTCATGATGCAAATAGAGTAAACTATTGTAACAAAGAAATCTTTTTGTACTTATCATCTGTTTAGTGATGTTAAAGAAATATCAGGCAGGACAGGAAAAACTCTCCTGATCATCCTCCAAATTATGTTGTGGAAGAATCTGTTACACCCACTCGAGAGGAGAGGGCAGTTGGGGCAATGGTTTAATGCCTCATTTGAAAGAGCATCTCCAACAATACAGCTTCTTCCTTCTGCTGCAAGTGTCAGCCTAGCTATTTGTGCACAAGTCTCTGGAGCAGAACATGAACCCACAACAGTCTGACTACAAGGCAAGAGTGTTACCCACAAGCACTGTGATGACACCCTCAGTTGGGTGACCTCTCCACATTAAGTGGCCACATCAGTGAGATGCGAGTAATGAACAGCGGATTGCTGGCACCCAAATGTGTAACCTGACATGAATCAATGCACTAAGATTCTTTAAAAACTGGGAGAACAATGAAATTAATTGTTTCAGAATATTAGATGTGCAAATCTTGAACCACATGCACTCTTGAAGTTCACTGTATTCAAATACCATTCATTCATTTCAATGAACTGCAATTTTAAGTGAAATTTATCCCAACCCTGCTTTGGATCAAAAGTGTAAAATGCCAGTGCAAATCCAGTCAACAGGCAGTTAACTGCCTGGCATTGGGGCTTCTGTGCGTTGAGCGTACAGAGATTTTTTCCCCATCAGGGGCAGCTCTTGCTGCCAGAGGTCCATCCAAGGGCCATAGGGTTCCCAATTAAGAAGGCCCTTTCCCCTCCTCAAGCCTGCAAGGAGGCCATCAATCGTAACAAGGCACTGGTAGTATTCCAGCAGCAATGGAATGAGTTTCCTCAAGTGACTATTTAAGCACCTCAATTGGCCTCTGGGTGAGAAGGCTGTCCTTGATCCTCCCTGCCCTTGACTTAAGCAAGAGGCGACCTGCACTTAACTTCCCACTTTCCCTCCTGATTCCACTGCACCCATCACTCCCCCCATCTTACCTGGTCCCAAGGGGGGAACTAAATTCCACCCAAAGTCTTCCCTTAGTCTTGAATACCTATCAGCTATCACTCACCATTGCCTCCTCCTCGTTCCTGCCATCACCTTCAGGAGACTGTAGGCAGGGAATCTTTGCTGGTTTGCACCCATCTTCAATCTCAGTGTCTTCTGGCTTGTTTCCTTTTTCCATTATACCAGCAGTCTTCACATGATTTTGCAAGCAAGAGCCTAGAAGAAAATTGTGTGGGTGGGATGGGGGTGATTGGAAAAGTGTACAGATAACTAATAAAAATACTTGCAAGTACCATACAGTATTAAAAAGGCCAACTTAGGCAAGATATATTTTATACAGTGAAATTATTTCATTTATTCCCAAGGTTCATTAAACAGTTAAGCAGTTCTCAGACTCACAGGCAGAACATTATGGCTCCCTGAGGATGGAATGGCAGTGGAGGAAGGCCATGGAATTGGGTGCCATGGCAGTGGCACCATGCCCACTACTCAAGGGCCTCCTCCCACCACTGTTAGGATCTTACCTGCAGCAGACAGGTCAGCACAAAAAGTGTCCAGCCTGCCTGGTGAAAACTGGCCAGCAGATGGCCAGGTGAGGATGTTCCCTCTTTCCCTTGGGTCTCCTTTATCCTTCGGAGGATCCCCTCCCCCAAGGTAATTAAACATGTTGTTTCCCAAATTTGTGCCCATCTTTCCCTGAACTCTGTTTAAATCCTCGGATAAGGTTTCCACGCCAGCCACACTACTGAAACAAGTTACAAATTATATTCTGTGCTTGCAACAAAGGTAAATATCACTCATCCTTCTTGCGCTGTTTTCAGCCTTTGACATGGTCAACCACATTATTCTCCAATGCGTCTCCACCATTATCCAGCTGGGTAAGACTGCAATCACCTGGTTTAAATCTCAACTTATTATTTTATTTGTTCATTGGACGTGGGCATCGCAGGCTGTGCTAGCATTTATTCCCATCCCTAATTGTCCTTGAGGGGACAGTTAAGAGTCAACCACATTGCTGTGGGGTCTGAAGTCACATGTAGACCAAACCAGGTAAGGGCGGCAGATCTCCTTCCCTAAAAGGACATTAGTGAACCAGATGGGTTTTGACAACAATTGACAAGTTTCATGGTCATCAATAGACGTCTAATTCCAGATTTATTTTTTATTGAATTTAAATTTCACCATCTGCAGTGGCGACATTTGGGTCTCTGGTTTACTAGTCCAGTGACAATATCACTACACCACTGCCTCACCAAAGACATAGTCAGGGAATCACTTGCAATGGCTTCTCTGCGTGTTCCCAGATCTCCCCCTCGGATCTAGCTTTGGTCCCCTTCCTATTTCTCATCTAACTACTGTCCATTCGTGACATCATCCAAAAGCACAGAGTATGGACTCGATCTTCCTAAAAGGGAACAAAGTCTCCCAGTGAGCTTGTTTAGCCGCACCATATCCTTATCCCTGTTACCCCACACTTAACCTTTGGACACTGTCATAATATACACCAGTATATCATGGTGCAGACACACACACTGATGGACACACAGCAAACCAATCAACACACACAACACCGCAGCCAATCACCAGTTAGAGCACACTCACTATAAAGACAGAGGGCATCAGTTTTCCCGCTCATTCGGGATGCAGCCTCTCAGAAGGACAGAGCTTACAGCTTACAGCACAGATCTTCACCAAGTGCTGAGTGCATAGACTGGTTAGGATAGGCATAGGTCTTTAGTTTAATCTAACATTGTGTTAACCCACAGTGAAAATATGTTCAACAGTTTCTAGCTTAATAAAATAGTGTTGTTTTATTTTAAGTGTTGGTAGCCTGTATGTTTTCCACGGATCCAAAGCACCCAACACATCAGACACTAAGGGGCAAGTTATCATAGCCAATCCACCTAACTTGCACATCATTGGACTGTGGGAGGAAACCGGAGCACCCAGAGGAAACCCACGCAGATAGTCACCCAAGGTCGGAATTGAACCGGTCCCTGGTGTCATCCCTCGGTAATAAAGACTAATGGACCATCTGCCTTCCAATTCTTGCTGTATCTACATGCTGACTGTTTGTGTTTTGAGTACAAGGATCCCCCAATTCTCTGTGAACATTTCACAGTCTCGCTCCTGTTCCTGGTCTTTGTGTTTTTCCATTCTCACTCCCAGTCTTCAAGGCCCTGAGGAATTCGAATCAGCACCGGCTGCAGCATTTGCTCCACTGCATTGGCAACTGCTGGGGTTGGCCCTGGCCATCTACCAGTGCCAGGTGATGGGGCTGCTGTCCACACAGTCTTTGCTGGTACTCCTCCAGCCACCCCAGATGAGATCTGCTCCAGGTACGTGATGGGGAGCCAGGAAAATAGGAAGAGAAGGAGACCATTCAGCACTCTGAGAGATTGAGTAGAACGGCCCAAAACTCTCTGGACTTTAGATGATCTGATTGAAATGCATGAGAGAGGACTCCATAAGTACGATGCGGATAGGCTAATTCTCAGAGAGTCCAGGTCACAGTCTCAGGATAAGGGGGCGGCCATTTCAGATTGAGTTTAGGGGGAATTTCTTCACCCAGAGGATTTGCACATCTTTGTGTTGTGAGGGTGAGACCCACGCAGACATGGGGAGAATGTCTAAATTCCAAAGGGACAGTGACCCAGGATCGGGCTTGAACCCAGGTCCTCGGCGCCATGAGGAAGCAGTGCTAACCACTGGGTCACCATGCCGCCCCACTACACTTATCTCTACCTTGCCAATGTTGCTCAATTTTCTGATTGCTTATGCAACATTTTCTATTGGATTAGCAAAAATGTATTCCAATTAAATATCGGAAGTGTTGTAAACTGTGAGGAAGACAATCTAGAACTTCAAAAGGATGTAAACAAGTTGGTGGAGTGGGAAGATAGATGGCAGGTTAAGTTCAATGCACACAGTGTGAGGTGATGCTTTTTGGTAGGGAGTACATGAGAGACTATATAAAATAAGGGGTAAAATTCTTCTTTTTTAAATTTCCAAGGGCAATTTAGCATGGCCATTCCACCTACCCTGCACATCTTTGGGTTGTGGGGTGAGACCCACGCAGACCCGGGGCGAATGTGCAAACTCCACATGGACAGTGACCCGGGGCCGGGATCGCACCTGGGTCCTCAGCACCATGAGGCAGCAGTGCTAACCAGTGCACCACCGTGCTGCCCTAGGGGTAAAATTCTTGAGGGAGTGCAGGAGCAGAGGGACCTGAGTGTATGTGTGTATAGATCATTGAAGGTGGCAGGAGAGGTGGAGTGAGTTATTAAAGCATATAGTATTCTGGGCTTTATTAATAGGGGCATAGAGTACAAGACAATGGTTATGTTAAACTTATACAAGACCTTAGGCCTTAGCTGGAATATAGTGTACAGTTCTGGGTGCCACTACAGGAAGGATGTGAAGGCATTGGAGAGAGTGCAGATTCGGTCCATGATTATTTATAATATGTTGATGACTTGGCTGAGGTAAATGAATGTACTATTGCCAAGTTTGTGGATGACAAAAATAGGTGGAAAGACATGTGGTGAGGATGACAATACAGACAGGTTAAGTGAGTGGGCAAGCACTGGCAGATGGCATAATATTAGGAAAATGTGAAGTTATGCACTTGGTAGGAAGAATAAAAGAAGCTGAATATTTTTCAAAATGGAGAAAGACTGCAGAAAGCTGCAGCATAGAGGGATTTGGGGGTTCTCGTGTATAAATCACAAAAAGCTGGCATGCAGGTTCAGCAGGTAATAGGGGAGGCAAATTGAATGTTGGCCTTTTTTTCAAAGGGACTGTAGTATATAAATAGAAGTTGAGCCTGTACTCTTTGGATTTTAGAAGAATGGGAGGTGATCTTATTGAGGCATGTACGATTTTCAGGGGACCTGTGAAGGTAGATGCAGAGAGGTTGTTTCCCCTTGTGGGAGAGTCTAGGACCAGAGAGCATAATCTCAGAGTAAGGGGGGTCGCACATTTAAGGCAGATGAGGAGGAGGGTAGTAAATCTGTAGAATTCTTTACCGCTGAGGGCTGTAGATGTTGGGTTGATGATGTTCAAGGTTGAGATAGACAGACTTCAAATCAGTAAGGGAATAGTGCTGAGAACCCGGGTTCGATCCCAGCCCCAGGTCACTGATGAAAATGAAAATCGCTTATTGTCACAAGTAGGCTTCAAACGAAGTGACTATGAAAAGCTGCGATGGTGTGGAGTGTGCACATTCTCCCCATGTCTGCGTGGGTCTCACCCCCACAACCCAAAGATATGCAGGGTAGGTGGATTGGCCATGCTAAATTGCCCCTTAATTGGAAAATAAATAATTGGGTACTCTAAATTTATGAAAAACAAAGTAATGGAATCAAGGGCTGTGGGGATACAGTAGGAGTTGGGGATAATCACATCAGATCAGCTTTGATCTCATTTATTGGTATGAGCAGATTTAATGGGCTGAATGGCCTACTCTTGCTTCAATAGGTTACGATCTACAGAGGCATGTGGTGCTTGGTCAGCTTTTGGTCAAATTTATCGGAGTGGGGTCTTGCCAGATGCCAAACTGACATGCCCTGGCAAGGGAATGAAGGGAGGGCTAGCTTGAGGATTAACATCTAGGATGGGACCCTCAGTTCCAAGGACCTGGGAGGGAATGTCCATTCCGACACAATTTTCATTCAAATTGATACAAAGAGAAATCTTAAAGATGCGAGACCCTGGGCCGAACAATAGTGGTGTAGATGTGCTTGTGTGTGTTGGGAGGGGGAGGTCAGAAAACCTCCACCACAGGTTATCAGTAGAGATGGAGCAGTAGCTACCTGCCTCTCACTCTGGCACATGGATGGGGACAAAATAACCAATTATAATCGAGCTGGGAAAACACGAGGCTGGGAAATTAACGGGTCTCATCTCTCCTCTAAACAAAAAATTAAAGTAGCGGAAAGGGATGAGATTGGATCTCAGAACAAGACTCAATGTCACTGATTGTAGGACCTGCATCCTCTATAGTTGCTGCCTCCCTGGCCCCGGGAGTAATCGTCTCCCCGAGAATCATAGCCTCCTCGCTCACGTCTGTAGCGGCCGCTGCCTCGGCTTCCTCCATAGCCGCCTCCCGAATTTTTCTCACCATGCTCCACCCGGATCTGCCTCGCCTCCAGTGCGTCATTGGCGTCCTCTGGGTTTTCAAAAGTGATAATAATAGTAATAATAATAATGTTATTAGTGTCACAAGTAGGCTTACATTAACACTGCCATGAAGTTACTGTGAAAATGAAGCCGGAACTGCAGGATGCAATGGTATCTTTGTCTTTAATCACTCTGACCTCAGAGATCTCCCTGTACTGGAGAAAACCTCTTCCAGGGACTGCTCGTCTGTGTTGAAGTTCAGACCCCCGAAGAAGAACTTTCCTTCTTCAGTCATGGTGTTCAGATACATCTGCCTCGTCCATGTTAAATTCGAAGCTGCTCCTTAACGATCCACACCCTCTGCTTTCCTCCACATGCCGTCCCTGATTCCCTTATCAATCAAGGTGTCTTAAAGACACTCAGTGACTTGGCCTCCACAGCCACCTGCGACAATGAGTTCCACAGATTCAGCACCCTCTGGCTGAAGAAATTCCTCCTCATCTCAGTTTTAAAGGATCGTCCTTTCAGTCTGAGGCTGCCCTACTACTTTCTCCTATTAGTGAAAACATCCTCATCACGTCCACGCTGTCCAGGCCTCTCAGTATCCTTAAGTTTCAATTAGATCCCCCCATATCCTTCTAAACTCCATGAGGACCCAGAGTCCTCATATGACAAGCAAATCTGGAATACAAAGCTAGTCTCAGTAATGGTGACCATGGGCGCGATTCTCCGACCCCCCACCGGGTCGGAGAATCGCCGGGGGCTGGCGTGAATCCCGCCCCTGCCGTGTCCCGAATTCTCCGCCACCAGAGATTCGGCGGGGGCGGGAATCGCGCCGGTCGGCGGGCCCACCCCCGGCGATTCTCCGGCCCGCAATGGGCCGAAGTCCCGCCGCTGTCAACCCTCTCCCGCCGGCGTGGATTAAACCACCTTTTGAACGGCGGGACAAGGCGGTGCGGGCGGGCTCCGGGGTCCTGGGGGGGGAGGGCACGGGGCGATCTGGCCCCGGGGTGTGCCCCCACGGTGGCCTGGCCTGCGATCGGGGCCCACCGATCCGTGGGCAGGCCTGTGCCATGATGGCATTCTTTTTCTTCCGCCTTCGCCATGGTCTTCACTATGGCGGAGGCGGAAGAGACCCCCCTCCCCTGCGCATGCGCGGGGATGACGTCAGCAGCCGCTGACGCTCCCGCGCATGCGTCGCCTGGTGAAGACCTTTCGGTGCCGGCTGGCGTGGCACCAAAGGCCTTTCCCGCCAGCCGGCGGAGCGGAAACCACATCCGGCGCGGGCCTAGCCCCTCAAGGTGAGGGCTTGGCCCCTAAATGTGCAGAGACCTCCGCACCTTTGGGGCGGCCCGACGCTGGAGTGGTTCCCGCCACTCCGTTATGCCGGAAATCCCCGCCCCGCCGGGTAAGGGAGAATCCCGCCCCATGACAGCCATCATCGATTGTTGCCAAAACCTATCAGTTTCACTAGTGCTCCTTGGGGAAAGAAATCTGCCACCTGGTCTTGTCTACATGTGACTCCTAATCCAAGCAATGTGGTGGACTCTTAATCGGCCCTGGAAATGACCATAGTTCAAAGTTCAGGGCAATTAGAGATGGAAAGCTGGCCCTGCTGGCAACATCCACAACCCATGAAAGAATTAAAACAAAACTAAGTTACAGATCAATGAAAAAGCAAATGTATATATATTTTTAAAAAACTAAAAATGTAGTTAATTTACTCCAGTTGTGTTTTACATTTTAATGTGCCCAAAAAAACATCAGAAAATGTGACAGCTATATAACAAGAGATCTCAGGTCAGGTGACCAATAGCTTGGTTCAATGGAGCAACTTTTTTAAAAAAGAGAGAAGGTTTTGGGAGGGAATTGCAGAGTTTATGGTCTGTAGGCAGCTGGAGCCAAGGCCACCACCAACAGAGCAATAGAAACAGTGGATGTGCAGGAGTCAAAGTGAAAGCAAGTTGGAGTGTCCGTCTGATAAATGATCAACTTAATGATAACATCTCATAGCTAATCTTCCTCTAGGTGTTTTAGTGTGGCTTCTATTGAGACCTTAAGATTATTCTGGTCAGATGGATGATAGACTCTGTTGAATTTGGGGCTGAGCTGTTGTGCTGAGTTATATTACCAGAATGGAATGTAGATGGAATTAATAATGAATAAGGATCTGCATACCAGCATGGCATACAAATAAATACATACCTTGAAGACAGGAGTGGCTGTGAATATAGATGGGTGCCACTTGTTAAAAATAATAACAACCTCAACTGTAAACGAACTAGTTTTGCAAATCAAGTTGCTGATATAGCCATCCAGTAGTGCAGTAGCCCACAATGCAAGATAAGCGATGCATCAAGATACGCACAATTTGCTAGATTTCTTACGTAGTAATTAGAGCTTACAAAATCTTTCCTGGTGAGACAGCTTTGGGTAAATCTGCTTCATGCGTTCAATGTTCAGTCGGCTTGCTTCAAGATGATTAATCATTGGTTTGGGGTAATGAATGCCGACAATGCAGTTTGCTGCCTTCTGAACTTCGATGGGAGCATTCCATGGCTCGTAGATATACTTTGCAGGGTAACCCCGGAGCACCGGTAGGTAGCGCCTGAACAAAGAAACAGGTGTGGGGTGAATTTACAAGGTGTCAGCTCTCTACCACCGCCTCCCATCCCCAACTAAAGTGGAAGGGGTGTTTGTGTGTTGGTTGGTGAGAATGTGTGTGTAGTCGTGAGCCAACTGAGGAGAATACCAGCTGCACCCCCTGCAGCCATTGGATAGCCACTTGGCTGTTAATGCGCTGGAGGTGGCAATTCCACCTTCCTGGATCAGGAAGTCCTGCCTCAGAGTTGTCTGTTAACCAGAGGCCAGCAGCTCTCCAGCACTACAGTAATCATGAGGTGTTGGATCAGCATTTGGGTTCGTTTAGGGGGATCATACCAGGTGTCAAGCCGGCAGGCCTTGGCTCAGGCGGTGAAGGTGGGTGGGGCGTTGAGAGACCTATGAGGGGAAGGCAACCTGGAAGGGTTACACCTAGGAAAGGGCCCTCTGACAGAACAAGGGTCTTGTTTTTTGTTTTTAAATTTAGAGTACTCAATTCATTTTTTTCCAATTAAGGGGCAATTTAGCGTGGCTAATCCACCTACCCTACACATCTTTGGGTTGCGGGGACGGAACCCACAGAAACACAGGGAGAAGGTGCAAGCTAACTCCACACGGACAGTGACCCAGAGCCGGGATCGAACCTGGGACCTCTGCGCCGTGAGGCAGCAATGCTAACCACTGCGCCACCGTGCTACCCCTACAAGGGTCTTGTTAAGGAGTGACCAACTCCCTGCCTACCATCAGCCTGTGCTGGTGGGAATTAATTACCCACTTTAGGGCATCAATTTTCTCACTGGGGACAGGCCAACCATCACCACCCTTGCAACTTGTAAAAATTGCAGTGAAGACAGGAGTAAGCAAGTAGACAATGAGCAAGGTGCCCACTGGATTTAATTAAGCTGCCTTCAAACCTGTGTGGTGGGAATGTAAAGTTCAGTCCTTTTTCACTCATTATCCCGATGAGCCCATCCATACCCAGTTACATGGAAGCCCAAAAATAAAAAAGACATATGAAGGGAAGAAATTCAACTTGCACCCTAAAATGGATGGCAAGCCACTGGAACATTTCCCTGTGGCTAGCGAATCCAGAACTAGGGGTCATATGCCCAGGATGAGGGAGTTGGTTCTTTTGGACTAAGATGAGGAGAAATCACTTTGCACTCAATGGTTGTGAGGAATTCTCTAATGCAGAGGGCTGTGGATGTTCAGTCAAGATGAATATTCAATTGATTTTGGGCACTATGTGCAAAGAGCAGGAAGGTGGAATTGATCAAGTTCAGCCTTGACCAAATGACAAGAGCTCGAGTGACTGGAGGGCTTAGACCTGCTGCTATTTCATATGCAATGACTGCTTTGCAAAGTGGAGTCACATTCAGATCAGGCCTCCTTAGAATGGAAGCAGTGTGCATCAATAGCAGTACAGTACTGAAGGAATGTTGCACTGTCAGAAGAGTCATCTTTCGGACGAGATGTTAAGTGGAGGTCCCTGCTCGGTGAATGTAAAAGATCTCACGGCACAATTTCAAAAAGAACAAAAGTTATCCCCAGAGACCGTGTGAATATTTATCCCTCAAACAACATATATATTTTAAAAAACAGGTGATCTGCTCATTACCTGGGTGAGGTTTGCTGTGGAAAGGTTGGCTGCCACGTTTCCTTCGTTACAATAGTGACTACACTTTTAAACAAAAAGTACTAATTGGGTTTGAGACGTCCAAGTCATGGAAAGAGCTACGCAAATGCAAGTCTTTCTTTTCTCGTGCCCATTGCAGCTTACCGGATGGACTTCAGGCTTCAAAGCAAACCAACAAGAAGCATAATATTTATTACTCACAGTCACATCTGCCTTTTAACAGCACTTATTTTACTCCAAGTATTTTGCTGCCTGTGACTTGGTTTAAATGACAATAATGAACTAGATGTGTATTTAAACAATCTGGTGGTTTTGTGGTCACCATTAATGATGTTGACATTTTATTTGATTAATTGAATTTGAATTCCCTAGCTAACATGGTGGTATTTCAAGAAATGCAATATTAATGCCAGTCTCTTGCTTTCCCCTCCCTCCCTGAAAGACCTTGCACATACATGGGCCAGTGTAGCATTAGTTCCAAGATTGCCAGCAGAACAACAAACCTCACCTCACATAATCCCCACTTGGGTCAGTCCTTCTCCCAAAATCCACAGGGCAATAAAATTGAAAGAACTGTTGGAAGAACGCACTGCATGACAGCCACATCCAACTGCCTGCATTTACACTGAAGTCGGCATCAAGAAGCATTTCGTCAAAAACCTGCAGTCACAGATAAACAAAGATAAGGTTGATTTACCACAACTAGATGCTGTCATGTGAGAGTACCTTTAAGAAATGGGTGTTTATAAATGGGTATTTATGTAAATATCTGTAGTGAGAGTACCTTTAAGAAATGGGTGTTTACTACTGCAGTGATGTCAGAGAGTGGGTGGAGCTGGGCTGTCTGTCAGCCTTTTGCTTTCGTTTTTGAGCAGGCTGCTATAGAGTTAGTTTTTGGTTTCGTTTTCAGTGTTGGAGTTGAAGCCAGACAGAGCAGGTGTACTGTTGATCTCTCTGCCATGAAAAGACTATCTCTTGATCATTTGGTGAATTCAGAATTATAAATGTTCTCAGTAGTGAATGTAAACCTAATGTGCTCCTGTTAAAAGGTGTTTCTTTTGTCTTCTGGATGTTGTTTGGGAATTTATTAAGGATTACTTAGTGTTGTATTCTTTGGGGTTGTTTTTGAATTGATGGTTGCTAAGATGTTCACTGTATGTTTTAAAAAGGTTAACTTGAGTTCATAGAATAAACATTGTTTTGCTTTAAAAAATACTTTTCCATTTCTGCTGTACCACACCTGTAGAGTGGGCCGTGTGCTCCCCATACCACAATCTATTGAAAGTTGTGGGTCAGGTGAACTCTATGGTACATTTTGGGATTCTCTAAACACTGGCCCATAACAAATTGGGGGTTCGTCCGGGCTAAAAGTCTATCTATTGGATTGGCATTGTGAACTTAAAGACGGTGAGGTGTGAGCATATTGTGGTTGCTTTTCAGGTGTGGCATTTCCGTTAAGTTGTGGACAATGGCTCTTTCAGAGGCTCTGAAGTTTATGGGGGTGGAGATGGTCACACGCAGTACCTTACGGACAGAGACTAAAAACAGACTGTTAGATTTGGCAAAAACATTGCAATTAACATTACCTGACAAAATGCAAAAAGATGAGATAATTATGGGGTGGCTAAGCATTTAAAGTTGCCTGAGATACTGTTTGATTCATTGGAAATGGCAAAAATTCAGTTACAAATTAAACAAATGGAACATGAGAAAGAATTAAAGCAGCTTGAATATGAAAGAGCGGAACAAGAAAGAGAGAGAGAGGAAAAAAGAAAGAGAGAGAGAGGAAAAAGAAAAGGAGCGTGAAGAAAGGAGAAAAGAAAGAATAGCACTAGCAGAACAAAAAGAAAGAGAAAGGGAGATACAGATCAGGGAAAAAGATAAAGAGTAAGATTTTGAACTTCAGAAAATGGACGTGAAACATGACAGTCAGGTAAAATTGGCAGATGTAAAGGGAAACGTACAGTTGAATGATAGTGATGAGGATAGTGAGAAAGAGCGTCATAGTCTTTTCAAAAAAAAAAGTTTATTAAAGTTTTTTAACATAATTTTTCACCCTTACAAACAGTAAACCCCCCCCCCCCCGTAACAAAAATAGAAAGAAAACGCACATAGCAAGATATGTACATGATAAAACGATACGTTACATAGCTTTGTACACTGGTTCCCTCCCGTACGTGCCAGTTTCCCAGATCTTTCATGTGTTTTCTTGCTCGAACACCCACTTAGCAAACCCCCCCTCCCCCCTCCCTCCCCCCCTTCACAGGACATCCCCCCCCCCCCCCGAGTTGCTGCTGCTGACCGACCCTCCTCTAATGCTCCACGAGATAGTCTAGGAACGGTTGCCACCGCCTGTAGAACCCCTGCGCAGACCCTCTCAAGGCAAACTTTATCCTCTCCAGTTTGATGAACCCCAGCCATGTCATTTATCCAGGCCTCCACGCTGGGGGGGCTTTGCCTCATTCCACATTAGTAAGATCCTTCGCCGGGCTACTAGGGACGCAAAGGCCAGAATACCGGCCTCTTTCGCCTCCTGCACTCCCGGCTCGTCCACTACTCCAAATATTGCTAGCCCCCAGCTTGGCTTGGCCCGGACTTTCACCACCTGAGATACTGTTCCCGCCACTCCTCTCCAGAACCCCTCCAGTGCCGGGCATGACCAAAACATATGGACAGGGTTCGCCGGACTCCCTGAGCACCTTCCACATCTGTCCTCTACCCCAAAAAACCTGCTCAACCTTGCCCCCGTCAAGTGCGCTCTGTGAACCACCTTAAATTGTATCAGGCTGAGCCTGGCACACGAGGAGGAGGAATTAACCCTACCTATGGCATCAGCCCATAACCCCTCCTCAATCTCCTCCCCCAGCTCCTCCTCCCATTTACCCTTCAGCTCCTCCACCAGCGCTTCCCCCTCTTCTTTCATCTCCTGGTATATTGCCGACACCTTGCCCTCCCCGACCCATACACCCGAGATCACCCTGTCTTGAATTTCTTGTGCCGGGAGCAACGGGAATTCCCTCACCTGTCACCTCACAAATGCCCTCACCTGCATGTATCTAAAAGCATTTCCTGGGGGTATCTCAAACTTCTCCTCTAGTGCCCCTAAGCTCGCAAACATCCTCGGAGGAGCTGAGCAAGGGTTTGGGGAGTATGCAGGCAGGGAAGGCCCCGGGACCGGATGGGTTCCCGGTGGTCCCATCAATGAACAGGTCCCCCATTCTTCTAATCCCCGCCCGATGCCAGCTCTGAAACCCCCCATCCATCCTCCCCGGGACAAACCGGTGGTTATCCCTGATCGGGGACCACACCGAGGCTCCCATTACACCCCTGTGCCATCTCCACTGGCCCCAGATCTTTAGCGTTGCCGCCACCACCGGACTCGTGGTGTACTTTGACGGCGAGAGCGGCAGCGGTGCCGTCACCAGCGCCCCCAAGCTCGTTCCTTTACAGGATGCCATCGCCAACCTCTTCCATGCCGCCCCTTCTCCCTCCATCACCCACTTACGGATCATCGCCACATTTGCTGCCCAGTAGTAGCTCCCTAGGTTCGGCAGCGCCAACCCTCCTCGGTCCCTGCTGCGTTCCAGAAACCCTTTCCTTACTCTCGGAGTCCTATTCGCCCACACAAACCCCATAATACTCCTACCTACTCTCTTAAAAAAGGCCTTGGTGACCACGATGGGAAGGCACTGAAACACACAAAGAAACCTCGGTAGGATCACCATTTTGACCGACTGCACTCTACCCGCTAGCGAGAGCGGTAACATGTCCCATCTTTTGCTCCATTTGCTCCACCAACCTCGTCAGATTCAGTTTATGCAGGGCCCCCCAACTCCTGGCCATCTGGATCCCCAGGTACCAAAAGCTCCCCTCCGCCCTCCTCAGCAGTAGCTCGCCTATCCCTCTTTCTTGGTCCCCTGCCTGTACTACAAAAGGCTCACTCTTCCCTACATAGAGCTTATAGCCCGAAAAATCCCCAAACTCCCTTAAAGTCTGCATGACCTCGCGATCCCCTCCACTGGATCCGCCACATACAGCAACAGGTCATCCGCATACAGCGACACTCGATGCTCTTCTCCCCCTCGGACCACCCCCCTCCATTTCCTAGACTCCCTCAATGATATGGCCAAGGATTCAATCGCCAATGCAAACAACAGGGGGGATAGGGGCACCCCTGCCTCGTCCCACGGTACAGCAGAAAGTACACAGCCTTCAGCGCCTCCCATACCACCCCCACCCGCACCTCCCCGTTGTTGTTGACCTCCAAGTACCTTTTGATGCACCCCCTCACCCTCCCACACACCACCTCGTCTGCCAGCAGTCCCACATCCAACGCCACAGCGGGCGTTGGTCCCTCTCCTCTCCCAACTCCAGTTCTACCCAGTGCGGGGCGTGATCTGAAATACGGCCGAATACTCCGTTCCCTGCACTTTCGGGATCAGCGCCCTGCCCAGAACAAAAAAATCTATCTGGGAGTAGGCTTTGTGGACATGGGAGAAAAAAGAAAACTCCCTGGCCTGCGGCCTGGCAAACCTCCACGGGTCCACTCCCCCCATCTGATCCATAAATCCCCTAAGCACCTTGGCTGCCGCCGGCCTCTTTCCAGTCCTCAATCTGGAGCAGTCCAGTGCTGGGTCCAACACCGTGTTGAAATCCCCGCCCATTATCAGGCCTCCTACCTGCAGGTCCGGAATGCGCCCCAACATGCGCTTCATGAATCCGGCATCATCCCAGCTCGGGGCGTATACATTTACCAATACCACCCACGTCCCCTGCAACTTACCGCTCGCCATCACATATCGCCCTCCGTTGTCCACTACGATATTCTTGGCCTCAAACGACACCCGCTTCCCCACCAATATTGCCACCCCTCTATTCTTTGCGTCTAGCCCCGAATGGAATACCTGTCCTACCCACCCCTTTCTTAACCTGACCTGATCCGCCACCTTCAAATGTGTCTCTTGGAGCATGACCACATCTGCCTTCAGTCCCTTTAAGTGCGCGAACACTCGGGCCCAATTTACCGGCTCGTTCAGGCCCCTCACATTCCACGTTATCAGCCGGATTGGCCCCCCCCCCCCGACTAGCCATCTCCTTTTCTAGGCCAGTCCCGTGTCTGCGCCACCCTCACCCTCCGGTCCCCCAGCCGGGAGACCCCCGCCCTGACCACCTCCTCTATGTCCCATTCCCCTTCAGCCAGTGCAGCAGCAACCCTTTTCACCCCCCCCCTTCCGCCCCTCCCCTCCCCCCGCTAGACCCCTGTCTAGCTTTTTTGCTCCCCCATATCACTCCCGTAAGTCAGCTGACACCTGCGGACCCCGGCTTCCCCCGCCGTCCCATTGACCTCCCCGTGTGGGAATCTCCCAATCAGTGTGCGTTCCTCCAATCCCCCTCCCGCCTTTTTTCCCTAGCGCGGGAAAAAAAACAGCGCTTTCCTCAGCCTGCCCCACCCCCTCTGGCGCAGCTCCTGTCGCGGCCTTGTCTCTTTTCCCCCATCGCAATCCCCCTCTCTCCCCCAGCCCATGTAACATTTCCTGTGCGTGCTTAACACCCTATATACAACAACCTTCAAACATCGAACATCCCCCCCCACCCTCACAAACCCTCAGTTTGAGTCCAACTTTTCGAGTTTGAATAAAGGTCCATGCCTCTTCAGGCGTTTCAAAATAGTGGTGCTGATCCTTGTATGTGACCCACAATCGCGCTGGCTGCAGCATTCCAAATCTCACTCCTTTCCGGTGCAACACAGTCTTGGTCCGGTTGAAACCCGCTCTCCTCTTTGCAACCTCCGTGCTCCAGTCCGGGTATATTCGGATCTCCGCATTGTCCCATCTGCTGCTCCGCTCCTTCTTGGTCCATTTCAAGACCCTCTCTCTGTCCGTGAAACGGTGAAACCTCACCACAATCGCCCTTGGCGGCTCGTTAGCCTTGGGCCTCCTCGCCAGCACCCGGTGTGCCCCATCCAGCTCCAGAGGCCTCGAAGGGGCCTCCGCGCCCATCATCGCCTCGAGCATCGTGCTCGCATATGCCCCGGCATCGGCTCCCTCCACTCCTTCAGGGAGACCCAGGATCCGCAAGTTCTTTCTCCTCGACCTGTTCTCCAGGTCTTCGAATCTTCCCGCCCACCTCTTGTGCAGCGCCTCGTGCTCCTCCACTCTCCAGGCCTAAGATCACATCCTCATTCTCACTGACTCTTTTCTCCACCTCCTGGATCTTTACCTCGTGGGCCTTCTGGGTCATCCCTAGTCCTTCAATCGCCGACAACATAGGCGCCAGCATCTCCTTCCGCAGCTCCTCGAAGCAGCGCTTGATGAACTCCTGCAGCTCCGGCCCGCATTCCGCTTTGTCCCCGGCCTCCGCCATTTTGATTTTTTTCCCTCGCTTCTCCCGCTGCTCCAATGCCCTTTTTTTGGCCGTTTCACTTCTGGTCCGGTCCATAAAAGGTGAAGGGGGACCTTGCTCTTCCCTTCCCCACGGATCGTCGTGAAAAAAATTCCCGTTGGGGCTCCTCTAAAGAGCCCGAAAGTCCGTGATAGCGGGAGCTGCCGAATCGTGCAGCTTAACTCCGCATAGCCGCAACCGGAAGTCAAGAGCGTCATAGTGAAAGGCTTGGTGGGGATCTATTTAAATATGTCCAAGCATTGCCAAGGTTTGATGAGAAGGCGGTGGAAGCCTTTTTCATTTCATTTGCGGAGGTAGCAAAACAAACGAAATGGCCAAAGGACATGTGGGTGTTACTGATTCAAACAAAGCTGATAGGTAGGGCTAGTGAAGTGTTTGCATCACTACCGAAGGAGGTATCTGGGACGTATGAGGAGGTGAAAAAATCCATCTTAGGTGCATATGAGCTAGTGCCTGAAGCCTACAGACAAAGGTTTAGAAATTTAAGGGAAGAATTTGGTCAAACATACATGGAGATTGAAAGGCTCAAACAGAGTAATTTTGATAGGTGGATAAGGGCTTTGAAAATAGACCAAACCTATGACGCTCTCAGAGAAATTATACTTTTGGAGGAGTTTAAAAATTCAACTCCTGATGTAGTGAGAACTCATGTGGAAGAGCAGAGGGTTGAAACTGCGAGATTAGGGACTTCCGGTGGCGGCTATGAGGGAGTAAGTCGCATACTTGGGGGCTCCCGCTCCGGTCGGACCTTTGGACCTTTCCCCCCGACGTTTTTGCGCTTTTAAGCGCTGGATTGGAAAGCAATAGCACTCAGGCACTGAATCCATACAGAGGTGTATGGAACTAAGAAGTAGGAAGGATCGCAAACAGCTGAAGAAGTGGACAAGCAAGGGCAAAGGGGAGGCTGTGAGTGAAACCAATATGGCCGATGTCCAGGCCCGTGCTCCGCCAGCTCAGCCGACAATGGAGCACCTGATGTAGGTTATGCAGGAGAACCTCCCAGCACTGAAAAGTGATCATTTGGAACCCCTCCAGAAAACGTTTGACCGAATGGAGAAAAGGCTGGATGCCCAGGCTGAGAAGATCCAGGAGCTGGAGAAGACGGTGGAGGAGCAGGCAGACTATCAAACGGTGGCGGACATGGAGATTCGAAGGTTGAGGGACCAACAAAAAATGCTCCTGGAAAAGCTGGAGGACCTGGAGAACAGGTCTCGCAAGCAGAATTTAAGAATCGTTGGCCTCCCGGAGGGGGCCGAGGGGCTGGATGCTACCGTGTATGTGGCAGACATGTTCCAGAAGCTGCTGGGGAACGAGGTGTTCCCTCGCCCGCCGGAGGTGGACAGGGCACATCGAGCGCAGGTGAGGCAGCCGCGGCGAGGGGGTCCCTCACGAGTGATGGTGGTCTGGTTCAACAGGTTCCTGGATAAGGAGCGGATTCTTCAATGGGCCAAGAGCACGCAGAGCTGCAACTGGGACAATAGCATCCTGCGCGTTTACCAACACCTGAGCGCAGAGGTGGCCTGAAGGAGGGCAGGCTACAGGCAAGTTAAAGAGATTTTATATAAGAAGCAGGTGAAATTTGGGCTGCTCTATCCGGCGCGACTGTGGGTTACGCACGAGGGCCAGCACCATTATTTCGAGGAACCCGAGGAGGCAATGGACTTTGCAAAGAGGCAAGGGCTGGTCCCGAGCTGAGGATTCTTGGACTCGTGTTGGAACTTTTAATTCTTTCTCTCTTGTTTCTGAGAGCTGCCTGCATGTTTTTTCATGCTTTTGTATCTTGGATTTTTATGTGTTTTTTGTCTTTTTTCTCTTCATGTCTCTTTTTCGCTTTTGTGTTTGAGTTTTGTCAGAAAAAGAAAATAGTTCGGATAGGGGGGGTGTTTTTCGGGGAATTTTTGCGATCTCTTTCTGCGTTCAGATAGGAATGGTTGACAGTGCCTGCTATTTCGTTTTGTATAACTTAAATTGCACTATTGTTGGGGCTGTCTCTGTCCTGTTTAGAGTATTTGTTCAAGCAGGGCTGATTTGGGGAAGTGGTGTGGATGGGCCGGAGGGAGGGGAGCCAGAGAACAATAGGGAACAATAGGTGAGAGACTCGCTGGCGCCGGGGTTGGGAGCCACCAGGCTAGCTGGGTGGGCTAGTCAACGGAAGCCAGATGGGGGGTGTTCATTTAGCTAGTTTATGTCAGGGGTTAGATTATATGGCGGTGTTGCTGGGGTGGGGGGGGGGGGGGGGAGTAGGTCCGCTGATGATATTGGAAATTGGGCATGGTAACAGTGAGGAGGTCAGGGGTGGAGGCGGCCAGGAGGCGGGCCAGAGGAAGCGCGACACATGGCTTGGGGGCTGGCCAAAGAAAGGAGATGGCTGATCGGCAAAGGGGGGGGGGAATGTTAGACGGCTAAACAGGCAAGTCAAGAGGGCGCGTGTGTTCGCGCATTTATGGGTTTTGAAGGCGGATGTAGTCATGTTACATCTGAAAGTGGCTGACCAGGTCAGATTAAGCCAGGGCTGGATTAGTCAGGTCTTCCATTCAGGGCTCGATACTAAGACCAGGGGGGTTGCGATCTTGATCAACAAGCGGGTCCAATTTGAGGTGGAGGGCACAGTTGCGGATGGGGGTGTCAGATTTGTTATGGTTAGGGGTAAGCTCAAGGGGGTGAGAGTAGTCCTGGTCAAGGTATATGCCCCTAATTGGGATGACGTAGATTTTGTTACGAGGTTGCTGGTGAAGATCCCTGACTTGGACTTACGCAAACTGATCATGGGTGGGGACTTTAGCACAGTTCTTGATCCTGGCCTGGACCGGTCGTGTTCAAAAACGGGTAGGGTGCCAGCGATGGCAAAGGAACTGAGGGTTCATGAAGCAAATAGGGGGAGCTGACCCATGGAGATTTAGTCGGCCGTCAGCGATGGAGTTTTTGTTCTATTCTCACGTCCGCAAGGTGTATTCCCGAATCGATTTCTTTAACATGAGCAGGGACTTGCTGACAGGGATGACGGGTGCAGAATATTCGGCAATTACCATCTCGAACCATGTTCCGCACTGGGTTGATCTGCAGATTTGCAAAGATAGCTTTCAGCCCCCACAATGGAGGCTGGAAGTTGGGCTGCTGGCGGACGAGGCGGTGTGTGAGAGGCTGAGGAAATGCATGCAGAATTACCTGCAAGTAAATGTTACTGGAGAAGTGTCAGCAGCGGTGCTCTGGGAGGCGCTGAAGGCAGTGGTGAGAGGGGAGCTGATTTCAATCCGAGCCCATAGGGACAGGACAGACAGGACAGAAACAGACCGACTGGTTAAGGAGATTTTACGGACGGACAGGAGCTATGCGGAGTCCCCGAGGCCAAAGTTACTTAGGAAACGACAGAGGCTGCAGACCGAGTTTGGGATGTTGTCTATAGGGAAGGCCGTAGAGCAGCTTAGAAGGGCAAAGGGCACAATATATGAGCATGGGGAGAAGGCCAGCAGAATGCTTTCACAACAACTAAGAAAGAGAGAAGCGGCTAGGGAAATAGGAAAGGTAGTCGACGGTAAGGGAAACCTGGTGGGGGACCCGGTAGGACTGAACAAGGTGTTTAGGGACTTCTTTAGCAAGCTGTACACCTCGGAACCCCCCATGGGACCGGAGGGGATGAGGCGCGTTTTGGACGGACTGACCTTCTCAAGAGTAGGTAGGGGGTTGGTAGATGTGCTGGGGGCCCCGATCAGGATCGAAGAAGTACTGGGGGGCCTGAAGGTCATGCAGTCGGGTAAAGCCCCAGGGCCGGACGGATACCCGGTGGAGTTATAAAAAGTTCTCCAAGATAGTGGGGCCAGGGTGTTCAACGAGGCAAGAGACAGAGGGGTCTTAACCCCGACGATGTCGCAGGCCACTATCTCGCTTATACTGAAACAGGATAAAGACCCGGAGGCATGTGGGTCCTATAGGCCGATCTCTTTGATTAACGCAGACGCTAAGTTACTGGCCAAGATCTTGTAAGGTTTTCGGGCAATTCGGCCCTTTTGGAAAAACTCAGAGACTGTAAACTGACTTTTCAGCCAAGAGAACAGAACCAGTTTTCCCAGCAGGCTTGGTCCGCTGAGCTGAGTAGGGACATAAGTACATAAATATTTACAAACACCCCCCTAGGAGCTACAAGGAAGAAGGAGCCAGACAACAAGATAACATCAAAACACAGACAAAGGGGCACGGGAATACACAGGAGGCTTGCATGCAAGCAGGACAATGGGATGGTCATAGCCCCATGCAAATGTAAATGACCTGGCCTCCACCAGAGCAGAATCCAATCAACACCCCATCAACATAGCAGCTATCTCCGGAGCAGATGGAAGTCTTTGAAAATCTTCAAGGGAGCTCAACCTCGTTATCTCAAAAAAACAGACTGGAGGCGGACCTAGGGGAGGTACTCCCATCTCGACAGGTCTGACCGGCTCAAAGGGGGCGGGACCAGCGGGAACTTTAAATCTTACCTTTTTCAATGCAAAAGGGGCTGGCCGATCACAGGACAAAGCCAGGTAAAACAATATAAAAGGGGCTGTGTTTTCGATTGGGGGTCTCTTCGTTCTTGGCTCGACCTCTGCACCCCTGACTTGACCTCTGCAGCCTGTGACCGTAAGTACCCTGCAGCAGCTTGCGAAACTCCCTTGACTTTAATAGTGGTTGAGGCTTTGGGGAAGGGAACTTGTTTTGTGCCTTGTGCTATTGCTAAAAACTGTGTAATCATAAGAATTTTCGTTGTGTCCGTTATATTACTTTTGAATAGACTTAGTTTGTATTAGAGCATAAGATTTTATTGTATTTTCTTCTGTTGATGATTTTGACCTGGGTTTTGCAATAAACCTTGATTTGATGATAATTGGAGTCGTTTAAATTCTTCAATCTTTCACCAGCGATCTCTGACCAAGTCATTGTTAAAATACTCCTCACCTTAATTCCGGGTTCAAGAATCGAGGGTCATCTTGAGCGATTCACTCAGGACAGACTGCTGGTTAGGAAATAAACAGCAGTGTCCTATTCTCTCTCTTGGGAAAGCTACTCTAGTGGAGTAGGAACCGGGTGGGTGTTGCACCACCGGCAAGAGAGAGAATCACCTGGGTATTGGTAGGGGTCTGGAGATCTGTGTGATATAAGTCTCAGGCTGTCGGTTAGGAATAAACGGCAGGCTTGAATCAGTGCTCTCTTCAGTGGAAGTGTCCCAGTGCGACATCCCCTGGCCTCTGAAGTTTCAGTGCCAGCTGGAGAGAGACACACACAGATATTCAAACCCCAGATATCGGCCCAGTAGTGGAGTAGCGGAGATGGCACCCTCTACAATGGCGAGTCAGGCAGGAGCCCGGTGGTTTGGAGTATGTGACTTGGCAGAGGGGGTGAGGGAACGAAGCAAAATGGAGGAGAGAATATCCTCGTATTTGTGGCAAAAGGTCAACCTCACCAAACCTTGGGTCTCAGAATTAATCAATGCGGAGCAACCGGTAATGGCAGCGGCTGCATAGACAGACAGTAAGGCGCACAAAAGGCACTTGGAGAAGGCAGTTTGGCTGGTTTGCCTGTCCGAGCAGGTAGTCAAGACAGAGGATAGGGTCGAAGAGTTAGAGCAGGAGTTGAGAGAAGTGAGGGCCAGCGCAGGGGACAGCGCTAGCGCAGCGGAACGACTGCGGGAAGAAATGGCAGAAATGAAACAGGAAAGCGAGTCTAACCGGTGTGAGAAGGACTATCTCCACTGCCAGATAGTGGAGGGTAAAGAAAAGGAACGGAGGCTCCAGGAACTCTATGCTCGGAGTACAGAGCAGTGTAGGAAGCTGGAGGGGAAGTTCCGGGACATCCAGGCAGCGTACCGAGTGGCTCGCGAGGAAGTAGGGGACTGTGCCCATGGGCCGTGCCAGGCACGAATAACGGAGTTGGAGGAGGCCTTGTCCAAGGTCAGGGGACAGGTACACCTGGTAGGTCCAGGGGGGTTCCCAAGGGGCAAGGTGCTCCTCGCAGCGGATGATTCCCCACAGGCCAAGGGGAATAGACCGCCTCCTGAGGCACCGGGATCGTGCCCGGGTCGGCAGGCGGGGAACTGACTGCACGTTCAGGGGCAAGTCCAAGGGGGGTCGGCAGGGTACCCCCAGCTGGAGGCGTGTCCGCCTGGTTTCGTATGTGGGTCCCCATGGGATGGGGACAGACCGCTGCCTGGGATGCCGGTGATGGGGCCGGGTCAGCAGGTAGGGTTTGGACCGCCCGGTCAGGGGCAGGTCCAAGGGGGGTCAGTGGTGTATCCCCAGATAGCGGCGTCTCCTATATGGGTAGCTAGCCTGGGGACAGGGGGGCTACCCAACGGGGCAGGAGAGCTGGACAGTGGGGAGGAGGAGCAGGAACCCCAGGTAGGGCAGATGTGCCCTGTCAGGCAACGAAGGTATGGTCCCCCGGCGGGGATGGCAAATAGGGGACCGGTTGAGGGCGACATTATCGTTCCTCATGGGGCATCCGAGCTCAGGGGGATGGTGGCCCACGTTCCCAGACTAACTCCAAACGGGGATCCGTCGCTTCATTTTATGGAGGTGGAGCAGGCAGCCAGCATCAATGACTGCGACGAAGGGGAGCAAATAAGGATGCTCCTGATGACCCTAGATGCCCAGCTATGCAGGACAGTGACCTCTGGGAATGGGGGAAGACCTGACACCTGGGCGGCAGCACAGACTGCTGTTCTGGAGGCAATGGGCTTGAATCTGGGGAGCCCTTTCATGAGAGTGGGGGAAACCAAGCAGCAACCAGGGGAATCTCCCACTATGTTCGCAGACAGGCTGTGGACTGTCTATGTGGAGGCGTGTGGGGCTCCCGCGGATAGGCAGAATTTAGATGAGAGAACAGCCCACTGGCTGAAGACCCTCGTAGCTAACTGTCTCCCTCACGTTAGGGCAAAGGCCGAACACTGGTTCGACCCGCAGAGTCCGGACCTTAATGAGGCAGAGGTCCTTAGGAAACTCACCCTTGCATATCGTAATGGGGAGAGGGGTGAGGACAAGCCCCTTAAGGGTAGGGTGCATGAAATCGCGCCAGCAGCCCCTAAGAGAGAGTGGAAGCATGAGGGCACCCGGACCTCCGACGAGAAACCGGTATGCTACGGGTGTGGGAAGGCCGGGCATTTCAAGAGGGAATGTAAAAACCCTAGCAAGGAGGAGAGGGCTCCCGCAGTAGAGAGTCAGACCCCGGCGGCAGGAGCAGCTGCCCCGGAAACCTTCGAGGTAAAGAAACTTTTAGCCTTTTTGCAAAGCCTAGCAGCTGGGTCGGGACAGGTGGCAATGGCAACGGGCCAGGGCCTGCCCGCACCCACACCACAAGAACCCGTATGACTACCCAGGGAGCAGCCTCAGGAAAAAGGGAGCGCAGGGGTAGTTCTAGCCCCAGACCCTGGTCCGGTCCAGGTGCAGGGTCCCATTCTGGAGGCTGCCTCAGGGGCTATTTGCAGTTTAAATCCCTTAAGGTGGGACCCATGCGAACGCCACATCAGTCAATTTAAATTGTTCCACCCCATAAGGACAAAAAAGAGCAAGGTGGGGGGAAGACGGGGGGTGGTAGTGGAGAAACCCCCCGTAGAATTAACGACGGTGGGGGAGGTCCCTGACTCCACGGTCACACAACCGGTGACAAGGTGCTGTCCCGAAGGGGCAGTCCCAAAGAGACCGACAGTGCTGCAAGCACCCAGCCCAGGGACAGGAACGATTCCCAAGCCCTTACCTGTGGGTCAGGTGGCCTGCCTTAGTATAGAGGCTAAGGAGGCGGAGGAAGTGGAGGTATCACCTTGGGTTTGGGAACCAGTCAGGGGACGAAGGAGCAATCGGGTCTCCAAGCCCCCGGTAAGATGGTCCCCATCACACCTCCCTAGAACCCGGTCCCGCAGTAAGGGGGCCCGAGTAGAAGGGAGCGATGAGGGATCACCGAACCCTGTTGGGAAAGGAGAGGCAAGGGGCAGCCCGAACCCCCGGGAGGGGACGGTCTGGCCCGAGCCGTTGGACCAAACAGGTGGACTGCCCCAGTTTAGCGGGGCACAGTTTTAATTTGGCCACCCGGAGACGGGTGGCATTGTATATATCATATTCCTTTTTCTTTCCCCCTGCTAGTTCTAATTAGTGTGTAGTTGTGTGTGAGGTATTTAGGATCGTGGGGACACAGAAGCGCCTGGTGTAAGGGTAAAATGATGAAGCAACAGGCACTAGGACCCTGGGGAGCCGGGCTGTGGACACAGAATCACAGACAGGCTGCGGCAACTTCAAAGCGGGAGCTGCTGCTGCCACTGGATAGAACCCATGCACTTTAAGGTAGGTAGGGCTGTAGAGGCAAGAATGTGTTTTGTTTTTTACAGATGGGGCACCCGACGATGTGGAGTTTGAGGATCTTGGCGATGGTGGGACCGGGAGAACTCCGCAGAGGCGAGACAGAAGAGTCCTTCGACTGACCGGGTTAGGGTGACTGAGGGCAGGTGGGTGTGTTTAACCTGTGAGGGGGACGTTCCTTTGGGGAGATGGTGGTGGCCCAGGAAGCTGAGGCTGGACATGAGGGATCGGTCCTCGGACTGGGAACGCCTGGACACCAACACCTAACGGACCATCACGGGGTCACCGGGTAGGATCACCGTTTGCGGGGATAAGGGGTGGGCTTCTGACCGGGGCATTTATTGGTGTTCATGGGGATCTACCAAGGCATGTCCACAAGGGGCATTAATCACTTTTGTAAGGTGGTGGCAGAACCCAGGGAACGGGATAAATTGACCGCAGTGGGGAGGGATGTGTAACGCCCAGGGAAGGGATGACTGTAGAAGCTACCGAACTGCTGGTTCAGGTAAAGCGACCCCTGCCCACAGCCCAACCGATCGACCCTCACAACTGTCCGATCACCACCAGGGGGGGGCCTGAGAATGGTTTAGTGTTTGCCCCCACAAAGGAAATGTTGTACAGGGGGTACATTATGCTGTCGCCTCAGTTGGACTAAACCTCTCAGCTGCAGGTATCGACGATGGAGGATAAATGAAGAGCCCTCAACGGGAAGAAGCGGAGTGCAGCCAAGAAAGGAGGATCCTTGGTGAAATAAACAGATGCAATTGTAAATAGTTGTATGGATTCGCGTGAAATGTGTACTTGATTGTGATATATGTACAGGGACCCTTACGTTTGGGGTCCCGGTGAAATGTGTACTTGATTGTGATATATGTACAGGGACCCTTACGTTTGGGGTTCCGGTGAAATGTGTATATGTTACTGTCTGCTTGAATTAAGTATGGTCTTGTCTTTCCCTCTCATTGAAATCAGGGGTAGCCTAGATTAAGGGAACTGTCTTGGGAATTGTAATTTCGCATGTTGTTGGGGGGGACATACGG
Source organism: Scyliorhinus torazame (assembly GCF_047496885.1). NCBI lineage: Eukaryota > Metazoa > Chordata > Chondrichthyes > Carcharhiniformes > Scyliorhinidae > Scyliorhinus > Scyliorhinus torazame. The sequence goes on from NC_092716.1 coordinate 204,173,257, forward strand.
TCCACACAAGGGGAAATAATTGCCCTTCACCTGTGTCGATACGGTCCAAGCAGGTAGGGACGTATCGAAGGGGCATCTGTAAGGTTTTCGGGCAATTCGGCCCTTTTGGAAAAACTCAGAGACTGTAAACTGACTTTTCAGCCAAGAGAACAGAACCAGTTTTCCCAGCAGGCTTGGTCCGCTGAGCTGAGTAGGGACATAAGTACATAAATATTTACAAACACCCCCCTAGGAGCTACAAGGAAGAAGGAGCCAGACAACAAGATAACATCAAAACACAGACAAAGGGGCACGGGAATACACAGGAGGCTTGCATGCAAGCAGGACAATGGGATGGTCATAGCCCCATGCAAATGTAAATGACCTGGCCTCCACCAGAGCAGAATCCAATCAACACCCCATCAACATAGCAGCTATCTCCGGAGCAGATGGAAGTCTTTGAAAATCTTCAAGGGAGCTCAACCTCGTTATCTCAAAAAAACAGACTGGAGGCGGACCTAGGGGAGGTACTCCCATCTCGACAGGTCTGACCGGCTCAAAGGGGGCGGGACCAGCGGGAACTTTAAATCTTACCTTTTTCAATGCAAAAGGGGCTGGCCGATCACAGGACAAAGCCAGGTAAAACAATATAAAAGGGGCTGTGTTTTCGATTGGGGGTCTCTTCGTTCTTGGCTCGACCTCTGCACCCCTGACTTGACCTCTGCAGCCTGTGACCGTAAGTACCCTGCAGCAGCTTGCGAAACTCCCTTGACTTTAATAGTGGTTGAGGCTTTGGGGAAGGGAACTTGTTTTGTGCCTTGTGCTATTGCTAAAAACTGTGTAATCATAAGAATTTTCGTTGTGTCCGTTATATTACTTTTGAATAGACTTAGTTTGTATTAGAGCATAAGATTTTATTGTATTTTCTTCTGTTGATGATTTTGACCTGGGTTTTGCAATAAACCTTGATTTGATGATAATTGGAGTCGTTTAAATTCTTCAATCTTTCACCAGCGATCTCTGACCAAGTCATTGTTAAAATACTCCTCACCTTAATTCCGGGTTCAAGAATCGAGGGTCATCTTGAGCGATTCACTCAGGACAGACTGCTGGTTAGGAAATAAACAGCAGTGTCCTATTCTCTCTCTTGGGAAAGCTACTCTAGTGGAGTAGGAACCGGGTGGGTGTTGCACCACCGGCAAGAGAGAGAATCACCTGGGTATTGGTAGGGGTCTGGAGATCTGTGTGATATAAGTCTCAGGCTGTCGGTTAGGAATAAACGGCAGGCTTGAATCAGTGCTCTCTTCAGTGGAAGTGTCCCAGTGCGACATCCCCTGGCCTCTGAAGTTTCAGTGCCAGCTGGAGAGAGACACACACAGATATTCAAACCCCAGATATCGGCCCAGTAGTGGAGTAGCGGAGATGGCACCCTCTACAATCTTGACATCTAGAATTGAGGACTGTGTACCGGACGTGATTGCGGAGGACCAAACCGGGTTCGTAAAGGTCAGGCAACTGGTGGCCAATCTAAGGAGGCTGCTCAATGTGATTATGATGCCCCCCGGAGAGCAGGGAGGCAGAGGTAATGGTAGCAGTGGATGCCGAAAAGGCTTTCGACCGGGTTGCGTGGGACTATTTATGGGAGGTGCCGGGACATTTTGGGTTCGGGGTGGGATTCATTGACTGGGTTAGGCTGCTATATCAGGCCCCAGAGTGTGAGGACGAACAGGCCGACATCTGACTACTTCAGACTGCACCGCGGGACTAGACAGGGATGCCCCCTCTCCCCACTGCTGTTTGCGCTGGCTATAGAGCCGCTGGCAATTGCTCTGAGAGCTTCAAGGGACTGGAAAGGGTGGGTCCGGGGGGGGGGGGGGGGGGTGAGTGGAACATAAAGTCTCATTATACGCGGATTACCTGCTGTTATACGTGTCAGACCTAATGGCGGGGATGGACGGATTAATGGAAAACCTGAGGGAATTTGGTCGGTTCTCAGGATATAAATTGAACATGGCAAAGAGCGAGATGTGGGTAGTGCAAGCGAGAGGTCAGGAGAGGAGGCTGAGGGGGCTGCCGTTCAGGCTGGTAGGGGAAAGCTTCAGATATTTAGGGATACAAGTAGCGCGAGACTGGGGTAAGTTGCATAAGCTAAACTTGTCCCGGTTGGTGGAGCAAGTGAGGGACGAGTTCCGGAGATGGGATGCGCTCCCTCCCTCTCGGGGAGAGTGCAGACGGTGAAGATGTCGATATTCCCGAGATTCTTGTTCATATTTCAGTATCTCCCCATTTTCATTCCGCGGTCCTTCTTTAAGAGGCTAGATAAAATTATCCTGGGATTTGTTTGGGCGGGAAAGTCCCCACGGGTGAGGACGGCGATGCTCGAGAGGAACCGAGGGGATGGGGGGGCTGGCGTTGCCGAACTTTAGCAACTACTACTGGGCGGCTAACATAGCCACGGTAAGGAAATGGAAGGTGGGTACGGGGTCAGTTTGGGGGTGGACGGAGGCTGCTTCCTGCAGGGGCACCAGTTTGGCAGACTTGGTTACAGCGCCTCTGCCGCTCCCGCCGGCGCGGTACTCCACCAGCCCTATAGTGGTGGCGGCTCTACGGATCTGGGGCCAGTAGAGGAGGCATATAGGGGAAGTGAGAGCATCGGTTTGGTCCCCAATCTGCGGTAACCACCGATTTGCCCCGGGGAACATGGACGGTGGGTTCCAATTATGGCAGAGGGCGGGGATTGCGAGGATGGGCGATCTGTTCCTGGAAGGGAGCTTCCCGAGCATGAGGGTGTAGGAGAAGAAGTTCGGGCTGGCGAGAGGGAATGATTTAAGGTACTTACAGGAGCGGGATTTTGTACGCAGATGGTACCATCTTTGGTAAACCACTGTATTGCATTGCATTGTGTTGTTTTGTTACATGCCTGGGCTTGTCCCGGCTGGCTCCGCCTGTGGCTCCTCCCCTCGAGTTCATGTATAAAGGTGGCTAGTCCCCGCCTCCGACCCAGTTCGGGACCAGAGGCCAGGAGGCTTGCTGTTTAGTATATTAAAGCCTCAGTTACGTTCATCACTTTTCGTGTGTTTATTGATGGCATATCAATTTAATACACTAAACTTCTAAGATGAACTCATCACTCAAGCCTGATCACTTGGAGCTGGACCCACAGGCAGCCGACGCCACAGAAACGTTTGAACACTGGCTAAGCTGCTTCGAAGCGTACCTCGCATCCTTCACCGAAGACGTCACAGACCTCCAGAAGAAGCAGATCCTCCATGCACAGGTGAGCCCGCGAGTCTTTCTCCTCATCAGGGACGCCCCCTCGTATGCAGAGGCAATAACGCTGCTGAAGGGACAATACGTGAAATCCGTTAACGAGCTGTGTGCTAGGCACCTCCTCGCCACGAGGCGGCAACGCCCTAGGGAATCACTTGCAGAGTTTCTGCATGCTTTGCGTGTACTCTGCCAGAACTATGACTGCTGGACGATATCGGCTACCCAGCACGCGGAGCTGCTGATCAGGGATGTTTATGTCGCGGGCATGAAATCAAACTATATCCGCCAGCGATTACTAGAAGGGGGTACACACTGCCTCCCAGAGACAGTGCAACTCGCCAACGCGCTGGAGGTGGCCTTCAAGAACATGGAGGCCTACACCTCCGACCGCACGGCACCCTCGTGGACCTTGTGGGCGCAGCTATCATCTGACCCGGGTGCGACGCAAGCCTGTGCCGTGCAGCGGCCTGCCAACGCCGGAAGCCCGAGGTGCTACTTTTGCGGCCAGGGTAATCACCCCAGACAACGCTGCCCTGCACGGAACGCAACTTGCAACGAGTGTGGGAGGAAGGGCCACTTTGCAAAAGCCTGCCAGGCCCGATCTCCCCCTAAAACTTCTAGGCCCAGCAGCGTTGCCTGCTGCCTGTCGGGGCCTCCCCGAGCTGCCGCGCCACCAGCCATGTTCGACCCGTGGGCGCCGCCGTCTTCAATTTCGACTGCCACATGCGACCCATGGGGGCCACCATCATTAACACATCCTCCAACCGCCACACGTGACCCATGGGGGCCGCCATCTTGGACGCCATCGCTGCTGTCATCTTGGATGCCATCACCACTGCCACCCACTACGTGTGACCCATGGGGGCCACCATCATGGACGCCACCGCTGATGCCTCCCACCACGCACGACTCATGGGGTCCGCCATCTTGGGACCACTCCGCAGCCTCCCGGGAGCCCAGCTTACCCGACCGTACGCTGGCCGCCGCTACCTCTGACCGGCCTACCCATCACCTTCCGAAGCTCACCTCCATCACGCTCGACCAGTCCCAGCCACACCACCTCGCAAAGTCTCCAATGACCGTCCGGATCAACGGGCACGAGACGGCCTGCCTTTTCGACTCCGGGAGGACAGACAGCTTCATTCAACCAGATACCAGGCGCTGCTCCCTCCCAATCTTACCCGTAACCCAGAAAATCTCCCTGGCTTCCGGATCCCATGCAGTAGAAATCCGGCGGTACTGTGTCGCGACCCTTTCTGTACAAGGCGTAGAGTACGCTAACTTCAAACTCTACGTCCTTCCCCATCTCTGCGCTGCCCTATTACTGAGGCTCGACTTCCAGTGCCACCTCCAAAGCCTTACTTTAAAGTTCAGCGGACCCCTACCCCCCCTCACCGTCTGTAGACTCGCGACCCTTAAGGTCGCCCCACCCTCTCTCTTCGCAAATCTCACCCCGGACTGTAAGCCCGTCGCGACTAGGAGCAGACGATACAGTGCCCGGGACAGGGCCTTTATCAGGTCGGAGGTCCAGCAACTCCTGCGAGAGGGGATCATTGAGGCTAGTAACAGCCCCTGGAGAGCTCAAGTGGTGGTCGTCAAGACTGGGGAGAAGCACCGGATGGTCATTGACTACAGCCAGACCATCAACCAGTACACGCAGCTCGATGCGTACCACCCCCCTGCATATCTGACATGGTCAACCAGATTGCGCAGTATCGAGTCTTCTCCACAGTTGACTTGAAGTCCGTGTACCACCAGCTCCCGATCCGCCCGGAGGACCACCAATACACTGCCTTCGAGGCAGATGGCCGCCTTTACCACTTCCTCAGGATCCCCTTCGGCGTCACCAATGGGGTCTCGGTCTTCCAAAGGGAAATGGACCGAATGGTTGACCAGTACGGGCTGCGGGCCACGTTCCCGTAATTAGACAATGTCACCATCTGCGGCCATGACCAGCAGGACCATGGCGAGAACCTCCAGCACTTCCTCCTCACCGCTAAATTCCTGAACCTCATCTAAACTAAAGAAAAATGCGTTTTCCGCACAACCCGCCTAGCCATCCTCGGCTACGTTGTGGAACACGGAGTCCTAGGGCCCGACCCCGACCGCATGCGCCCTCTCCTGGAACTCCCCCTCCCCCACTGTCCCAAGCCCCTGAAGAGATGCCTGGGGTTCTTCTCGTACTATGCCCAGTGGGTCCCCAATTATGCAGACAAGGCCCGTTCACTTATCAAATTCACCATTTTTCCCCTGACGGCTGAGGCCCGACTGGCCTTCAATCGCACCAAGGCAAATATTGCCAAAGCCGCAATGCACGCTGTGGACGAGTCCATCCCATTCCAGGTGGAGAGCGATGCGTCGGACTTTGCCCTGGCTGCTACCCTCAACCAGACGGGCAGGCCCGTGGCTTTCTTCTCTCGTACCCTCCATGCCTCTGAAATTTTACGCTCCTCCGTCGAAAAGGAGCCCAAGCCATCGTAGAAGCTGTGCGACATTGGAGGCATTACCTGGCCGGCAGGCGATTCACTCTCCTCACTGACCAACGGTCGGTTGCCTTCATGTTCAATAACACACAGCGGGGTAAGATCAAGAATGACAAGATTCTGAGGTGGAGGATCGAACTCTCCAACTACAATTACGATATCTTGTATCGACCTGGGAAGCTCAATGAGCCCCCAGATGCCCTATCCCGCGGTACATGTGCCAGCGCACAAGTAGACCGACTCCGGGCCCTCCACAATGACCTCTGTCACCCGGGGGTCACCCGTTTTTTTCACTTCATCAAGGCTCACAACCTGCCTTACTCCATCAAGGAGGTCAGGACCGTAACCATTGACTGCCAGGTCTGCGCGGAGTGCAAGCCGCACTTCTATTGGCCAGACAGAGCACACCTGGTAAAGGCCACTCGCCCCTTTGAGCGCCTCAGCATCGATTTCAAAGGGCCCCTCCCCTCCACTGACCGTAAGGCGTACTTCCTCAACATTGTTTTTTAAAAAAAATATATATTTATTAAGAATTTTTAAACAACATTTTTCACCCTTACAAACAAACCCCCACCCCCCCGCCGTAACAAAAAGAAATAAAGCTCACATAGCAAGACATGAACATGGTAAATCGATATGATACAGAGCTTTGTACATTGGATTCCTCCCTTACATGTCGGTTTTCCGGATCATTCATGTATTTTTTTGCTCAAATGCTTCCTCAACATTGTTGACGAGTACTCAAGATTCCCCTTCGCCATCCCGTGCCCTGACATGACCTCTGCCACCGTCATCAAGGCCCTGCACAGTCTTTTCACCCTGTTCGGGTTCCCCGCCTACATCCAAAGTGATCGGGGATCCTCCTTCATGAGCGACGAGTTGCGTCAGTTCCTGCTCAGCAAGGACATCGCCTCCAGCAGGACGACCAGCTACAACCCCCGGGGAAACGTCCTCCTGGCCCTACGGTCTAGAAGTCTCCCAGTCTCCCGCTGGCAGGAGGTCCTCTCCGATGCGCTCTACTCCATCTGGTCGCTCTTGTGTACAGCCACCAACGAGACTCCTCACGAGCGTATGTTTGCTTTCCCCAGTAAGTCTACCTCCAGGATCTTGCTCCCGTCCTGGCTGGCAGTCCCAGGGCCCTTCCTCCTCCAGAAGCATGCGAGGAGCCATAAATCCGGCCCCCTCGTCGAGAAGGTCCTGCTCCTCCATGCAAACCCACAATATGCCTACGTGGCACATCAGGACAGGCGACAGGACACGGTCTCCCTTTGGGATTTGGCACCTGCAGGTTCCCCAGCGACCATCACCACCACCCCCGACCCTACACCGTCTTCCCCCACCCATGCCCACCTACCTCACGAACTAGCACCCGCAGGCCCACCGGCGACCATCACCACCACCTCCCCCTTCATCGACTCAACAACTGGGTGAAGAAGAGGACAACACGTCCCCGGATGTGCATGTCTCGACACAGGTGCCCACACCACAGTCGGGACTGAGGCGATCACGGCGGAAGGTCAAGGCCCCCGACAGACTTGACCTTTATGACCACTTCACCCCCGCAGAACTATTTTTTTTTAACAGGGAGTGAATGTGGTAAACCACTGTATTGCATTGTGTTGTGTTGTGTTGTTACATGCCTGGGCTTGTCCTGGCTGGCTCCGCCTGTGGCTCCTCCCCTTGGGCTCATATATAAAGATGGCTAGTCTCCGCCTCCGACCCAGTTCGGGAGCAGAGGCCAGGAGGCTTGCTGTTTAGTGTATTAAAGCCTCAGTTACGTTCATCACTCATCGTGTGTTTATTGATGGCATATCAACATCCTTCCCACGCCTCCCACCAAGGGGGATCCAGGGCAGGGTAGTTTCCAGAGGAGAGGTGGGAGAGGGGAGAGTCTTCGACATTTATAAAGAACTAATGGGAGCAGAGGAGGCACAGACCGAAGAACTGAAGCTTAAGTGGGAGGAGGAGCTCGGGAGGGAGATAGAGGAAGGCATATGGGCAGACGCTTTGAGTAGAGTAAACACGACCGCATTATGCACCAGGCTCAGTCTGATCCAGTTCAAGGTCGTACATCGGGCCCACATGACGGTGGCCCGGATGAACAAATTCTTTGGGCTGGAGGACAAATGTGCTAGATGTGCCCGCGGACCAGCGAACCATGTACGCATGTTCTGGGCGTGTTCTGGGTATTGAAAACTAGGGTAGCAATGAGTCCTGAGGTGGCAGTTTTTGGGGTTTCGGAGGACCCGGGAGTCCAGGAGGAGAAAGAGGCCGACTTCTTGGCCTTTGCTTCCCTGGTAGCCCGGCGACGAATACTGTTGGCATGGAGGGACTCAAAGCCCCCCGAAGTCTGAAGTATGGCTTTCGGACATGGCACGCTTTCTCGGGCTGGAGAAAATTAAGTTTGCCTTGAGAGGATCGCTGACAGAGTTCGCCCGGAGGTGGCAGCCATTTGTTGGCTTCTTCGTGGAGAATTAATCGTCAGCAGGGGAGGGCTGGGCAGGGTAGCGTAGAGTAGGGGGTTGCTTAGGCAGGTTCTTGCGAGAGGGGAGCCGATGCTTGCATTATGTCTTATTTGCTTTTTGTACACTACGGTGTAATGTTGCTGTTTTATATGCCAAAAATACCTACATAAAATTGTTTATTTAAAAAAAACTGCGAGATTAGCAGCAGAAATGGGAGATGATTATGAATTAGTTCATAAATCAAAGTTTGGTTTCCAACATCAGTTTCAGCCTGTGAAGGATAGAAACTGGGGACATGAGAAATACTCAAGTGGTAAAAGTAAAGGTGATCTGATAGGAGATAATAAGGAGAGTGTATCTTAGATTGAAAAAGAAATCCAGGAGGGTGGAAGAGACATGAAAAGTTTCAAATGTTTTCACTGTAATAAACTAGGCCATGTAAAGTCACAGTGTTGGTGGTTGAAGAAAAGCACTGGGAAGGCTGATGTGGAAAACAGGATAAGACAGTAGGGTTTGTGAAAGTGGTAAAGGAAAGCCCAAGTGAAGCGAAAGAGATGCAAAAGATTGGACAGCCTGATCAAGAGGTGATTGATAAGAAGGTGCCAGATCTCTTTAAAGAATTTACTTGTGTGGGTAAAGTTTACTCATGTGTTTCAGGAGGAGCAGGTAAGAAGTTACAATTTTAAGAGATACGGGAGCTAGTCAATCTTTAATGGTAATAGATGAGGAGTTATGTAGTTTGGGAAGAATGTTGCCAGAAAAGATGGGAATATGTGGAATTCAGGGTGAGAGGAGTAGTGTTCATTATATAAGGTAAGGCTGGAAAGTCCAGTGAAGAGTGGTGAAGTGGTAGTAGGAGTAATAGAGAAACTATCTTCTCCAGGAATACAGTTTATCTTGGGTAATGATATAGCTGGATCGCAGGTGGGAGTGACGCCTACTGTGGTTGATAAGCCAGTGGAAAATCAGATAACTGAAGTGTTGAAGGACGAATATCCTGGGATTTCTCCGGATTGTGTCGTAACAAGGTCCCAAAGTCACAGGTTAAAACAAGAGGAGAAATCAAAGAGTGAAGATGAAGTTGAAGTGCAATTATCAGAAATGATTTTTGATCAAATGGTTGAAAAAGAACAAGAACAGGTGGAGGATGAGGCGGATATTTTTAGTTCAGGAAAAATGGCGGAGTTACAACAAAAAGATATATATATATATATAAAATGAATGTATCAGAAAGCATACACGGAAGAGGAATCTGAGTGGATACTAGAGTGTTATTACCGTAAAAGTGATGACTTGATGAGAAAATGGAGACCTTTACCTATGCAGGCGGATGAAAAGTGGGCAGAAGTTCATCAAGTAGTATTGCCCGTAGGGTATAGAAAGGAGGTGTCGAGTTGCACATGAGGTACCAGGGGAGGTCATTTGGGAATAAGGAAAACTCAAGTTAAAATACAAAAACATTTTTATTGGCCTGGACTACATAAAGATGTAATTAAATTTTGTCAATCATGTCACACAAGTGATAGGGAAACCTCAAGCAGTGATAAAACCAGGGCCCTTAATACCCATTCCAGCATTTGAGGAACCTTTTACAAAGGTCCTAATTGATTGCGTCGGACCGCTTCCTAAAACAAAAAGTGGGAATCAATATCTTTTTTAAAAAAAAAATATTTATTAAAGTTTTTTAACACAATTTTTCTCCCTTACAAACAATAACCCCCCCAAAAATGAGAAATCGCGCAGAGCAAGATAAATACATGGCAAAATGATATATTTACACAGCTTTGTACACTGGCCCTCACCCGTACGTGCCAGTTTCCCCAACCCTTCATGTTATCTCTTGCACATCCACCCTCCCAGGCAGTCCCCCCTCTCCCCCCTCCCAGGACGTCCCCCCCCCAAAGGTTGCTGCTGCTGCTGACTGACCTCCCTCTAACGCTCCGCGAGATAGTCTAGGAACGGTTGCCACTGCCTGTAAAACCCCTGCGCAGACCCTCTCAAGGCAAACTTAATCCTCTCCAACTTCATAAACCCAGCCATATCATTTATCCAGGCCTCCAGGCTGGGGGGCTTCGCCTCCTTCCACACTAGCAAGATCCTTCGCCGGTCTTCTAGGGACGCAAAGGCCAGGAATCAATATCTTTTGATGATAATGGATGTGTCTACTAGGTTTCCAGAGGCCATTCCAGTACGTAATATTACAGCTAAAAAGATTGTGGAGGAGTTACTTAAATTCTTTACTAGATATGGACTACCCACAGAAATACAATTGGATCAAGGATCAAATTTTACCTCAAGGTTATTCAAAGAAGTTATGGATAGCTTAGGAGCAAAACAATTCAAATCAACTGCGTACCATCCAGAATCGCAGAGAGCATTAGAAAGGTGGCATCAGACATTAAAGACAATGTTGAGGGCTTATTGTCACGATTATCCAGAGGATTGGGATAAAGGAATTCCATTCGTACTGTTTGCAATCAGGGATGCACCTAATGAGTCTACCAAATTTAGTCCTCTTGAACTAATTTTTGGTCATGAGGTAAGAGGACCACTTAAATTAATTAAGGAAAAATTGGTGAGTGAGAAATCGGAAATTACATTATTGAATTATGTGTCAAATTTTAGGGAACGATTAAAAAGAGCAGGTGAATTGGCTAGACAACATTTAAAAGTTGCACAAAATGTGATGAAACGGGTAACAGACAAGAATTCCAAAGTTCGTAGTTTTGCCTGTGGAGATAAAGTTTTAGTATTGTTACCAGTGGTAGGTGAACCTTTAAAAGCTAGGTTTTGTGGATCTTATCAGATTGAAAGGAAATTAAGTGAGGTGAATTATGTGTTAAAAACACCAGATAGAAGGAAGACTCACCGAGTGTGTCATGTGAATATGCTTAAAAGGTACTATGAAAGGAAAGGAGAGAAAAAGGAGGAGGTTTTAATGATTCTAACTCAAAGTGACGAACCAAATCCAGATGACTGTGAATTTGACATACCTCAAATTAAATTGGAAAATGAGGATGTTCTTAAAAATTGGATAAATTGTTGAGTTACCTTCCAGAGGAAAAGCAGACTGACCTGAAAGAGTTATTGATATCACATGGGCAAGTTTGTGGAGATAAATTGGGAAGTACTAAAATGGCAACACATGATGTAGATGTGGGAAAGTCTGTTCTGATCAAACAACATTCATACAGACTTAATCCTTTAAAATTGGCACAGGTTAACAAAGAGATTGATATTATGCTTAAAATGGCATAATTGAAGTGGGTTGCAGCCAATGGAGCTCACCCGTAGTGATGGTACCTAATCCAGACGGTACCCAACGGTTGTGTGTGGACTGTAGAGAGACTAATGCAGTTACAAGAATGGACTCTTATCCTATCCCACGTTTGGAGGATTGCATTGATTGATTGCATTGGGACAATCAGCTTTTATTTCCAAATTGGATTTACTTAAAGGTTACTGGCAGGTACCTTTATCCGAAAGGGCGAAGGAGATTTCAGCTTTTGTGACTCCAGATGGTATATACCAATTCAAAGTTATGCCATTTGGCATCAAAAACGCCCCAGCCACATTTCAACGGTTAACTAACAAAGTTGTTTCAGGATTACCTAATTGTGCGGTATACATCGACGATCTGGTAATTTTCAGCCAGACGTGGAAAGAACATGTAAAACATCTGATGGAGTTATTTGATCGACTTCAGGAGGCGGGTTTGGTGGTAAACCTAGCCAAAAGTGAATTTGGAAAAGCCCAAGTCACTTTCCTTGAGGAGTTTTCGATACCCTCGAGTCGAAGGGAAATAATCCGATTTCTTGACTTGAGTGGATTTGATCAAACATTTGTGCAAACCTTTTGTAGCATGGTGGCTCCACTAATGGACTTGCTGAAGAAACATCGAAAATTTCAGTGGACAACGGACTTTCAACAGGCATTTGACTGTCTGAAAGCTGTGATAACCAATGCTCCTGTGTTGGAGTATTGCAAGGGACTCTGTGATCAGACTGAACTAAAGTATCTGACTTTAAAGAGAAATGCCGAGGCGTAGAGAAATGGACGGATCGTGCAGAGACCTTCTTGTTCAAAGAGACTGTCAATTGAGAAGGATTTCAGTTGGAGGAAGAAGAACGGAAAAAATGGACTATATTATTATACCTGTTTGCGTGTGTTGTTTTTTTTAAACGATAAAATTTACTGTGTGCATTTCTTAAAGGATGGTGAAAAATGAAACCATTTTGAAGTTGATGGTTTATTTTTTTTTCTTGGTGGGAGGTGTCATGTGAGAGTACCTTTAAGAAATGGGTGTTTATAAATGGGTATTTATATAAATATCTGTAGTGAGAGTACCTTTAAGAAATGGGTGTTTACTACTGCAGTGATGTCAAAGAGTGGGTGGAGCTGGGCTGTCTGTCAGCTTTTTACTTTCGTTTTTGAGCAGGCTGCTGTAGAGTGAGTTTTTAGTTTTGTTTTCAATGTTGGAGCTGAAGCCAGACAGAGCAGGTGTACTGTTGATCTCTCTATCATGAAAAGACTATCTCTTGATCATTTGGTGAATTCATAATTATAAGTGTTCTCAGTAGTGAATGTAGACCTAATCTGCTTCTGTTAAAAGGTGTTTCTTTTGTCTTCTGGATGTTGTTTGGGAAGTTATTAAGGATTACTTAGTGTTGTATTCTTTGAGGGTTGTATTTGAATTGATGGTTGCTAAGATGTTCACTGTATGTTTTAAAAAGGTTAACTTGAGTTCATAGAATAAACATTGTTTTGCTTTAAAAAATACTTTTCCATTTCTGCTGTACCACACCTGTAGAGTGGGCTGTGTGTTCCCCATACCACAATCTATTAAAAGTTGTGGGTCAGGTGAACTCCATGGTACACTTTGGGGTTCTCTAAACCTTGGCCCATAACAATGCTTAAAAAAAAAAAAAAATTATTCATTAGTGGGAGTTGCTGCTGTGAGCAACATTTATTTCCCATCACTAGTTTCCTTGAGTGGTTGATGGTGAGTGACTTCTTTATTAAAACGGAATGGCTTGTTAGGGCACTTCAGAAGGCAGTCAAGTATTTGGAATCTCACGCAGGCCAGACAGGACCATGATGGAATATTTTCTATCCCAAATGACAATAGTGAACTAGATGAGTTTTTATAATAATCTGGTAGTTTTGTGGTCATCATTAATGATGTCAGCATTTTATTTGATTAGTTGAATTAAAATTGCCCAGTTAACATGGTGGTATTTGAACTCATGACTTGTCACATGCAACGTGGACTGATGTCATCATGGGTGCCATCTGTTTCAATGGCATTTTGCTAGCTCTGACATTGGGAGATCAAAGCTCCTTCATTAATATGGATTGCCCTCCATTATGGATTGATAGCCAGCTGTCACATGGCTAGTCAAAGGTTCAAAACCCCACACATGAAAGATTAGGATTACAAACTTTAAAAAAAGTAGCAGAAAGGAACATCCATAAGAAGAATTACATTCCACAGAGATCACCTTTCTTTCCTTGCTATTTTCAAGTTTGGTGCCCTATATTTTGAAATAGATCAGAGACAGAGGATTTCAATCAAAAATAATTTCATTGTGCTATAATATCCACTTTGGAAAAACATGGATTACAGTTTAAAAGAGACAGGCTCTAGAAAAATAACTAGCATAGAAACTGGTAAAACAATTTATACTGGCTGCAACACCCAGAATTTCCATACCATCAAGGGACATCAGAATGTATAGGTTTTTTACAAATAACGTATTTTAACTCCATTAATTCTTACCTCCTCCATGCTGTAACCTGTTCTGTCTGTTAGTGCATTGCTAGGTCGTCGAGAGTCAGGATTGTTTTTACCTGTTTACAAAGTCTTATATTTTTACCAGAGCGATTTAAAAAAACAAACCCCTTATTGGTTAACTCGTGAACTGGCTAGATTACTTCTTCAAATAACTTTACATAGGACCAAGTTCATATGGAATTTATCAACTTTTAAAAAAAAATTAAAAACTCTGTGACAGCCAACCTGTGGGAAAGAAGAATTTATTCACTCCTTTAAACATGCTCGAAAATGGTTTTCAGATCTTAAGCCTCTGAATTATTATTTCAGTAATATAACCACTATCTCTATGCTATTGTACACTATAAAATATTGAAAAAGGAGAGCACACAGTAGCCGATCAGTTGGGACAATGGCACATATGGGGGTTATCGTGAAGAGACTTTTTAAAACAAATTTCCAATTAAGGAGCAATTTAACGTGGCCAACCCACCTACCCTGCACATCTTTGGGTTGTGGTGGTGAGACCCACACACACATGGGGAGAATTTGCAAACTTCACACAGACATTGACCCAGGGCCAGGATTGAATCTGGGCCCTCAGCACCATGAGGCAGAAGTGCTAACCACTGCGCCACCGTGCCGCCCTGCTATTGTGAAAAGATGGCACCCAATGATCCCTGCACATCTTTGGGTTGTGCTGGTGAGACCCACACAGACACGGGGAGAATGTGCAAACTCCACACAGACAATGACCCAGGGCCGGGATTGAACCTGAGTCCTCGGCACCATGAGGCAGAAGTGCTAACCACTGCGCCACCGTGCCGCCCTGCTGTTGTGATGAGATGGCACCCCATGATCCCAAGAGCTGTGCTGTTGGGGATATTAGTTCTACTAGGGCCACCTAAGCCATACAGATTTAAAGATGGAAACCAGACTAAGGCAGTGCACCATCTCTGATAATGGTTTGAGAGTCAGGCTAATGACCTTTCCACATAAGTGTGGCTTTGTTACAAAAAACATCCTCGAGTAGGTCAACCTGCTACAGACCGGGGAAACATCAACTGTGGAGAACTACAGTACATTGGGTGTAAGGCAGGACGATTGTAGAAGGAAATCAAATAACTTGCTCTGGAAAGACAGCAGGAGAGGAAATGGGCTTCAATGCCAAAGATACAACAGACCAATTACATAACTAACTACTGCATTTTCAGGCTTCAGCTTCAAAAAGCTTTGAACCAGAAGGAAAACAATTACAATCTTGTTTGAAGTGCTAAATGCAGATGGATTCCAAGGATTTCTTACGTACCATTGTCACAATATTGAAGGCATGGCGAGAAGGTAATATTTCTTTACATATCAAGAATTTGGCGGTGGTGCAGTGGCTGGCACTGCTGCCTCATGGAGAGGAGGATTGGATACTCTAAATTTAAGAAAAAGAATTTGGCCACAACAGGGGTATTGCATCCAGTTCTGATCACCACAATTTGTGAAGGATCCGGGTCCTGGAGATGGTGCAGGGGAGATTTACCAGAATGGATTAAGGGATGGGGGAATTTCAGCTACAAGGTTAGGTGGAGAATCTGGGGTGGTTCCCCTTGGACCAAAGGAGATGGAGGGGAGATTTGTTGCAAGGTTGTGACAGGTTTAGATAAGGTAGACAAAGAAAAGTTAATCCCATTAGTTGATCATACAAGGGCTAAGGGATACAAATATAAGGTTTTGGTTAAGAGGTGCAGGCATGATGAAGGGAGTTTAAAAGAAAAATGGTGATGATCTGGAACCTGCTGCCTACGAGGGTGGTTGTTCAATAATTTAGAGAAAATTGGATAGGCACTTAAGGGAAATAAACTTACAGGGCTACGGGGATAGAACAGGGAAATGGGACTGTTTGGATTGTTCCATAGAGAGCTAGCATGGACTCTCTGGACTGAATGCCTTAATTTTGTATCATAATGAAATGAAAATCGCTTATTGTCACAAGTAGGCTTCAAATGAAGTTACTGTGAAAAGACGCTTATCATTCAAGGAGCACAGTGTTAGCAGATGTGGTAGACGAAATCAGAGGTAAGGCATGTCACACTGGAAGGGTCTCCTATACCTCAAATTTGGGTCCACTACAATGTATGTAAAAGCCAGGAAACAAAATGATGATCCTTCCAAAGTTCTTACTTTTTTTCCAGAATCTCATGATTTTTTAATCTAAATCCTTTATTGGGAAGATTAATAGGCAGATCTTGGCCTTCTCTGTGGGCAGGCAAGGCGTATTGGATCGGGAGAGCTTTTTTGCAGAGGGACAGGTGGTCAGGCGTTGCCGAATTTGATGGAACTATTATTGGTACCAAATATAGAGAAGGTTCGGAAATGGGTTGTGGAGGGAGGGGCGGTTTTGGGATGGATGGAGGAAACTTCCTGTTTTGGGTTGAGTGTGAGGGCACTGGTGATGGCTCTGCTTGTGTTCTTACTGGCCATGTATTCCACGAGTCCGGTAGTTGTATCCTCGTTTTTGGAACCAGTTGAAGCAATAAAATGGGGTGCACAAGGCTGGACGGTGGGTCGGTTGTTTTATATGAAAATTGTACAGGACGTTGAATGAGTCTTTGTGTATTTTGGAAAATGGAAAATTTCCTAAATAAAAATATTTTTAAAAAGTGAAAAACCAAATTATTTAATCTTCAAGCAGCTTACTAAAATATTTCTGGGGAGCGATTTAACAGGAAAAAAAATCCCATTATGGGTGCGTTTATGAGTGGGGATTAATGGGTGTTTCTCTGGTTGGCAATCAGTAGCTAGTGGTGTCCCTCAGGGATCAGTGTTGGGCCCACAATTGTTCACAATTTACATAGATGATTTGGAGTTGGGGACCAAGGGCAATGTGTCCAGGTTTGCAGACGACACTAAGATGAGTGGTAAAGCAAAAAGTGCAGAGGATACTGGAAGTCTGCAGAGGGATTTGGATAGGTTAAGTGAATGGGCTAGGGTCTGGCAAATGGAATACAATGTTGACAAATGTGAGGTTATCCATTTTGGTAGGAATAACAGCAAAAGGGATTATTATTTAAATGATAAAATATTAAAACATGCTGCTGAGACCTGGGTGTGCTAGTGCATGAGTCGCAAAAAATTGGTTTACACGTGCAACAGGTGATTAAGAAGGCAAATGGAATTTTGTCCTTCATTGCTAGAGGGATGGAGTTTAAGACTAGGGAGGTTATGCTGCAATTGTATAAGGTGTTAGTGAGGCCACACCTGGAGTATTGTGTTCTGTTTTGGTCTCCTTACTTGAGAAAGGATGTAGTGGTACTGGAGGGTGTGCAGAGGAGATTCACTAGGTTAATCCCAGAGCTGAAGGGGTTGGATTACGAGGAGAGGATGAGTAGACTGGGACTGTACTCGTTGGAATTTAGAAGGATGAGGGGGGATCTTATAGAAACATATAAAATTATGAAGGGAATAGATAGGATAGATGCGGGCAGGTTGTTTCCACTGGCGGGTGAAAGCAGAACTAGGGGGCACAGCCACAAAATAAGGGGAAGTAGATTTAGGACTGAGTTTAGGAGGAACTTCTTCACCCGAAGGGTTGTGAATCTATGGAATTCCTTGCCCAGTGAAGCAGTAGAGGCTCCTTCATTAAATGTTTTTAAGATAAAGATAGATAGTTTTTTGAAGAATAAAGGGATTAAGGGTTATGGTGTTCGGGCCGGAAAGTGGAGCTGAGTCAAAAGATCAGCCATGATCTCATTGAATGGTGGAGCAGGCTCGAGGGGCCAGATGGCCTACTCCTGCTCCTAGTTCTTATGTTCAGTGGGCTGTTTCTTGGCGCCTGCAGTGCCGAGAACACCCCGCTATCAAAAGGGTCTCCAGCTGAGGCTGCACTTACCATCATTTCCTGCAGTAAAGGAAGAGATAGGGGCATCATTTTTAAATGCTGTCCCAATTTCGCAACACTCCCACTGCAGCCTCCGGACATCCGCCCCCCCCCTCCCCCTCCCAATGCCCCAGCTTACGTGTTAGGGGGTCCTGGAACCCCCCTCAAAGGGCAGGGCACACTCAAGCCTAAACCCTGGCTCAGGCGGCCCTGTTGCCCTGGCAAGGTGGCCCTGGCAAGGTGGCCCTGCCAAGGTGGCAGGAGTGCCAAATACCACCCTGCCCAGAGCTCAACTAGCCGGGGGCCTCCGATGGCCTGGGGACCACCCACAGGTGCTGTTACACCTAGTCCACATTTGTGTGGACCAGTGTTAAACGGTGCTACGGCAAGGTCTCCCAGGTGCGGGCATTCAATCTCAAGACCTTGGGAGACGGTGCAGACATATTTAAGTGAGGCTAACTGCTCACTTAAATATACAAATCTGGACTCCGCCCAGTGAGGGCGATGAGGCATGATCAATTGACAAAGACTAGAGTTGGATGCAACTGAGGCTTTATTGCTCTAAGATGTGTGGCCTCCCACAGCAGCTGGCGAAATGGCTGCTGAATGGAGGACACGCATATTTATACTCCGCCTACTGGGCGGAGTCAGCAGACAGGGACTACCGGCGAACCTGTAATACAGGTCTTACCTTACATCACCTAATACATGTGCAACAGTGGTTTACCACATTCACCCCCTGTTAAAATTGAGTCGGTGGGGGTGGTGGAGAACTATATACAGCAATGAATTAATATTTACCGTACTTGATCAGAAAAAAAATGTCTTTTGAAGTCCGCTGCCAGTTAGAGATTTAACCGGTCCGGTGTCTTGATGTTCCGCTGGGAGCGACGTAGTGGTGGCGGCGATGTCGAAGCTGGCCTGATGTTCGGTGACTCCGGGAGCATGCCGTAATCCTCTTCATCCTCGGGTGTGAGCAGGGGAAGGACGGATGGTCCTGGTGGGGTTAATGCTGGGAGCGCCGGGGGAGGGGAGGGTGGCGCCGGGTCGGAGGGGTGTGTGTGTGTGGAACCTGCTGGTGCCAGGTCCCTGAGGGAGACAGTATCCTGACGGCCATCGGGGTATTCCACGTAGGCAGACTGGGGGTTGGCATGGAGCAATTACACCCTTTCCACTAACGGGTCTGCCTTGTGGAGACGGACATGCCTACGGAGCAGGACTGGTCCTGGAGCTTCAAGCCAAGTCGGGAGCGACACCCCGGATATGGACTTCCTGGGGAAGGCAAAAAGACGTTCATGGGGTGTGTTGTTCGTAGTGGTGCACAGCAGTGACTGAATGGAGTGGAGTGCATCAGGGAGGACTACCTGCCAGCGAGAGGCTGGGAGGTTCCTGGACTGTAGGGCCAGTTGGACGGCCCTCCATACCGTCCCGTTCTCCCTCTCTACCTGCCCGTTTCCCCGGGGGTTATAGCTGGTCGTCCTGCTGGAGGCGATACCCCTGCTGAGCAGGAACTGACGCAGCTCATCGCTCATGAATGAGGATCCCCTGTCACTGTGGATATCGGCGGGGAAACCGAACAGAGTGAAGATAGTGTTTAGGGCTTTGATGACAGTGGCAGACGTCATGTCGGGGCATGGGATGGCGAAGGGGAACCTGGAGTACTCATCGACCACACTGAGAATATACGTGTTTCGGTCGGTAGAGGGGAGGGGCCCTTTGAAATCCACGCTGAGGCGCTCAAAGGGGCGGGAGGCCTTCACCAGGCGCCCACAGTCCGGCCGGTAGAAGCGCAGCTTGCACTCCGCACAGACCTGGCAGTCCCTGGCGATTGTCCGTACTTCCTCGACAGAGTAGGGCACGTTGCGGGCCTTTATGAAATGGTACAACCGTGTGACTCCCGGGTGACAAAGGCTGTCGTTCAGGGTCCGGAGTTGGTCTACTTGTGCGCTGGCACATGTACCTCGGGATAGGGCGTCTGGGGGCTCGTTGAGTTTGCCGGGGCGATACAAGATCTCGTAATTATAGTGGAGAGCTCGATCCTCCACCGCAAGATTATATCGTTTTTGATCTTGCCCCGCTGTGTGTTATTGAACATGAAGGCTACTGACCGTTGGTCAGTGAGGAGAGTGAATCTCCTGCCGGCCAGGTAATGCCTCCAATGCCGCATAGCTTCAAAGATAGCTTGGGCCTCTTTTTCGACGGATGAGTGCCGAATTTCTGAGGCATGAAGGGTGCGGGAAAAGAATGCCACGGGTCTGCCTGCCTGATTGAGGGTGGCGGCTAGGGCGACGTCCGATGCGTCGCCCTCTGCTTGAAAGGGCAGCATCTCGTCTACTGCGTGCATCCCGGCCTTGGCGATATCGGCTCTGATACGGGCGAAGGCCTGCTGTGCCTCAGCCGTCAGGGGAAAATGGTTGGACTGAATGAGTGGGCGGGCCTTGTCCGCATAGTTTGGGACCCACTAGGCGTAGTGCGAGAAGAACCCCAGGCAGCGTTTGAGGGCCTTGGGGCAGTGGGGGAGGGGAAGCTCCATGAGGGGGCGAATGCGGTCGGCATCGGGCCCCAGAACTCCGTTCTGGACCACATAGCCGAGTATGGCTAAGCGGGTCGTGCTAAATACGCACTTCTCCTTGTTGTAGGTGAGGTTGAGGAGAGTGGCGGTGTGGAGAAATTTGGCAAGGTTGGTCGTGATCCTGCTGGTCATGGCTGCAGATGGTGACGTTGTCTAGGTACGGGAAGGTGGCCCGCAGACCGTACCGATCGACCATTCGGTCCATGTATCTCCCTTTGGAAGACCGAGACCCCGTTAGTGACACCGAAGGGAACCCTGAGGAAGTGATAGAGACGACCGTCCGCCTCGAAAGCGGTGTATGATGGTCTGATTTACGAATGTGGAGCTGGTGGTAGGCGGATTTGAGGTCTACCGTTGGGAAGACCCGGTACTGTGCAATCTGATTGACCATATCAGATATGCGTGGTAGGGGGTACGCGTCGAGCTGCGTGTACCGATTGATGGTCTGGCTGTAGTCCACGACCATCATGTGTTTCTCCCCAGTTTTAACCACTACCACTTGGGCTCTCCAGGGGCTGTTGCTGGCCTCGATAATGCCCTTCCGAAGCAGCCGCTGGACATTGGACCTGATGAAGGTCCTGTTCTGGGCGCTGTACCGTCTGCTCCTGGTGGCGACGGGTTTGCAATCCGGGGTTAGATTGGCGATGAGGGAAGGCGGATCGACCTTTAGGGTCACGAGGCCGCACACAGTGAGGGGTAGTTGGGGCCCGCCGAATTTGAGGGTTCGGCTCTGGAGGTTACACTGGAAGTCTAGGCCGAGTAGTGGGGCAGTGCAGAGGTTAGGGAGGACGTAGAGGCGGAAGCCGCTGAATTCTACGCCCTGTACGTGAGCGTGACCGTGCAGAACCCCCGGACCGTGACGGAATGGGATCCAGGAGCCAGGGAAATTTCTTGGTGTACTGCGAGGGAGCAGCGCCATACCGTATCCAGGTGTATGAAGCTTTCGGTGCTCCCGGAGTCCAGCAGGCAACAGGTCACATGGCCATTGATTTTCACACTGGTCGATGCAGTGGCCAGGTTGTGCGGACGAGACTGGTCGATCGTCACTGAGGCGAGTCGTGGTCGGTCGTCGCTGATTTCGGATGATGGGGAGTCTGGGGGGCCTAGGTCCTGGAATGCTGTCGGTATCCATGTCCCATGGGGGAGACAAGATGGCGGCGCCTGAAGATCCTATGGGCGACAAAATGGCGACGACCATGGGCTGCACGTTGCGGGGGTTGGACAAGATGGCATCGCCCATGGGCCGCACGTGGACTGAGGGGGAGAAGATGGCGGCGCCCACTGGCCGCGCGTTGCCCTGGGAGGTGAAGATGGCGGCGCCCACTGGCTGCGCATGGTCCGGGGAGATGAAGATGGTGGCGCCCATTGTGTGTAGGCTAGGGGGGTGGGGGCAATAGCACCGACTGTGCGGGCCTGGCACACCATGGCGAAGTGCCCCCTTTTGCCTCAAGCCTTGCAAAGGGCAGCGTGGGCCGAGCAGCGTTGGCGAGGGTGCTTCTGCTGGCCGCAGAAGTACCATCTTTGACCCCCGGGGTGCGCGGGCTGGCGTGAGGTGCAGGCGTACTGGCTGGGTAAGGCCCCCGCTGGGGCGGCCTTCTGTGGGGTCCACGAGGGGTAGGAGGGGTGGGCCGCGCGGCTGGTAGGGTAGGCCTGAATGTTACGTGAGGCAAACATCATGGAGAGCGCTAGCTTCTTTGTTTCAGCTATGTCGAGCGTGGCCCCATCTAAAAGTCTTTGGCATATGAGGTCCGACCCAATCCCCGTTACGAACACGTATTGCATAAGAAGGTTGGAATGTCCGGTGGCCGTAACGGCCTGACAGTCACAGTCCCAGACGAGTGGGATTAGGGCCCGCCAGAAGTCTTCTATGGACTCACCAGGGAGTTGGGAGCGAGTGGCGCGTACGTGCCTGGCGAAGCGCGTGTTCGTTTTCTGTGCGTAGTTTTCTTTGAGAAGCGCCATGGCGTCCGCGTAGTTCGGGGCGTCCTGGATCAGCGGAAACACGTTGGAGCTCAACCTTGAGTACAGGATCTGTATCTTCTGAGCCTCCGGAACAGGGGTGGGAGTGTGGTCGCTGAGTTGATGTACGCCTCGAAGCAAGCTAGCCAGTGATTAAAGTCCTTTTTGGCGTCGCTAGATTGCGGATCCAGCTGCAGGCGATCTGGTTTGATTCGGAGATCCATCTTTTAGAAAATCTTAGAGCAACAAATTGAGGCACGATCAATTGAACAATGACTAGAGTTGGATACAACTGAGGCTTTATTGCTCTAAGATGTGTGGCCTCCCACAGCAGCTGGCGAAATGGCTGTTGAATGGAGGACACACATATTTATACTCCGCCTACTGGGCGGAGCCAGCAGGCAGGGACTACCGGCGAACCTGTAGTACAGGTCCTACCTTACATCACCTAATATAGGTGCAACAGTGGTTTATCACAGGCGAGTTCCAGATCACGACGTCTCGTGAGAGACCGTATGATCACATCCATGATCAGTACAATGTGCTGAGAATTTTGAAGCTGGCCATTAAATCATAGCAGCACAGAAGGAGGCCATTTGGCCCATCGAATCTGCATTGGCTCTCTACAAGATCAACTCAGGTAGTCCCACTTACCCTGCCCTTACCCCAGAGTTCTGCAAATCTCTGCTCTGTGTTTATGGAATGCCCTTCTGAATGTCCACAAGGAAGGTGGTGCCCCAATTGAGGAGGGAGAGGGGAGCAGTTTATGCGTAATTGTTGAAGGCGGGACTAATGTCAGAGTGAGCGGCGGCGAGGGAAATTGTGTAGATGCAGGATAGGATGAGGAAATTGGTGGTGGCCCAGATCAATAGGGTGTTCGAGGAGTTTTACGAGAAGTTGTATAGGCCGGAGCCACCTGTTGTGGGGATCAGGAGATGCAGGAATTCCTGGACGGTTTGGAATACCCAAGGTTGGGGGAGGAGGATAGGGCTACATTGGAGGGGGCGATAGGGGAACAGGAGATAAAGGAGGCAATTAGGAGGATGCAGTCGGGGAAGATAGCAGGGCCGGATGGATGCCCGGTGGAGTATTCCAATACATTTAGAGATAAGGTGGCGCCGCTGATGGTGGGGATGTCCGAGGAGGTGGTGAGGAAGGGGGTACTTCCACAGACTTTGGGGCAGGCCTCGATCTCCTTGTCGCTAAAGAAGGATAAGGATCCGACAGAGTATGTGTCGTGCAGGCCTATAACACTATTAAATGTGCAATGTCCTCTGTATGCACGGATGGCAATGCGAACATATTGGCGAAGGCCTTAGCGGTTAGGTTGGAGTAGTGCCTCCCGATGGTGATAGGGCAGGATCAGACGGGGTTCGTGAAAGGGAGGCAGCTATTTTTCAATATTTGGAGGGTGTTGAATGTGGTTATGGCACCGGCTGAGTGGGGGGGTGGGTGGGGAGACAGAGGTGGTGGTTGCACTGGACGCACAAAAGGCATTTGGTCGGGTAGAGTGGGAGTCATAGATTATCATAGAATCTACAGTGCAGAAGGAGGCCATTCGGCCCATCGAGTCTGCACCGGCTCTTGGAAAGAGCACCCTACCCAAGGTGAGCACCTCCACCCTATCCCCAATACCCAGTAACCCCACCCAACACTAAGGGAAATTTTGGACACTAAGGGCAATTTATCATGGCCAATCCACCTAACCTGCACATCTTTGGACTGTGGGAGGAAACCGGAGCACCCGGAGGAAACCCACGCACACACGGGGAGGATGTGCAGACTCTGCACAGACAGTGACCCAAGCCGGAATCGAACCTGGGACCCTGGAGCTGTGAAGCAATTGTGCTATCCACAATGCTACCGTGCTGCCCACGGTATTTGATGGTGTTAGAGCGGTTTGGGATTAGGCCGCGATTTGTGGAGTGGGTACAGTTATTGAATAGAGGGCCGAGGGAGAGTGTCCGCACAAACAACATGAGTTTGGGGTATTTTGTTCTGCACCGGGGGACCAGGCAGCTGTGTCCTATGTCCCCTCGGTTGATTGAGTCTTTGGCTATCGGGTTCAAGGAGTTAGGGGATGTGGAAGGGAATAGTGCAGGGGTGAGGGAGGGATGGTGGAAAATAGGGTGTCTTTATACGCGGATGATATATTATTGTATGTGTCAGAGCCGAATGCGCTGATGGGGGTATACTGGAAATGCTCCGAGTGTTTGGGTCCTTTTCGGGGTATAAGTTAAATTTGGACAAAAGTGGATACTTTGTGGTATCATTGCTGGGGTGGGGGGGGGGGGGGGGGGGGTTTGCCATTCCGTAGGGCGGCTGGGGATGGGACTAGGGTAGCTCCGTAGGTATAATCTTACTAGTTTGGTGTGGATGGTGAAGGCGGACTTGGCAAGGTGGATGCAGGACTAGCAGGCCGATTAGAGTGAATTGTTGCCTTGGCTTCAGCTGGGGGCGGATGTCTTAGCCTTCACCTCGATGATTGCCCAAAGGCGGGTCCTGTTGGTGGACATCAGCTTCTCCGCCCTGTGCCTCTGTGTGGTGGGGGGGGACCTGCTGGAATTTTTGGCGCTCGAGAAGGTGACGTTTGAGTTGAGGGGAAGGATGTAAGGGTTGTACAATTCATGGGCAATGTTTATCCTGCACTTTCAAGAATTGGATGCCATCAAACATTGACGGATGGGGGTGGGGTTTCCTGGGGTTGATTGTATTGTTTATTGTTTACTATGCTTGGAATGACGGTGGATTCTCTGTCGGTCTTTCTTGTTTTGTATTTGGGATGTAGGGGGGAGGTTTGGGCTTGTATGTTGAAGGAGATGCTGGTTGGGGGATTGCTATTGTATTTGTTATTGTTGGCTATCTTTTGTTGAGTGTATATCTCATGAAAAAGTGGAAAATTAGGAAAATAAAAACATTTACTTTTTAAAATCTTCCTTTTCAACAATAGAAACTGCTTCCACCACACTATAAAAGTAGTTGAATTCCGGATCCAAACACTTGCTGTGTAAATATTTCCTTCATGCCATATTTGCTTCATTTTACTATCAATTTAAATTGGTATCCTTTGGTTTTCAGCCCCCCACCCCCTCCCCCACCCCCAACATATACTCTGTCTCAACCCCTCATCATTTTGAACATCTATATCAAATCTCCTCTCAACCTTCTCATCTCTTAAGGAAAGCAGCTGAAGCTTCTTCCATCTACTCTGTGACTGAAGTCCTTCATTCATGGAATCAGTCTCAAATCTTTTCTGCACTCTCTCCACAAACTTCACACCCTCCAAGAGTGCAGCAAATTTGAGGAACTAAAAAGACTGGTAAATGACTTGGGCCGGGTGATCAAAGAGGAAATTTATGATGCACCGTTCATTGTCATGACTTTGACTCAGAGGCCAGATTGTTGCCACAGAGCCAAAGATTCAAAGGCTACTAAAGATGTGCAGGTCTTCCAGCCAAGGCAGCAGCGTTCACCTTTTGGGGCCGTTCAAAATAGAGTTGGAAACAATGGGTCAGTTAAAGGTATGAGAGGGACATCCCAAATAGTCTTTCCTCATTTGTTCTAAAGTTCCCGTTCATTTTTCAGGAGGTGGGGGGTTGGAAAAGAGAAAAACAGGAAGCTAGGCAAAACAAAGGCAACACCAGCAACTTGCGTTACATGGCATCATTAGCACAGTAAAAAAATCTCAAGGCGCAGATGTTATGGCAGGCAGAATTGGACAAGGAGCCACACAAGGAGAGGGCAGTTACTGAAAGCTTAGTCAAAGAGAAGTATATATTTTTTGGATAAATTTAGGTACCTAATTATTTTTTTTCTCCAATTAAGGGGCAATTTAGTGTGGTCAATCCACTTAACCTGCACATCTTTGGGTTGTGGGGGTCAAACCCATGCAGACATGAGGAGAATGTGCAAACTCCACACGAACAGTGACCCAGGGCCAGGATTCAAACCCGGGTCCTCAGCGCCGCATCCCAGTGCTAGCCACTGCGCCACCTATTGCCCTTAAAGAGAAATATCTTAAGGGAGAAGAGATTGGTTTAGGAAGTTGAATTCTGGCACTCATGGCCAAGACAGCCAAGGGTACAGCTGCCAGTGGTGATGCAAATAAAACCAGGGACCTGTAAAAGGCAAGAACTTAAATTATGATGCAAGCATTCCTTTATCGTCAATTCTTGCGAGATCCCTCACCTTCATGCCTTCCTCCCAGCTAATCCAGAGGTCGCCCCTGGTAAGGAAGCAAGCCACAGCTCCCCTGGCTAGTTGGTGAATCCAACCCTCTTGCCGGAGCTGTTTCATAATTGCATCAATCCAAGGGAATCCTGTTTGTCCATGTGCCCACTTTGTGAGGGCTTGTTGGTTCTTGTCCCAAGGTATCTGCATGCAAATAGGATTCCCTTCCAGTTTGTCAAAATTAGGGTTATTTGTTGCTGCAGTGTAGAAGAATTCCCGCCACAGCAGCTTCCTATACAGGGAAAGAGGTGGATTGTCTTGCTTTTTGACCTTAAAAAAAAATTAAAAAGTTATATTCTGTGAGATGACCAGTAATACAGATCTTAAACAGAATGCTACTTCCTCTTGTGAGCTTTCAGTGGTGACATTAGCAACAAGTCAACGTAAATTAAAAGTAATATTTATTTTGCAAATTATAGCTGTTCTCAAATATTAAGTTCCTGATGCCCAAATTTCTATCTGTACGAAGTCCCGTCATCACATTGAGGATACCCTTAATCATGTTGTGTGAAGCTACCGCAGTGCTAAATAGCAGCTTCAAATTGGGCATCCATGAGATGTTGTGGACCATCAGCAGAATTGTACTCAACCACAATTTGTAAACTCTTGGGCCCAGCATATCCACAACTCTACCATTACCACCAAGCCAGGGATCAAGAGGTGTGGGCTTAAATGGGGTACGCTTTCCAAGGGTTGATGCAGACTCGATGGGCCGAATGGCCTCCTTCTGCACTGTAAATTCTATGTTTAAGCCTCACTCCAGATGGTCCTAGTGAACAGAAGAATTGATTATTGGCTTGGAATACTGGACCATTGCCCAATGGGGAATCTCTCTCTTAGTATGATTTTTTAGTGTATCTTCA
The DNA here is from genome assembly GCF_047496885.1 of Scyliorhinus torazame. Lineage (NCBI taxonomy): Eukaryota > Metazoa > Chordata > Chondrichthyes > Carcharhiniformes > Scyliorhinidae > Scyliorhinus > Scyliorhinus torazame. The sequence continues at coordinate 204,200,719 of NC_092716.1, forward strand.
CACCCATACACTATTGAACCTTTTGGGGAATAGTGGACGGTCATAGGAATGCACAACATAATAGATCAATTCATAGACAGTCCAAAATATACATATGAAACAGGAGCAGCATCTCACTCATCCTTACCATTCTATAAAACCGAAGTAACGTGTAATAAAACGTTCGACATGATAAGCACCCGAACCGTAGGTACGGACTCAATCCCGTTGGACTTGACAACAAGTAATCTGCATTTAATTTAGGCTTTTCACAGTTAGCAATCGAAGTCTATAAGCACAAAGAAAACATTGTTCAGTTGTCACATTTAACAAACTCACAAATTAAAACAAATGGTTAACAATTCCAAATGGCTTCCATTAGACAAAACCTGAAATTAGGACGTGTATCATGAGGAATGGGAACTGTACCAATATTTAAAAAGCGCAAATCAGTGTGAGACACTTGTCATCGCACAGATATATTAAAGCAGCCTTTTGAAAAACATAACTTTTTTTTTAATTGAAAGTTACATTACAACCAGGACCCTATTTTAGTAATTCAGGGGCCCAGCATGTCTGGGGAATTGGGTTCACCACAGCAGCTGGTGGTGGAATTTAAATTCAATTAATTAATATGGAACAGAAAGCTAATTGCTATGATAGTAACCATGAAACCATCATGGATTGTTAAAATCCTATCTGGTTCACAAATGTCCTTCAGGGGGAAAAAGCTGCCTTCCTTATGCAGCGTGGCTTTCATGCAATTCCAGAAACTCAGAAATTAATTCTCAACTGTCCTCTGAAATAGGACAACAATTCAAGGGCAATTAGGGATGGGCAACAAATGCTGGCCAGCAATGTCCACACCCCATGAAAGAATATATATATATTTTAAATTCCCTGGCTATTGACTTTGCTGAGGAAAATAGAGTTAACAGGTAGGACCCATTTAGGCCTCTCAGATTGGATAAAATTTAACATTGTAAAACAAATATAGCCGGGTTCACAGAAGGTGAATTTGGTGGTGGTGGTGGTGGGGGGGGGGGGGGGGGAGATGCAGGAGAATTGGAAAGAGACCCAGATGCTTGACAGTGAAAGGAAACAGGAATTATTTCAAGGTGTTTTACTGTACTCATAACCCTGTTCTTATTATAATACACACACAGATTAGGACCAGTATTTAAATACCTGTTGTTCCAAGTGTTTGGATAATCGTGCCAGGGCTTCTGTCTCCCCTCCTTGCCATATAGCAGGACCAAGTTCACTTGTGTCAAATCCTGGAAAAAAAAACCAGTACAAGTAATCATGAAACCCATGCAAGACGATTGTGCCATGCCTCAGTGGAGTTTAAACACACGTCCACCATCTTGCTGATCCATAATACTGAAAGTTAGGTGGAGGTTCCTGATTTGGTTCTCTTCTCTGCTACGTGAACAAGTTCATAGATGATGCAACACAGGAGACCATTCTGCCCATCACGCCTGTGCTGGTTTTTGGCAGGGCTATCGAATTAATCCCATCTCATCCCCTGGAACTATGTTTTTCCTTGAAGTATTTCATTCCCAATATTAACATTAAAATGAATCTGTTTCTGGGATAGCAGGGGACTCCCCACCTTCTCCCAATAGCAGCTTGGGACTTTTAACATCGACCCTGACCAAACAGACAGGACACTGGTTTAATGGTTCATAGGCCCTATTGGTATAGGCAAAAAAAGCATCCATGGCCCATGCCTGAAACATACATTAGGTCCTTTGCTTATGCAAACCACAGTTTGGTGGTCCCTATGCAAAACCGGGTTAGCTGTGTCCTGGAAAGACAGTTCTACATACTCCCTGAACAACTTGGGGATCACTGCACAGCAACCAGAAAGGGAACATTAACTCTTGTTTCTCTTTCCATAGATGCTGACTGACCAGAGTATTGTCTGCACTTTCTGTTTCTACAGCAGAAAGGAAAGTTTGTTTCCTACATTACAACAGTGACCACATTGCAAAGCAACTCAATTGGCTGTGAAGCACTTTGGGACGCCCTATGATGGTGAAAAGGTGCTATACAAATTGAAGTACTTTCCGTGTTAAAATATGCTTACCCGAATGTGGAGCCGGGTAGCTCAATACTGCTCCTCTTGGTTTAATATTAAAACCAAGGGCTGCTGTGGCCAGCGAACCACCACCCTACTGCCCCCACAAAACCCTCCTGGATCACTGCTTCAATGTTCAGCACAAATGGAGACCATGGTTTCCAATTAAACAAAACTTGACAGGACAGGATTCAAAAGACAAGCTTACCAGCTGATTAAAAACAATGACATACATTTAGATCACATAACCTCCGACATTTACAGTCAATGAAGTACTTTAGAGGTGTAATGTGGGTGAACAATTTGTGCTCTCACAAACATTGATTTGATAATGGTCAAACAATCTGTTTATCATGTTGATTAAGAGATAAATTTCAGCTATGATACCAGCGTTAACCCTCTTGATCTTTTCGAGTGTCAAGGGATTTTTCTTTACATCCATTTGACAAGAATAGACAGGACCTGAACTAAGATTGCACATCCAACAGTTCAACGCTCACATGCACTAGAGGTATCAGCCTAGATTTGTATGCTCAGATCGCTGCATGAGAACTTGAATCCAACCTTTTGACTGAAGGAACTTTAAAAAAAATTATTTCATGGCATGTGTAAGTGTCCCTGACAAGGTTAGCATATGTTAATTTTCTTTATTGTCAGTGAGTCGCCTTGTTGAACCGCTGCAGTCCATCTGTTATAGTTATATCAGCAGTGCTGTTCAGAAGGATTTGTGATCCAGTGCCAATGAGGAATGGCTACATAGCACCAAGTCAGGATAACATGTTACTTGGAGGAGATCTTGCAGGCGGTGGTTTTCGTATGCGCCTGCTGATCCTGTCTTTCTAGGTGGTAGAGGTCACAGGTTTGGAAGTTGCTGTTGAAGGAGGCTTAGGGAGTTTCTGCAGCACACTGTGTATATGCTGCACGCTACTCCCAAATGACATCTGAATAGATCAGGAAAAAAAAGGAGCGAATTGCATTACAAATGCCATTATTATTTACCAAGCTCTTCCAGCGATGGTATCCCATACATCTGATCATGGTTCTCTTGGATTGTTCGGGTGCACTTTTCCATCTGGTCCAGTGTTACCGGGTTGACTGGAGCTTTGGGTAACTCCAGTTGCTTGATGATTGTTTGAAAACGTTTGAAAGTCAGTGGGGGTTTATTATCATTTGCCTCGATTATTCTGGAAATACATTACAGATGAACTTTTATCATTCATAGCAAGTGTTAAAAAAAAGAGGCGAGACTTTTGTTTTAATAACAGCCCACACTAATTTCATAATTCTGTTATGAAAATATTTAATTTTAAAAAGCACAAAAATATCAAAATAACCAAAGGTTAATGGGGAGAAAAAATTCCATCAACACATTTACACTTTAAGCGGAAGTGGGAGGCGGAGCTAAGCAGGGGGGGATGGAGGCTGGGATGTGAGAAGAAGCCCTGTGGAGGGTGAATGCATCCTCATCGTGTGCAAGGCACGGTCTTCTACAGTTTAAAGAAGTTCCCAGGAAGCATACGACCTGTGGCGAGGATAAGTAGGTTCTTTGAGGGAGTAGAGGACAGGTGTGGGCGGTGCGTGAGGTGGCCCGCGAATCATGTCCACATATTTTGGGCATGTCCGAAGCTGAAGGCGCTCTGGCAGGGGTTTGCGGACGTAATGTCCGAGGTGTTGGGTGCAAAGGTGGCCCCGAGTCCAGATGTAGCAATAGTTGGGGTGTCGGACCACCCGGGAGTCCAGGGGACGAGAGGCCGATGTTTTGGCCTTTGTCTCCCTGATAGCCCGGAGACGGATTTTGCTTGGGTGGAGGAACTCGGAGCCATCGAAAGCAGGTGTGTGGGTGAGTGACCTGGCGGAATTCCTGAGGCTGGAAAAGGTCAAGTTCATCCTGAGGGGGTCAGTTGATGGGTTCGCTCATCGGAAGCCGTTCATGGACTTCTTTAAGGAGGATTGAGGTATCAGCAGGGGGGGGGGGGGGGGGGGGGGTGGAGGAGGAGGTAAAGCGGCGGAGGGGGGGTTGGTTATTTATTACGTTGGATAATTTTACTTCTGCTTTCATTTTGTTTCGTTTGTTATTTGTTTATGCAAATGTCCGAATAAAATATTTTTTTTAAATCACTTTTACACCGGGGAGCAATAAATACATGGCTTTAAAAGAAAATGCACAAACATTTAAATTTGCTAACAGCAATAAAAAGAATCTAATGCTAGAGTTGTATAACTGTTCCGTCCCTTTGTGCATTACCAGCCTAATTGTACTGTTATCAGATGGATGCCACGTGTTTATTTGACTCAGTTCAGCCGGCACATGTTTAGTTTGGTGACTGGGCGGCTTTCCTGTGACTGATTTGTTACATCACATGTAATGCAGTGTGACCTTCCTCCCGATAATCTGAACACTAGGTGGCAAAATACAATAACTCAGCTCTGCAACACACACACACACACACACAAACACGCTTCTCACAACATGAGGATTTGAGTTCAAATCTCCGCATGGCAGTTGCAGTTACATTCTTAAAAGTCTGGAAATCAAAAGCTGCTTTTCAGTAAAAGTGACAGTGATGTAAAATATACTCCCAATTACAGCACAATATCTTTATTTTACAATTGTATTCTTTGAAATATTTGAACTACATTCAGAGGCACTGGCTGGGGAGTCGAGCTCAGGGCAAAAGTCTCAGGATAAAAGGGGTTGGATTTTAGGACCGAGATGAGGAGAAATTTCTTCGTTCAGAGGGTTGTGGTGATTGATTATGTTCAGGACTGAAATTCTATGGCACGAAGAGAATCAAGGGATATAGAAATTGATCGGTAAAGTGAAGTTTAAGTTAAAGATCAGTGTGATCTGACAATGGCAGGCCAGGTTTGATGGCTAAGTGAACTTCTCCCATCCCCATCTCTTATTTCATGATCGGTTATCCGAAACAGGGCAACACGGTAGCACAGTAGGCAGCACTGTTGCTTCACAGCGCTAGGGTCCCAGGTTCGATTCCCAGCTGGGTCACTGTCTGTGCAGAGTCTGCACGTTCTCTCCGTGTCTGTGTGGGTTTCCTCCGGGTGCTCCAGTTTCCTCCCACAAGTCCTGAAGGACGTGCTTGTTAGGTGAATTGGACATTCTGAATTCTCCCTCTGTGTACCCGAACAGGCGCTGGAGTGTGGCGACTAGGGGATTTCTACAGTAACTTCATTGCAGTGTTAATGTAAGCCTACTTGTGACAATAAAGATTATAGATAGAACTAACTTCCTTTATATGGCGTACTTCACGCTTAAAAAGGGCCACTAAATAAAAAGTGTCTATTTGATTTAAATATACATAAGTAATTTACCGGTCAACTTCATATAACGTATGCGAGTTCCGGACAATAACTTCTATCCCAGCATTCTCTGCCAGTTTCATTACAGTAGCATCCCTTGCCTTTCCGAAAGGTTCAGAGTCATATTCAAAAGTCAGTTGTGTCATGTTCCATTCCTGGCACAGAAAAATAAAACATGCCATGTCACCATAGAGTGTTAGGGTTACAGGAGATGGCGATGCCATTTTAAAGAACAAACTCAGCAAAATGGATGAGTACACAACACGCTAATAGCTCAAACATGCAGAAGCACAAAGATGCCTGTTTACACTCACATTGCCCCACATGTGAACCAGAGGGTGGGTCAATAAGAGACTCTCCAGCACAAGCAAGAGCTGCAGACTCCCATTCCAGGTAAGGGTGAGAGAGGACACCTCCTTCACAAGATTCCCACTCAGCAAACATTAAAACCATTAAATCTAAATAATGGCTTGTGCAGCAGGGCCACTGGAGTGGGTGGGGGAGCCCCTCCACAGGGTGGCCTGTAAATAGGTAGGAACGCAAAGCCTTCTTGGAGCACTGGCCATGTGGTCCACCACCAAGGGACTGCCCCCAGGTCCTGAAAAATTAGAGTGGGCCGGCAGGCCAATTAACTCCCTGCTGTCAAAGGGGTGAAAATTAAGTTATAGATGATAAATATCTGAATTTACCTTAAATAATCTTGGAAACACATCAGCTGGTTGCCCACGAACAACAAAAAGCCTGGATTTTAGTTTCCTTAGACTGCTGTCCAGGTCTTCCAAGCATTGGAGAAGAAACCTAGAGACAAGAGAAAAGGAACGAAAAAGCATGAAATGATAATCAAGGACATGAGAGAGGAGCGAGAGGAGGCCGTACCATCCTTCAAATGTACTCTGCCATTTCAAGGTCATGGTTGAATACATACATATTCCCCTCTTTCCTGCTCCCCCTCTATAACCCTTGTTACACACAATGTCAAAAATCTACCGATCTCAGTCTTGAATGTATTCATCAGCTGAGCAAACACACGTCTCTGGGGTGAAGAATGCCAAAGATGCAGAACTGAGTGAAGAAAGTCCTCATCTCACTCCTAAATGGCCAACTGCTTTTATGCAAATTACCATCTCTTTTGATGATTAAAACTAATTTGGTACAATATCTCATAGTCTCTCATGAAAATCCTAAAACTGTTGAGCAGTCACAACAATTACAAAATATTTAACAAGTTTTGAGGTAAAGGAATCTGTTGATTAAGGTGAAATGCGATTTCCCCCCTGACCCACCCATCACCTCCGACATCCAGAAGGACAAGGGAAGCAGACAGAGGAGAACACCACCACCTGGCAGTTCTCCTCCAAGCCACCCACCATCCTGGCTTGGAAATATATCGCTGTTCCTTCACTGCCGCTGGGTCAAAATACTGGAAATCCCTCGCTAACGGCACTGTGGGTGTACCTATACCACATGGACTGCAGCGGTTCAAGAAAGCAGCTCAACACCCATCTTCCCAAGGGCAATTAGGGATGTGCAGTAAATGCTGGTCAAGCCAGCGACGCCGACGTCCCACGAATGAGTAAAAAAATTGTCCAAAAGGTGGTCCCTACAATAAAGTCCGTTACCTTGGTGAACTGTGTATTGTAACAAAACAATAACTAAAGTCCCACCTTCTAGCTCCCATTGTGCCTTAAGAGAATTAGAAGAGATTTGAGTTTATTCATAGAATCATAGAATTTACAGTGCAGAAGGATGTCTTTTGGCCCATCGGGTCTGCACCGGCTCTTGGAAAAAGCACCCTACTTAAGCCCACGCCTCCACCCGATACCCATAACCCAGTAATCCCACCTAACCTTTTGGACACTAAGGGGCAATTTAGCCCAACCTGCACATCTTTGGACTTGTGGGGGGAAACTGGAGCACCCGGAGGAAACCCACCCAGACATGGGGTTAAAGTGCAAACTCCACACAGATAGCGACCCGGGGCTGGGGTCAAACCCGGGTCCTCAGCGTCACAGCCGGCAATGCTAACTGTGCCACCGAGCGGCCCCCATTGCTATAGATTTTAATTATTGATGGAGCCTAGTCAACTGTTAAAAATAGAACTGATAAATAGAGAAGTTACAGGGAGCACAGTGGTTAGCACTTCTGCCTCACAGCACCAGGGATCTGGGTGACTGCATGGAGTTTGTACCTTCTCACCGTGTCTGTATGGGTTTCCTCTCACAGTCCAAAAAGATGAGCGTGTTATATGCGTGAATTGGCCATGGTAAATTGCCCTTGTATCCAGGGATGTGCACATGAGGTTAGTTTGGGGGGTGGAGTGTGTGTGTGTAGAGTTTTCATTCAAAGTGTTGGTGGAGACTCAATGGGCGGAATGGCCTCCATCTGCACAATAGGGATTCTATGCTAAACTTGTATCAAATTTGATAAAAATACATGATCAGCTTTTGGTGACGAGATTTGGGGTTTCAGAGAAGCCGGAGCTCACGGAGAGGAGAAAGGCCGATGTCATGGCCTTCGCCTCTCTGATTGCACGCCGATGAATTTTGCTGGAGTGGAGGTCGGCATCGCCACTGGGGGTAGCAGCATGGTTGGGTGACCTGTACGACTTCCTCCGGTTAGAGAAGATAAAGTATGAGTTAAGGGGCTCAGCAGGGGAGTTTGAGAAAAGGTGGGGGATGTTTGTGACCGTGTTTGAGGAGCTGTTCGTCGTGGGGGGAGGGGTGATAAGGAGGAAAATCTGTACAAACTGTATAGTTGATTGTTGGGAAGAATGTTTCCCGGGGTGTTTATTTGCTGTAACCTACTTTGATACAAGTTTGAATAAAATGCGTTAAAAACAAATACATGATCAGTTCCCATGCCTGCTCCGCCATTGAATACAATCGTGACAGATCACATCGCAGCCTCATCTCCACCTTCCTGCCCACTCCCCATAACCCTTCATCGCTAATTAAAAACATAGCCATCTCCTTAAATTTGTCTCGGGTTCTGGTGTTCACTGCATCCTGGGGCAGAGAATTCCACAGATTCATGACCGAATGAAGTAATTCCTCCTCACTGGTTTTAAATCTGCCATGGCTTAGCCTTAAACTATGGCCTCTCCTCCTAGAATGTCCAACAAGAGGAAACATCTGCTCTACATTTACATTTATCAATCCCCTATAGCATCTTATACACCGCAGTCGCATCTCATTCTCCTAAGCTCCAGCAAGTACAGGCCTAAACTGCTCAAATCGCTCTTCAAAAGACAAGCCTTTCGTCCCTGGAATCAATGTAGCAAACCTTCTCTGAACCACCTCTAATGTATTTACATCCTTTCTCTAATAAGGAGACAAAGAAAATGTGCACTGTGCTCCATATGCAGTCTCAACAATGCCCTATACCATTGCAACAGCGCCTCCCTACTTTAATACTCTATTCCATTAGCAATGAATGCCAAAATTCCATTTGCTATTGATTTGGATTGCGTTACAAAAAGGGTATAGAGGCAGTTCTACATTCATATGGGCACACACACAAGAGATTGTTTTACAAACCTATAAAAAGTTACCATCTGCCAACTAGGAGAAAATTCTGGGATGTTGATTGATTTGTGGTTGGCAGTCATTTCACTTCTGAAACCTGGGTCACATACAGTTTATCGTGATAGATTTGGATGTTTTTCCCCAAGCTACATGGGAGGATGCAATGAAAATTAGTTCTGGACAATGTCGACGCAGTTCACTGTGGGTGCAGACTCCTGTACAAAACTGCACCATCATGGTATTAAGGACACAGAGTTCAGCCTTTGAGTATCGTGGCTTGATGTGGCAGTAGTCGCTGCAAAGTGGGGTCAGTAGTCTTAAATGCCTGGGCCTTGTTTGTCCCTAATTATGGAGCTTACCTGATCTAGTCAGTTTTGCAGTCACAGGAACATGAGTTGGCTGTGAATACTCAGGTTGGGGTGTTGCTGAGTGGGAGAGAGGCAAGGCCAACAACAGCCCACAATACTTTTGTGCAGCCAGGATCCACAAATCCAGTTCCACAAACTACAAAGTGGTACAAATGTATACAGCTGTTACCTGAGCAACCAGCATTGGTCCCAGTAGCCTTGGGTCACTATACCCTAGTACCAAGCAGAGTGTGCTACAGATTAGAAAGGAGCATTGCAACTGCAGCTCTACCTCTACCTTGTTCAATTAGGGAACATTATAAAAGTTCTCAACAAACAAACTGACCACCTAACCTTTTGGACACTAAGGGGTAATTTAGCATGGCCAATCCACATAACCTACACATCTTTGGACTGTGGGGGGAAACCGGAGCACCCAGAAGAAACCCAAACAGACACGATGGGAAAGTCCAAACTCCACAGACAGTCATCCGAGACCAGAATTGAACCCAGGTCCATGGCAGCAGTGAGTGCTAACCACTGTGCCACCGTGCCACCCCACTGGCTTGTAAACTGTTATTAACATTGTACTTGTCCGAAAGATTCACCTGAGGAAGGAACAGTGCTCCAAAAGCTAGTGATTCGAAACAAACCTGTTGGGCTTTAACCTGGTGTTGTAAGACTTCTTACTTGTCCGAAAAGTTCATTAACAACTTTTTATTTTTAAAAAGCCTTTGAAAATGTTGTTGTTTGTGCCTCGCTTTTCGTTATTATTGGCATCTGGAGTAACAATGGAGCAGCTCTTGTCTAGAAGGTTTTTGTTATTAGGGATGCTGGTTCAGTGCTAACTAGCAGAAGAGGGATTGAGAGGAACCAGATACTCCATTCAGAGACACACAGTCAAATATAATTCAGAGCTAAATTGTTACTTGCTGCAGGAGTGCTTTGCTCTAAATCTCTCACTGGGCACCTCATCCAAACCTACCCAAAACGATGCACATGGAATCATAAAGAAGAATTTAAGCACCTCACCTCGCATTTTATCAACACGAAAAGGCAACATTTAATCTACAGTTTCTGATTCTTACTTCAACACGTATTGCTGGTAGCGGCCTCATTCGAGAGCCCTCAAATCATTGACTCTCTCTCTCACTCCCAGAAATTGGATCATTTGTCTTGGTGGGCAACAGCAATAAATAAATATTAAATACAAACGACAGACCTCCATCTATTGATCCGGATGTTTGAAGATGCTACAAGCCATGGGTCCAAAATGTAAATACATCTGACGGTGTCAGCCCCCGACAGGGATCGCTGCAAGGCTGGGTTGTCATGGAGTCGAAGGCCCTTGCGAAACCAGTGCACGGAGTTCAGCATCATCCTGACTCGAGCTAACAATAACCAAGGAAATTAAACCCACCGACTCTCTTTGCAACCTCACTCACCCTCTGCAACTCACAAACTGCACCACTCGCGGTGCCCGAGAAGCTTAAGCTGATGTAACTGGATTATTCCAATGATCCCTTTATAACCACTCACTCTCCTCCCAGGAGCTTAAAGCAGCTCACGTCATTGAGAATAGGATCCACTCGTTGTTGGACAGAAACAGAAGCAATAAAGAGAGTGGTTGGGTTAACGTTTCAAGTTTCATTTGTGATTTGCTTCCTGTTCTCGACAGCATCCCTTTAAGGCGCTGCCCCTTTAATTTTTATCCCTTTAATATGTTCCTGATTTTTTTTTTTGTAATTCTGTTGTGTTCATTGAACCCTAAAATATAAAAGAGAACTGATGAACAACATAAGCCAATTTCTCTGCAAACTGAAAAGAAAATTCTTGCATGGGATGTGGGTTTCACTGGCAAGGTCAGGGTTTGTCGCTGCCCATTCCGAATTGCCCCTGAACTGAGTGACCTGTGAGGGAGGCAGTTTAAAAAATAATGATTTTTATTGAGGTTTTCACAAAATATCCACAACAAAATGAAAAAGGAACCCAATAGAATTAAATACAGAACAAAATAAAACAACCCCATGCCCCCCTCCCCCCTATAAATAAATAATAAATTAACACCCCAAATTAACACATAGCAAATATATACACGCCCTCAGATCCCCCAGTATAATCAAACAACAATAAAATAGAACCCCACCCCCCGGGTTGCTGCTGCTGCTGACCATTGTCTACCATTCTGCCAGGAAGTCCAAGAATGGTTGCCACCGCCTGAAAAACCCTTGCACCGATCCCCTTAAGCCAAATTTCACCCTCTCCAATTTAATAAACCCCGCCATATCGTTGATCCAGGATTCCACGCTTGGGGGCCTCACATCCTTCCACTGAAGAAGAATCCTTCGGCCCGGCCCCTTTCGCCTCCTGCATTCCTGGCTCCCCTGCAACCCCCAAATATTGCGAGCCGCCAGCCCGGTTTGACCCTGGATCCTACCACCCTCGACACCGTCCTCGCTACGCCCTTCCAAAATTCCTCCAGCACTGGGCAGGCACAGAACATGTGGGTGTGATTTGCTGGGCTCCCTGAGCACCTAACACACCTGTCCTCACCCCCAAAGAACCGGCGCATCCTTGTCCCGGTCATGTGTGCCCTGTGCAGCACCTTAAACTGTATGAGGCTGAGCCTCGCGCACCAAGAGGAAGAGTTCACCCTCCCCAGGGCATTGGCCCACGTCCCCTCCTCGATCTCCTCCCCCAACTCCTCCTCCCACTTACCTTTCAACTCCACCACCGAGGCCTCCTCCTCCTCCTGCATCAGCTGGTAAGTTTCCGAGATCTTCCCCTCTCTAACCCACCCCCCGAGAGCACCCTGTCCTGTACTGTGCGTGGCAGCAGCTGCGGAAATTCCACCACTTGCCGCCTGGCAAACGCCCTTACCTGTAAGTACCTAAAGGTGTTCCCCGGGGGGAGCCCATACTTTTCCTCCAGCTCACCCAGGCTCGCGAACTTCCCATCCACAAACAGGTCCCCCAACTTTCGTATCCCTGCCCTGTGCCACCCTGAAAACCCTCCATCTATTCTCCCTGGGACAAACCGATGGTTCCCCCGTATCGGGGTCCACACCGAGGCCCCCACTTCCCCCCTGTGCCGCCTCCACTGCCCCCAGATTTTGAGGGTAGCCGCCACCACCGGGCTCGTGGTATACCTCATTGGAGGGAGCGGCAGCGGCGTCGTTGCCAGTGCCCCCAGACTCGTACCCACACAGGACGCCATCTCCAGCCTCTTCCATGCAGCCCCCTCCACCTCCATCACCCACTTGCGCACCATCACCACATTGGCGGCCCAGTAGTACCCACAGAGGTTGGGCAGTGCCAGCGCCCCCCCCCATCCCTACTCCGCTCCAGGAACACCCTTCTCACCCTCGGAGTCCCTCGCGCCCACACAAACCCCGTTATGCTCCTGTTGACCCGCCTAAAGAAGGCGTTCGGGATAAGAATGGGGAGGCACTGGAACAGGAACAAAAACCTTGGGAGCACCGTCATCTTAACTGACTACACCCTACCCGCCAGGGACAGCGGCAATGAGTCCCACCTCTTGAACTCCTCCTCGATTTGCTCCACTAGCCTCGTGAAATTAAGTCTATGCAGGGCCCCCCAGCTCCTGGCCAACTGGACCTCCAAGTACCTGAAGCTCCTCTCCGCCCTTTATAGTGGGAGCTCGCCAATCCCCTCTCCTGGTCCCCTGGGTGAACCACGAACAACTCGCTCTTCCCCATGTTGAGCTTGTACCCTGAGAAATCCCCGAACTCCCTGAGGATTCTCATTACCTCCGGCATTCCCCCCACCAGGTCCGCCACATATAGCAGCAAATTGTCCGCATAGAGCGACACCCTATGCTCCTCCCCACCCCGCACCAGCCCCCTCCAGTACCTCGACTCCCTCAGTGCCATAGCCAGGGGTTCAATCGCCAGTGCGAAGAGCAGGGGGGACAGGGGACCCCCCTGCCTCGTCCCTCGATGCAACCAAAGGTACTCAGACCTCCTCTTGTTCGTGGCCACACTCGCCATCGGGACCTCGTACAGCAGCCTAACCCACCTGACAAATCCCTTCCCAAACCCGAACCTCTTCAGCACCTCCCACAAGTACCCCCACTCTACCCTATCAAAGTCCTTCTCAGCGTCCATCGCCACCACTATCTCCGCCTCCCCCTCCCGCTCCGGCATCATAATAACGTTCAGGAGCCTCCGCACATTCGCGTTCAACTGCCTCCCCTTCACGAACCCCGTCTGGTCTTCGTGGATCACCTGCGGCACACAATCCTCAATTCTCGTGGCTAAGACCTTCGCCAGCGCCTTGGCATCTACGTTTAACACCGAAATCGGTCTGTCAGACCCACACTGCAGGGGATCCTTGTCCCGCTTCAGGATCAAGGAAATCAGTGCCCGGGACATCGTCGGGGGCAAGGCCCCCCCCTCCCTTGCCTCATTGAAGGTCCTAACTAGCAACGGGCCCAACAGGTCCAGATATTTTTTGTAGAATTCGACCGGGAAACCGTCCGGCCCCGGTGCCTTCCCCGCCTGCATGCTCCCTATCCCTTTGGCCAGCTCCTCCAGCCCAATCGGGGCCCCCAATCCCGCCATCAGTCCCTCCTCCACCTTCGGAAACCTCAATTGGTCCAGAAAGCGGCCCATCCCTCCTTCCTCCAGTGGGGGCTCGGACCGATATAGTTCCTCATAAAAGTCCCTGAAGACCCCATTGATGCCAACCCCACTCCGCACCCCACTCCCTCCCCTATCCTTAACTCCCCCGATCTCCCTAGCTGCGTTCCGCTTCCGAAGCTGATGCGCCAGCATCCGACTTGCCTTTTCCCCATACTCACAAATCGCCCCCTGGGCCTTCCTCCACTGCGCCTCCGCCTTCCTGGTGGTCAACAGGTCGAATTCGGCCTGGAGGCTACGCCTCTTCCTCAACAGTCCCTCCTCAGGCACCTCCGCATACCTCCTGTCTACCCTCATCGTCTCCCCCACCAGCCACTCCCTCTCCTCTCTCCTCTCCTTGTGGGCCCTAATGGAGAACAGCTCTCCCCTAACCACCGCCTTTAGCGCCTCCCAGACCATTCCCACTCGGACCTCCCCATTATCGTTGGCCTCCAGGTATCTCTCTATGCTTCCTCGGACCCGCTCACTCACCTCCTCGTCCGCCAACAGCCCCAACACCAAGCGCCACAACGGACGCTGGTCCCTCTCCTCCCCCAGCTCTAGGTCTACCCAATGCGGGGCTTGATCCGAAATGGCTATCGCCGAGTACTCGGTATCCTCTACTCTCGCTATCAGCGCCCTACTCATAATAAAAAAGTCGCTCCGGGAATAAGCCTTATGAACATGCGAGAAGAATGAAAATTCCCTAGCCCCGGCCTTGCAAATCTCCAAGGGTCCACCCCTCCCATCTGGTCCATAAACCCCCTCAGCACTTTAGCCGCCGCCCGTTTCCTACCCGTCCTAGACCTGGAGCGATCCAGTGCCGGATCCAACACCGTGTTATAGTCCCCCCCATTATCAGGCCCCCCCACTTCCAAGTCCGGGATCCGACCCAACATGCGCCGCATAAAACCCGCATCGTCCCGTTCCCCAGGGCGGCAGACCCCCGTCCCAACCCCCTCTACTTGCTCCAGCTCCCCCTTGACCATACCAGCAGCAACCCGCCCCCCCCCCCCCCCCCCCCCCCCCAGCTAGGACCCCTCTTAGCTGCTTTGCTCCCCCCATTGCACTCCCGCAAGTCAGCTGACTCCTGCTGACCCCGGCCACTCCCGCCTCTCCTTCGACTCCTCCCATTGTGGGACATACCCTCCTCCTCCATTACCCATCAGCAGGCTCTCCACCTCCCCCTTCCATCCCAAGCGCAGGAAACAACCCTCGCTTCCCCGCCCCGGCCCCGCCCCCTCCAGCCTTCAGCGCAGGAAAAAGCCTGCGATTTCCACCTGCCTGGCCCCGCCACCTCTGATGCAGCTCCTTTTACAGGCCCAGTCCCCTCACCCCCGACTCGGGCCTCCCCCTCCCCCGCGGGGCCCCATCCCCCCTACCGGCCATCCACCCCTACTCCATTTACTTACCCCCCTCCAAGAGCCCACCCGACAGACACAACCAAAACAGTGCCCAACCCACCCTAACCACCCACACCGAACCAAAAAGAAACAAGAGCAAAGAACCCCCCCTCAAAATGTAACACACCAACAGCAATCCCTGACCACCCATCCCGACCCTCAGTTTGTGTCCAGCTTCTCGGCCTGAACAAAGGCCCACGCCTCCTCCGGGGACTCAAAGTAATGGTGCCGGTCCTTGTAGGTGACCCACAGTCGCGCCTGCTGCAGCATGGCAAACTTCACCCCCTTCCTGTGCAGCACCGCCTTCGCCCGGTTGTACCAGGCCCTCCTCCTCACCACCTCCGCTCTCCAGTCCTGATATATCCGAACCTCCGCGTTCTCCCACCTGCTGCTCCTTTCTTTCTTGGCCCACCTGAGCACACACTCCCAATCGACGAACCGATGAAACCGCACCAGCACCGCCTGCGGCGGCTCGTTAGCCTTGGGCCTCCTCGCCAGCACTCTATGGGCCCCTTCCAGCTCCAGGGGCCCCTGGAAGGACCCCGCTCTCATCAGTGAGTTTAACATTACGGTGACCAGCCCCTCCGGGAGGCCCAGGGTCCGCAAATTCTTCCTCGACCGATTCTCCATCTCCTCGAACCGTTCCTGCCATTTCTTGTGCAGCGCCTTCACATTTATCGCAAGGCCTAAGATCTCGTCCTCGTTGTCGGAGATCTTTTGTCGGACCTCGTGGATCGCCACCCCCCTGGGCCGTCTGTGTCTCCAACGGCTTGTCGATAGAAGCCTTCTTTGGCTCCAGCAGGTCCACTTTGAGCTCCCTGAAGCAGCGCTGGATAACCTCCTGCTGCTCCTGTGCCCACTGCATCCATGCTGCCTGGTCCCCGCCCTCCGCCATCTTGCTCTTCTTCCCTCGCACTTTCTTTAGGTTCACCATCACTTTTTTAGTCGCCCCCCTCCTGGTCCAAGCCAAACACTGTCGGGGGAATATTGCAATCTTCTTCCCACACCGGGAAATGTCGAAAAAATGCCATTGGGGGCCCCTGAAAAGAGCCCAAAAGTCCGTTCCAAGCGGGAGCTGCTGAATGTGCGACTTAGCTTCACATAGCCGCAACCAGAAGTTGTGAGGGAGGCAGTTAAGTGTCAACCGTGCTGTTGTGGGTCTGGAGTCACACATAGGCCAGACTGGGTAAGGATGGCAAATTTACTTAGTGAACCAGATGGGTTTTTGTAGAACTAGCATGATAATTCCAGATTTATTTATTGAATTTAAATTCTACCAGCTGCCATGGTGGGATTTGAACCCAAGTCATAGAGTTTTTGTAGCACCGAAAGAGGCCCTTCAGCCCATTGTGTCCGCGGCAGCAATCAAGCACCTAATTACTCTAATCCCATTTTCCACAGCCTTGTATGCTATGGCATTTCAAAGGCTCACCTAAATATTTCTTAAATGTTGTGAGGGTTCCCGCTCTACCACCCTTTGAAGCAGTGAGTTCTAGATTCCAGCCATCCTCTGGGTGAAAGAGTTTCCCCATACATTTCCTATAAACGTCCTGCCCATTAACTTAAAGCTATGCCCCCTAGCCATTGATCCCTCTGCTAAGGGGAAAAGTTCTTTCCTGTTCACCCTCTCTATGCCCCTCATAATTTTATACACCTCAATCAGGATCCCCCCTCAGACTTCTCTGCTCCAAGGAAAACATCCCCAGCCTATCCAGTCTCTCGCGTGGCTGGAATACTCCAGTCTAGGCAACATCCTGGTGAATCCTCTGCACCCTCTCCAGTGGAATCACTCCCTTCATAGTGTGGTAACTGTGCACACAGTACTCCAGCTGTGGCATAACCTGCATTTTATACAGCTCCATCATAACCTCCCTGCTCTTATATCTATGCCTTGGTTCAGAAAGGCAAGTATCCCATACGCCTTCTTAACCTGTCCTGCTGTCTTCAGGAATCTATGACTCCTCTGATCTTCTGTACTTCCCATGGTCCATCCTACCCTATTCCCCTACCTTGTTAGTCCTCCCAAAATGCATGGCATAACACATTTCAGGGTTAAATTCTGTTTTCCACTGTTCTGCCCAACAGACCAGCCTGCCTATATCATCCTGTAATCTACTGCTTTCCTCCTCACTATTTACCACACCACCAATTT
Source organism: Scyliorhinus torazame (assembly GCF_047496885.1). Lineage (NCBI taxonomy): Eukaryota > Metazoa > Chordata > Chondrichthyes > Carcharhiniformes > Scyliorhinidae > Scyliorhinus > Scyliorhinus torazame. The sequence continues at coordinate 204,218,164 of NC_092716.1, forward strand.
TTGTGTCATCTGCAAACTTACTAGTCATACCTCCTATATTCCTGTCCAGTTCATTAATGTACACTACAAACAACAAGGGACCCAGAACCGACCCCTGTAGAACACCACTGGATATTAAAAACAACCTTCAACCATCACTTTCTGCCTCCTGCCACTGAACCAATTTTGGATCCAATTTGCTAAATTGCCCTGGATCCCATTGACCTTCATGACCAGTCTCCCATGCGAGACCTTGTCAAAAGCCTCACTGACGCCCATGTAGATTACATCAACAGCACTACCCTCTTCTACACACCTAATCACCTCAAATAATTCAATCAAATTTATAATACATGATCTCCCTTTGACAAAGCTATGCTGACTATCATTAATTAATCCTTGCCTCCCCAAGTGGAGATCAATTTTGTCCTTCAGAATTTTTTCCAATAGTTTCCCTACAACTGAAGTTAGATTCACTGGCCTGTAATTTCCTGCTTTTTCCCTACTTCTCTTCTTGAATAATGGTACCACATTAGCTTCCCTCCAGTCCTCTGGCACCTCTCCTGTGGCCAGAGAAGATTTGAAAATTGCCAGAGCCTCTGCAATCTACTCCCTTGCCTCCCACTGCAGCCTTGGATACCATCTGGGCCTGGGGATTTACCCACTTTTAAGCCCACTAAAACCATTAATACCTCCTTCCTCTCAATGTTAATTTGTCCAAGCACGTCACAGTCCCCTATCCTAATTTCTATAACTACATCGCCCTTCTAAAGGTCCCATTAGCATGAGCCTCTAGATTAATAGCTCAGTGACATTACCACTACACCACTATCTTCTGCCTAATACCAGGCTGGTCATCAGGAGTAAAATGCTTTTGGTGCCATTACAACCACGTAAAACAATGAAATACTCAAAAACAATCTATTTTAGTGGTTTTGATTGAGAGATTAAGGTAAGGAAGAAAAAGTGTGCTTATGACAGGTGTCAGGTGGAAAATGTAGCTGAGAATCAAGACGATTGCAGAAGGATCATAGTGTAGGTGAAGAAGCAGCACGGGCAGCACGGTAGCCTTGTGGATAGCACAATTGCTTCACAGCTCCAGGGTCCCAGGTTCGATTCCGGCTTGGGTCACTGTCTGTGCGGAGTCTGCACATCCTCCCCGTGTGTGCGTGAGTTTCCTCCGGGTGCTCCGGTTTCCTCCCACAGTCCAAAGATGTGCAGGTTAGGTGGATTGGCCATGATAAATTGCCCTTAGTGTCCAAAATTGCCCTTAGTGTTGGGTGGGGTTACTGGGTACGGGGATAGGGTGGCGGTGTTGACCTTGGGTAGGGTGCTCTTTCCAAGAGCTGGTGCAGACTCGATGGGCCAAATGGCCTCCTTCTGCACTGTAAATTCTCTGAAAAGCACTTTAAAGAAATGATGAGAGATTATGAGAAAAGATTGGCAGCCAACATAAAAGGAAATCCCAAAGTCTTCCATAGGCATATAAATAGTAAAAGGGTGGTAAAAGAAGTAGGGCCGATTAGGGGCCTGAAAGGGAATTTATACATGAAGGCTGGGGGTATGACTGAGGTATTAAACTAATACTTTGCATCCGACTTTACCAAGGAAATAGATATTACCCAGGACATGGTGATAGACGAGGAAACTCTGTCCTTGGAAGGGTTCAAAATTGATAAGGAGGATATCATAGATGCTTATCATAGAATTTACAGTGCAGAAGGAGTCCATTTGGTCCATCGGGTCTGCACTGGCCCTTGGAAAGAGCACGCTACCTAGTACACACCTCCATCCTATCCCCATAACACAGTAACCCCACCTAACCGTTTTGGACACTAAGAGAGATTTAGCATGGCCAATCCATCTAACCTGCACATCTTTGGACTGTTGGAGGAAACCCACGCAGACACGTGAGAGAATGTGCAGACTGTGCACAGACAGTGACCCAAGCCGGGAATTGAACCTGGGACCTGGAGCTGTGAAGCAACAGTGCTAACCACTGTGCTACTGTACCACCCAAACTGTTGAATAGACTGTCAGTACTGAAAGTACACAACGCACCAGAACCTGATGAGATGCACCCAAGGATATTGAAGGAAATTGTAGGGGAGCTGGCCATAATCTTGCAGTCTTCTCTAGACTCAGGGGAGTTGCCAGAGGACTGGAGAATTGCAAATGTTACGGCCCTGTTCAAAAAACCTTTTAAGCATAGCCCCAGCAATTACAGGCCAGACAGTTCAACATCAGTGCTGGGAAAGCTTCTAGAAAAAACTATTTGGGATAGAATTAGTAGATACATGGAAAAATGTGGGTTGATTATGAAGAGCCAGCATGGATTTCTAAAGGTGAAAATCATGTTTAACTAACTTACTGGAGCTTTTGATGAGGTAATAGGAGGAGTCAACGAGGGCAATGCTGTTGATGTGGTGTACATGGACTCAGAAGGCATTTGATACAGTACCACACAACAGACTTGAAAGAAGTTGCAGATAATGGAATAAAAGGGACAGTAGCAAAGTGTATACAAAATGTGCTAAATAATAGAAAGCAGAAAGTCATGATCAATGGATATTTTTCAGGTTGGAGGAAGGTTTGTAGTGGTGCTCCCCATGAGTCAGCATTTTGGTAGGAAGAGCTTGGAGAGACAATATATAAAATAAAGGGTAAAATTCTTAAGGGAGTGCAGGAGCAGAGGGACCTGGGTGTATATAGATAATTGAAGGTGGCAGGGCAGGAGGGGAGAGCACTTAATAAAACATAGTTTTCTGGGTTTTAATAAGAGGGACAAAGATTAAAAGAGCAAGGAGGTTATGCAGAACTTAAGACACTATTAGACCTCAGCTGGAATAATATGTACAGTTCTGGGTGCCACACTATAGGGAGGATGTGAACACTTTGGAGAGAGTGCAGAAGAGGTTTACGAGAATGGTTCCAGGGATGAGAAACTTCAGTTATGAGGATAGTTTGGAGAGGTTGGGTCTATTCTCTTTGGGGAAGAAAGCGAAGAGGAGATTTGATAGAGATGTTCAAAATCATGAGGGGGATGGTCAGAGTAGATAGGGGGAAACTGTTCCCGCTCGTAAAAGGATCAAGAACGAGAGGGCACAGATTTAAAGTGATTTGCAAAAAAGCAGATGTGATGTGAGAAAAAACGTTCACTAAACTGATGGTTCGGGTATGGAATGTACTGCCTGGAAATGTAGTGGAGGCAGGTTCAATCGAGGCATTCAAGAAGGTATTATATGATAACTTGACAAGAAACAAAGTGCAGGAGTATGGGGATAAGGCAGGGGAATGACACTAAGTTATGTTGCTCATTTGGAGAGCTGCACATACACAATGGGCCAAATGGCCTACTTCTGCACCCTCGGATGGTGATGTCTAGCACGAGGGGACATAGCTTTAAATTGAGGGGAGATAGATATAAGACAGATGTCAGAGGTAGGTTCTTTATTCAGAGAGTAGTAAGGGCGTGGAATGACCTGCCTGCAACAGTAGTGGACTCGCCAACACTAAGAGTATTCAAATGGTCATTGGATAGACATATGGACGATAAGGGAATAGTGTAGATGGGCTTTAGAGTGGTTTCACAGGTCGGCGCAACATCGAGGGCCGAAGGCCCTGTACTGCGCTGTAATGTTCTATGTTCTATGTTCAATAACAATTCTTTGATTAATATCAGCCAGGAGAGCAGGGAGCACTTCCTGCTCTTCTTTGAATAGTACTGTGGGATCTTTTAAATCCATCTGGGTCAACAAATGGGATGTCAGTTTAACACGACATCTGAAAGATAGCACCTCCAACAATGGGTAGAGTTAAGGAATCGCAAAGGTAAAAAGACCCTGATGGGAGCTATGTACAGGCCCCCTAGCAGTAGTCAGGATGTCGGGCAGAAAATACATCAGGAGATAGAGAAAGCATGTAAAAAAGGCAATATCACAAAATCATGGGGGACTTCAATATGTAGGTGGACTGGGAAAATCAGGTTGTAGTGGATCCCAAGAAAAGGAATTTGTGGAATGTTAAAGGGATGGGTTTTTGGAGCAGCTTGTGATAGAGCCCACGCGGGAACAGGCAATTCTGGATTTGGTGATGTGTAATGTGGCAGACTTGATTAGGGATCTGAGGCATGATCAATTTGGCTGGAGACAAAGTTGAATTCAAACTGAGGCTTTATTAGTCTCTGAAGTGTGGCCTCCTACAGCAGCTGACGAAATGGCTGCTAGCTGAAGGCCTCGCATATTTATAACCCGGCTCCTGGGCGGAGCTAGCATGCAGGGGCCCAGGTGAACCTGTAGTGCATGTTCTACCGTACAACCCTTAATATAGGAACACAGTGGTTTACCACATTCACCCCCTGTTAAAATTGAGTCCGGCGGGGGTGGTGGATAACTATATACAATTCGCAATCTTTAATATTTACAGAACAGTGAAAAAAAAAATGTCTCTGGTCATCCGGTGGGCCGGTCAGAGGTTCAGCCGGTCCGGCTCCTTGATCGTCCTCTGGGATCGACGAAGTGGAGCCGGCGATATTGGTGCTGTCGTGGTCGAAGTCGACTCCGGGAGCGTGCTGAAATCCCCTTCATCAACGGGGGTGGGCAGGGGGAGAACGGACGGTCCTAGGAGGGGTGATGGGGGTGGCGGGGGACGGGAGGGTTGCGCCGGGGGCGACGGGGGTGGTGTGGGGGCGGAACCTGCTGGTGCCAGGTCCCTGAGGGAGACGGTATCCTGGCGGCCGTCGGGGAACGCCACGTAGGCGTACTGTGGGTTTGCGTGGAGCAGGTGCACCCTTTCCACCAACGGGTCTGCCTTGTGGAGCCGCACATTTTTACGGAGAAGCACGGTTCCCGGAGCTGTGAGCCAAGTTGGGAGTGATACCCCGGATGTGGACTTCCTGGGGAAGGCAAAAAGGCGTTCATGCGGTGTACTGTTAGTAGCAGTGCAAAGTAATGAGCGAATGGAATGTAGTGCATCAGGGAGGACCTCTTGCCAGCGGGAGGCCGGGAGATTTCTGGACCGTAGGGCCAGCTGGATGGCCCTCCATACCGTCCCATTCTCCCTTTCCACCTGTCCATTTCCCCGGGGGTTGTAGCTCATCGTTCTGCTGGAAGCGATAATCCTGCTGAGCAGGAACTGGCTCATCACTCATGAATGAGGATCCCCTGTCACTGTGGGTGTAGACGGGGAAGCCGAACAGAGCGAAGATAGAATTAAGGGCTTTAATGACGGTGGCAGACGTCATGTCGGGGCATGGGACGGCGAAGGGAAAACGGGAGTATTCATCGATCACATTGAGGAAATACGTGTGTCGGTCGGAGGAGGGGAGAGGGCCTTTGAAATCCACGCTGAGGCATTCGAAGGGGCGGGAGGCATTCACCAGGTGCGCTCGGTCCGGCCGGTAGAAGTGCGGTTTGCACTCCGGACAGACCTGGCAGTCCTTGGTGATCGTCCTTACTTCCTCGACGGAGTAGGGCAGATTTTGTGCCTTAATGAAGCGGTACAACTGAGTGACCCCTGGGTGACAAAGGCTGTCATGCAGGGTCCGGAGTCGGTCTACCTGTGCGCTGGCACATGTACCTCGGGATAGGGCGTCTGGGGGCTCGTTGAGTATGCCAGGGCGATACTTAATCTTGTAGTTATAGGTGGAGGGCTCGATTCTCCACCGTAAGATTTTGTCATTTTTGATCTTGCCCCGCTGCGTGTTGTTGAACATGAAGGCTACCAAATGTTGGTCAGTGAGGAGAGTGAATCTCCTGCCGGCCAGGTAATGCCTCCAATGTCGCACAGCCACAACGATAGCCTGGGCTTCCTTTTTGATGGGTGAGTGCCGAATTTCGGAGGCATGGAGGGTGCGGGAAAAGAATGCCACGGGCCTGCCTGCCTGGTTGAGGGTGGCGGCAAGGGCGACGTCCGATGCATCGCTTTCTACTTGGAAAGGAAGTGCTTCGTCTACAGCGTGCATTCCAGCTTTGGCAATATCAGCTCTGATCCGGGCGAAGGCCTGTTGGGTCTCTGCCGTCAGGGGGAAATGAGTGGACTGTATGTGTGGGCGGGCCTTGTCTGCATAGTTTGGGACCCACTGAGCGTAATATGAGAAGAACCCCAGAAAGCTTTTGAGGGCCTTGGGGCAGTGGGGGAGGGGAAGCTCCATGAGGGGGCGCATGCGTTCGGGATCGGGCCCCAGGCGTTCGGGATCGGGCCCCAGAACGCTGTTCTGGACCACGTAGCCGAGGATGGCTAAGCGGTTTGTACGGAACACATACTTCTCCTTGTTGTACGTGAGGTTGAGGAGAGTGGCGGTGCGGAGAAATTTAGCGAGGTTGGCGTCGTGATCCTGCTGATCATGGCCGCAGATGGTCACATTGTCTAGGTACGGGAAAGTGGCCCGCAAGCCGTACCAGTCGACCACTTGGTCCATCTCCCTTTGGAAGACCGAAACCCCATTGGTGACGCCGAAGGGGATCCTAAGGATATGATATAACCGGCCGTCTGCCTCGAAGGCGGTGTATGGCTGGTCCGATTTACGGATGGGGAGCTGGTGGTAAGCGGATTTCAGGTCCACCGTTGAGAAGACCCGGTACTGTGCAATCTGGTTGACCATGTCAGATATGCGTGGGAGGGGGTACGCATCGAGCTGCGTGTACCTGTTGATGGTCTGGCTGTAGTCCACGACCATTTGATTTTTCTCCCCAGACTTAACCACTACCACCTGAGCTCTCCAGCGGCTGTTGCTGGCCTTGATGACTCCCTCCTGAAGCAACCGCTGGACCTCGGACCTGATGAAGGCCTTATCCTGGGTGCTGTACCGTTTGCTCCTGGTGGCGACGGGTTTGCAATCTGGAGTTAGATTGGCAAAGAGGGAAGGAGGATCGACCTTTAGGGTCGCGAGGCCGCACACATTGAGGGGTGGCAAGTGTCCGCCAAATTTAAGGGTCAGGCTCTGGAGGTTGCACTGAAAATCCAGGCCAAGGATAAGTGCAGCGCAGAGGTTAGGGAGGACGTAAAGGCGAAAACCGTGGAACTCTACGCCTTGGACTGTGAGCGTGACTGTGCAGTACCCCCGGAACGCTACGCGATAGGATCCGGAGGTCAGGGAGATACTTTGATTGGTAGGGTGTACCTTAAGGGAGCAACGCCTTACCGTATTTGGATGTACAAAGCTCTTGGTGCTCCCGGAGTCCAGTAGGCAGGAGGTCACGTGGCCGGTGACTTTCACGCTGGTGGATACGTTGGTCAGAGTGTGTGGTCTGGACTGGTCGATTACCATGGATGCGAGTCGTGGTTGATCGTCGGGTAGTGAGGCGGCCGCTGCGTCGGGGTCCTGAAACGCCGTTGGTCTCCATGTGCTGCGGGGTGGACAAGATGGCGGCGCCCGGAGGTCCTGGGGGGTCACAGAATGGCGGCGCCCATGGCACGCACGTTGCGGGAGTGGAGCAAGATGGCGGCACCCATGAAACGCACGTGTTGTGCGGGGGAGAAGATGGCAGCGCCCATTGCTCGCACATGGCCTGGGGAGGAGAGGAGGATAGCGGCACCCATTGTCCGTGACCGTGGGGGGGGGGGGGGGGCGACCACTGCCGCTGAGCGGGCCTGGTGCGGGGGAGAAGGTGGCGGCACCCATTGCTAGCACATGGCCTGGGGAGGGGGGGGGGGGAGGATAGTGGCGCCCATTGTCCGTGACTGGGGGGGGGGGGGGACCGCTGCCGCTGAGCGGGTCTGGCACACCGCTGCGTAGTGGCCCTTCTTCCCGCAGATCTTACAAAGGGCAGCATGGGCCGGGCAGCGTTGGCGGGGGTGTTTTGTTGGCCGCGAAAATAGCATCGGGGCCCCCCGGAGATCACTGGCTGGCGCGTAGCGCAGGCGTACTGGGTGGGTAGCGTCCCCGCTGGGGCGGCTGCCTGTGGGGTCCATGAAGCAAAAGAGGAGTGGGCCGCGCGGTTGGGGGCGTAGGACTGTACATTGCGTAGGGCGACTGTCATGGAAAGCGCTAGTGTTTTAGTCTCTGCGAGGTCGCGCGTGGCCCCTTCTAGGAGCCGCTGCCTGATAACATCGCCCAATCCCAGTTACAAAAGCGTCCCTCATAAGGAGATCTGAGTGCTCCTTAGCTGTAACGTCCTGGCAGTCACAGTCCCGAACTAGTGGGATCAGTGCCCTCCAGAAGTCCTCGATTGACTCACCAGGTAGTTGAGTACGCGTTGCGAGCGCGTGTCTGGCGAAGAGCGCGTTCGTCTTCTGCTCATAACTCTCTTTGAGTCGAGTCATAGCATCAGCGTAATTGGGCGCATCCTGGATCAGCGGGAAGATTTTAGAGTTGAGTCTGGAGTACAAGATTTGAATCTTCTGAGCCTCTGGAACAGGGGTCGGCGCCGCGTTGATATACGCTTCAAAACAAGCTAGCCAGTGCTGAAAGCCCTTTCTGGCGTCGCTTGCGTGTGGGTCCAGCGGCAGTGGATCTGGTTTAATCCGGAGGTCCATCTTCTGAATCAGATACTAATAAATTGAGGCACGATCAATTTGGCTGGAGACAAAGTTGACCACAGTAGGATAGAATTTACCTGCAGTTTGAGAGGGAGAAGCTGGAGTCAGATGTAATAACAAAGAACAAAGAAATGTACAGCACAGGAACAGGCCCTTCGGCCCTCCAAGCCCGTGCCGACCATGCTGCCCGACTAAACTACAATCTTCTACACTTCCTGGGTCCGTATCCTTCTATTCCCATCCTATTCATATATTTGTCAAGATGCCCCTTAAATGTCCCTATCGTCCCTGCTTCCACTACCTCCTCCGGTAGCGAGTTCCAGGCACCCACTACCCTCTGCGTAAAAAACTTGCCTCGTACATCTACTCTAAACCTTGCCCCTCTCACCTTAAACCTATGCCCCCTAGTAATTGACCCCTCTACCCTGGGGAAAAGCCTCTGACTATCCACTCCGTCTATGCCCCTCATAATTTTGAAAACCTCTATCAGGTCGCCCCTCAACCTCCTTCGTTCCAGTGAGAACAAACCGAGTTTATTCAACCGCTCCTCATAGCTTATGCCCTCCATACCAGGCAACATTCTGGTAAATCTCTTCTGCACCCTCTCTAAAGCCTCCACATCCTTCTGGTAGTGTGGTGACCAGAATTGAACACTATACTCCAAGTGTGGCCAAACTAAGGTTCTATACAGCTGCAACATGACTTGCCAATTCTTATACTCAATGCCCCGGCCAATGAAGGCAAGCATGCCGTATGCCTTCTTGACTACCTTCTCCACCTGTGTTGCCCCTTTCAATGACCTGTGGACCTGTACTCCTAGATCTCTTTGACTTTCAATACTCTTGAGGGTTCTACCATTCACTGTATATTCCCTACCTGCATTAGACCTTCCAAAATGCATTACCTCACATTTGTCTGGATTAAACTCCATCTGCCATCTCTCCGCCCAAGTCTCCAGACAATCTAAATCCTGCTGTATCCTCAGACAGTCCTCATCGCTATCCGCAATTCCACCAACCTTTGTGTCGTCTGCAAACTTACTAATCAGACCAGTTACATTTTCCTCCAAATCATTTATATATACTACAAAGAGCAAAGGTCCCAGCACTGATCCCTGTGGAACACCACTGGTCACAGCCCTCCAATTAGAAAAGCATCCCTCCATTGCTACTCTCTGCCTTCTATGGTCTAGCCAGTTCTGTATCCACCTTGCCAGCTCACCCCTGATCCCGTGTGACTTCACCTTTTGTACTAGTCTACCATGAGGGACCTTGTCAAAGGCCTTACTGAAGTCCATATAGACAACATCTACTGCCCTACCTGCATCAATCATCTTAGTGACCTCCTCAAAAAACTATCAAGTTAGTGAGACACGACCTCCCCTTCACAAAACCGTGCTGCCTCTCACTAATACGTCCATTTGCTTCCAAATGGGAGTAGATCCTGTCTCGAAGAATTCTCTCCAGTAATTTCCCTCCCACTGAAGTAAGGCTCACAGGCCTGTAGTTCCCGAGATTATCCTTGCAAATTTAATTGGTATTACAATTAAATAAGGGTGACCACAAAGACATGAGGGAGGAGCTGGCCAGAGTTGATTGGAAAAGGAGCCTTGCAGGGAAGACAGTGGAACAGCAATGGCAGGAGTTTTGGGGGTTATTCGGGACACACAGCAGAAATTCATCCCAAGGAGGAGGAAATATGCTAAGGGCAGGAAAAGGCATCCATGGTTGAGGAGGGAAGTCAAGGACAGCATAAAAGCAAAAGAAAAAGCATACAAAGTGGCACGGATTAGTGGGAAGCCAGAGGATTGGGAATCCTTTAAAAGCGAGCAGAGGACAACTAAAAAAGTAATAAGGGGAGAGAAGATGAAATATGAGTGCAAGCTAGCTAGTAATATAAAAGAAGATAGGAAGAGTTAGGGCAGCACGGTGGCGCAGTGGTAGCACTGCAGTCTCACGGCGCCGAGGTCCCAGATTCGACCCCGGCTCTGGGTCACTGTCCGTGTGGAGTTTGCACATTCTCCCCGTGTTTGTGTGGGTTTCACCCCCACAACCCAAAGATGTGCAGGGTAGGTGGATTGAACATGCTAAATTACCCCTTAATTGGAAAAATGAATTGGGTACTCTAAATTTATTTAAAAAAAGAAGATAGAAAGGGTTTCTTTCAATATATAAAAGGTAAGAGAGAGACAAAAATAGACATTGGACCACTGGAAAACATGGCTGAAGAAGTAATAATAGGAAACAAAGAAATGGCAGACGAACTGAATAGTTACTTTGCATCAGTCTTCTCTGTGGAAGACACCAGTGGGATGCCAGAGCTCCAGGAGAATCAGGGGGCAGAGGTGAGTGCAGTGGCCATCACTAAGGAGAAGGTTCTGGGGAAACTGAAAGGGCTGAAGGTGGATAAGTCACCTGGACCGGATGGACTACATCCCAGGGTCCTAAAAGAGATAGCTGAGGAGATTGTGGAGGCATTGGTGGTGATATTTCAGGAATCACTGGAGGCAGTAAGGGTCCCAGAGGACTGGAAAGTGGCTAATGTAACACCACTGTTGAAAGAAGGGAGGGAGGCAGAAGATGGGAAATTATAGGCTGGTTAGCCTGACTTCGGTCATTGTTAAGATTTTAGAGTCCGTTATTAAAGATGAGATTGCGGAGTACTTGGAAGTGCATGGTAAAATAGGACTGAGTCAGCACGGCTCTGTCAAAGGGAGGTCATTCTGACAAATCTATTGGAGTTCTTTGAGGAGGTAACAAGGAACTTAGACAAAGGGGAACCAGTGGACGTGATTTATTTAGATTTCCAGAAGGCCTTTGACAAGGTGCCGCATAGGAGATTGCTGAATAAGTTAAGAGCCCATGGTGTTAAGGGTAAGATACTGGCATGGATAGAGGATTGGCCAACTGGAAGAAGGCAGAGAGTGGGGATAAAGGGGTATTTTTCAGGAAAGCAGCTGGTGACTAGTGGTGTGCCTCAGGGGTCTGTGCTGGGACCACAACTTTTTACAATATACATTAATGATCTTGAAGAAGGAACTGAAGGCAGTGTTGCTAAGTTTGCAGATGAGACAAAGATCTGTAGAGGGACAGGTAGTATTGAGGAAGCAAGGGGGCTGCAGAAGGATTTGGACAGGCTAGGAGCGTGGGCAATGAAGTGGCCAATGAAATACAATGTGGAAAAGTGTGAGGTTATGCACTTTGGAAGGAGGAATTTAGGCATTGACTATTTTCTAAATGGGGAAATGCTTAGGAAATCAGAAGCACAAAGGGACTTTAGAGTCCTTGTTCATGATTCTCTTAAGGTTAACGTGCAGGTTCAGTCGGCAGTTGAGAAGGCAAATGTAATCATAGAATTTACAGTGCAGAAGGAGGCCATTCGGCCCAGAGAGTCTGTACCGGCTCTTGGAAAGAGCACCCTACCCAAGGTCAACACCTCCACCCTATCCCCATAACCCAGTAACCCCACACAACACTAAGGGCAATTTTGGACACTAAGGGCAATTTATCATGGCCAATCCACCTAACCTGCACATCTTTGGACTGTGGGAGGAAACCGGAGCACCCGGAGGAAAGCCACGCACACACGGGGAGGATGTGCAGACTCCGCACAGACAGTGACCAAGCCGGAATCGAACCTAGGACCCTGGGGCTGTGAAGCAATTGTGCTATCCACAATGCTACCGTGCTGCCCTACAATGCTACCGTGTTAGCATTCATTTCAAGAGGGCTAGAATACAAGATCAGAGATGTACTTCTGAGGCTGTATAACGCTCTGGTCAGACCCCATTTGGAGTATTGTGAACAGTTTTGGGCCCCGTATCTAAGGAAGGATGTGCTGGCCTTGGAAAGGGTCCAGAGGAGGTTCACAAGAATGATCCCTGGATCTTGTTGTATGAGGAACGGTTGAGGACTCTGGGTCCGTACTCATTGGAGTTTAGAAGGATGAGGGGGGGATCTTATTGAAACTTACAGGATACTGCGAGACCTGGATAGAGTGGACGTGGAGAGGATGTTTCCACTTTTAGAAAAACTAGAACCAGAGGACACCATCCCAGACTAAAGGGACGATCCTTTAAAACAGAGATGAGGAGGAATTTCTTCAGCCAGAGGGTGGTGAATCTGTGGAACACTTCGCCGCAGAAGGCTGTGGAGGCAGCTCACTGAGTGTCTTTGAGGTGGAGATAGATAAGTTCTTGATTAATAAGGGGATCAGGGGTTATGGAGAGAAGGCAGGAGAATGGGGATGAGAAAATATCAGCCATGATTGAATGGTGGAGCAGACACATAATGGTCTTATGTGTCACTGTACTGAAGATTTCACCAAGATGTTGTGCCGCAGTCTCTCGAGTGGGACTTGAACCCAAACTATTGAGTTTGAGACGAGAATATCACTAATTGAGCTACAGCCAACACTAATAAATAAACCTAGTGTTGGTAATCAACCTGAAGATGTGCATTCACCTCGACATTAACATGTAAAAAGAATCCATTTAGCACTTAGCCCATGTGAGCTATGTGCTAAAATCATGATAATAACAATCTTTATTGTCAAAGTAGTCTTACATTAACACTGCAACGAAGTTACTGTGAAAAGCCCCTAGTTGCCACACTCCGGCACTTGTTCGGATACACTGAGGGAGAATTCAGAATGTCCAAATTATCTAACAGCACGTCTTTCGGGACTTGTGGGAGGAAACTGGAGCACCCGGAGGTAACCCACGCACACACGGGGAGAACGTGCAGATTCCACACAGACAGTGACCTAAGCCGGGAATCAAACCTGGGACCTGGAGCTGTGAAGCAACCCATTGTGCTACCATGAAACCTGTTGTGCGTACCACCTCTTTTTTTAAATTTAGAGTGGCCAATTCATTTTTTCCAATTAAGGGGCAATTTAGCGTGGCCAATCCACCAACTCTTTGGATTGTGGGGTGTGAAACCCACGCAAACACGGGGAGAATGTGCAAACTCCACACGGACAGTGACCCAGAGCCAGGATCGAACCTGGGACCTCGGTGCCGTGAGGCAGTAGTGCTAACCACTGCGCCACCGTGCTTACCACCTCTGGCTTATATGCCAGTTAGGAATGTGCTCCACTCTTAACTGCAATCAGCAAGCAATCATTCAGTTATAACAAAACTGTTTACAAAAGCTGTAACTCACATGGATTGCAGTCGTTCAAGGCAATGGCTCACCACCACTTTCGCGAGGACAATTAGGGATGGGCAATAAATACCAGCAACATCCTCACCCTGGAAATTAATAAAAGAAATTGTGGACCATGATATGGTAACTGCTCTATTCGATACTCCGAGTAATAATATGCTTAAGCATCAAATTATTTATGTAATCATTAAAAGTTAGATATTTAGGACTTCCGGTGACGGCGGGCAGGAGGCAGCCGCACATTGGAGGGCTCCCGTTGGGGAACGGCATTTTCGCGGAGTAACGCCCGGTCCTAGGGCCAGTGACGGCAGTAAAAGTCGGGGGATAGCGCAAGGAGAAGAAGGATGTCGAAAATCACCAAAAAAACGGCCGGGAAAAAAGCGGCTGAAAGTCCGTTGGAGAGGGGAAAGGTCACCGCGGGGTCAACAAAGAAAATGGAGGTTGGAGCACCAGGGGAGGCCGCAATGCTTACGGCTGAAGAACTAACTAAGGTGATGGCTGCGGAATTCCAAAAGCAGTTGGCGCAGATTGAGAAATGTATGGAGATGGTGAGGAAGGAGATGAGGGAGGTTTTGAATGTGCTGGTGGAGGAGGCGGTTTCCCCGGTGAAGCGCAGTGGCGGAGGTGCGAGAGCAAGGGGAGGCGCTGAAGGAAGTGGAGGAGACGGTATTGCAGCACGGTGATCAACGTGCCTCGATGGGGAAGGAGATGCGGAAGGTGATGGACACGAACAAGAATCTGAGAGGAAAAATGGAAGATCTGGAAAACAGATCCAGGCGACAGAATTTGAGGGTCGTGGGGCTGCCCGAAGGAGTTGAAGGACCGAAGCCGACTGGGTATTTTGCCGCGATGCTGGCAAAACTACTCGGGGAGGGGGAGGGCCCCCCTCCCAATATGAACTGGATCGGGCTCATCGGTCGTGGAGGCCTGAACCAAAGGCGAGTGAGCCGCCAAGGGCAGTGACTCTGTGCTTCCGTAGCTACAGTGTGAAGGAGAAGGTCCTGAGCTGGGCCAAACAGAAGCGGGTGGTGCAGTGGGCTGGAGCTGGTATACGTGTATACCAGGACTTTACGGTGGAGCTGGCGAAGAGGCAGGCTGCCTTCAACTGGGTGAAGAGGGCACTGTACATTGGCAAGGTGCAGTGCGGCATTGTATGTCCAGCGAAGCTGAGGGTGACTTACAAGCACAGGGACTTTTATTTTGGAACGACGGAAGCAGCGGAGGAGTTTGTGAAGGCAGAAGGACTGTGGCAGAACTGACAAATTGAGGAATGGTCATGTGCCGATGTAACCTCATGACTGTATTTTCTTCTTTTTTTTGTTTCACTGCGTGCGGGTGTATGGGCTAAAGGAGCCAATGTTGTATATATTTGGACAAGGGAAGTGATGGGACTTTCACTCGAAAGGAGGGCTCTTTGGGGTGTAGGTGGATATGCGGGGTTTGTGTGCTAAAAGGGGATCTTTGGGCTTTCCTAGGGCCGGGCAAGGGGGAAAGGGACCCAGGCGGGGGCCTCCACGCTGGCCGGTTTGTGCCGGCCAGTGAACGGGAGTGAGGTGGGGGGAGGGGCTGCGGCCATCGGAGCCTAACAGAACAGGGTCCGAGTGGTCTAGCCGGGGTGGAAAGTTGGGGGGAGGGAACCGAGGTTGGGAGGAGGAGTTTTACAAGAGGCATTGGACGGGAGGAGCTGGAGACTGGGGGGCGGGTGGGGGTACAACTTTGGGGTATAATGGACGGTACTCCCGTAGAGGCTGGATGGCGTTGGTTGGGGGGGGTGGGGGGGGGGGGGGGGGGGGGGGTGGTGGAGAGCCGTGTAGATAAAGGGTGACTACGGGTAATCCCTGATTCCTTTTTGTCATTTGTTTATGTAAACAGGCGGGTTGAGGTTTGGGGGTTGGTGGGCGGATGGGATCGTTGTTATTATGGGGATTGACATATCTTGCTGATTGTTTATTTTTGATGGGTGTAAATGTGGGAGAAAACGTGAAAAAGGAGGAGAATAAAACATTTTTTAAAAAAAAGTTGGATTTTTATTCAGAGGAGAAAATACCTTCCATCTGACAGACAGAAGTATTTCAGCGATACCCAAATCTACAAAAGGCATGAAACTGGCTCCATTTTTTATTTAAATACTCCATCATTGTTAATGACAAGAAGCTTCTGTTTGCTGCACAAAATAACAATCATCTATCTAATCTATTCTTTTTTCTAAAATAAAATAAAATGAAATAAATTTTTTTTTTTCCAATCAAGAGGCAATTTAGCATGGCCAATCCATTTCCCCTGTACATCTTTGGGTTGTGGGGGTGAGACCCACGCAGACATGGGGAGAATGTGCAAACTCCACATGGACAGTGACCTGGGGCCTCGGCGTCATGAGGCAGCAGTGCTAACCACTACGCCACCAGTGCTGCCCCATCTAATCTATTCTTAATGTCAACATGGGCTCTGCTTCATTTTCTAGCTCTGGTGGTGAACTCGACATTCTGACAAACCATTGTGCACCTAAGTTATTTCTTAAGTACATTCTCATATCCATGCTCCTTTGGTTTAGACTCTTCTGTCACTGGGTACAGTTTCCAAAGATCATTGAAATTGCCTTTCTTCATAAATAAGTAAGTAAAAATAAAGTCGCCATTGTCCCAGATAGACTGTTTTCCCCTTTGACAGGGCGAGCTGACTGATGGGGATTTAACCTGTGGGTCAGCACACCTCAGGCGAGGGGCAAGGATGAGAAGGTGGGGCCTTCAAGAATAACCTCAGCCTGTACGGGAATTGAGCGAGTTGGCCTCGCTCTGCATCACGAACCAGCTGTCCAGCCAACTGAGCTAAACCGGTCCCCTTCACAAAATAGTACCTTTATCAAATCCCACGTGTCCTTTATTGTTCCAATGAAATTAGTCCAATTTTTCAAGTCTTTTTCTATTCATATTTGCTTTTATCAGGCAACATCGCAGTGCATTGATAATACACCGTCTCCTTTACCTCAACATCATTCCTACAGTCTGGAGATTTTCAAAGTATTTTTCAGTGAAACATGCCGTTACGACTTTCAGACCCGCTTTAGATATTCTCTTGGGTATAGCAGCGACCGATGCTCCCATAAATGGTTTGAGCCTCTCACGTTCAGGAGTATGCTAGCATTAAACCTTTTTTCCAATTATATCACTTGAGCCAGTGGCATGGACACGGTTGTGATCAGAACTGGATACTGTGCCCTTGTGTGTGCTTTCTCTAATCGTTTCAAAGGCAGTCTGAGAAACACATGGCAAAACGAGACCATATATAAATCATTAAGCTGTTTTGCACCTTCACACATTTTATTAAGTTAAAGATGCTTTAAAAATGATTGTTGCTTTTATTACTTGAACATGTAGAGTAAGAAACAAAGCATATTTCATATACTTAACTCAATCTCACTTCTCAACAACATCAGCAAAATAATTAATCCCTCATCTTTTCCTTCTGGATTACTTGTTTATGATATGCTTTTGTCTCCCTACAACATTGAATTGAATGATCAGTCTCCCTGCATTTTGAGCTGTCCCACAGTCCGGTACTGCTTAATGACAGTTCCGTCTACTGTTTAAAAAACGGTCTTGTTTTTTGCTCGACTGGACAGCTTAAGTATTGAATTTAAATAAAGGTGCTTTCATGTTGGTGCTCTGTTTGGTTCAGATTCCACTTCCACACCGTTAAACCTGGTCTCCATCACTTCTCAGGTAAATCCGTACCAGTTATAAAAATAACCGTTTTGTCAAATGATAGTTTGAATCTGGACTACAATGCATGTTTTACCCCTCCGTTTCACTACCCACGCTGTTGTACAACTTATGTTAACTAAATGGTAGACATCACATCATGGAATGATTTGAAGACTTTTAAAAATGAATTTAGAGTATCTAATTCTTTTTTTTCCCAATTAAGGGGTAATTTAGCATGGCCAATTCACCTACCCTACACATCCTTTTGGGTTGTGGGGGTGAGACCCATGCAAACATGGGGAGAATGTGCAAACTCCACATGGACAGTGACCTGGGCCAGGTCCTCGGTACCGTGAGGCAGCAGTGCTAACCACTGCACTGCCCTGAATGATTTGAAGGCATTTAGAGATCTTGGTGTTGAAGGTTCGTGGAGGTCAGAGGGGGCAGGTCTTGGCATGACTAAAGAGATATGCCTACCATGATGTCTGGCAAAGACCCAAACTCAACACTCCCCACTCTGTGTTATATTGAATATTCGATTGCCTATATCAAACCCCATGACGTGTTCCATTCAATTAGCATGACATAACATTGCACTTCCATCTTCACAGGCTAAATTTCTGTGGTGATCCCAGGATTGGGGAGTGACTGTAATGTCTCTCCCGGATTGCCTTTCCTTCTTTGTAAGGTGACAACATTTAGATAATTTAAAGAAAAAAATAACACTTTACTACCCGTCTTTGGGAAAGCCAAGTGACAATCTTATTGCCTGGAAAATAAGCTGGAGGCCCACTTCTACCATTTGGTGATCTGCTCCATGTGGTCTGTCCAAGAGTTGAAGGCACAGGAACTCCTGCTTTCGCAGGTCTCTCCTATGTAGATAACAGGCGATAGGCTCTGGATCAATGGTGACCAAAGGAAAGTCGGATGCAAGACTGGTTCGCGGACTAAACTCTAGTGCACTTCTTTAGGAGTTATGACAGCACTGTGACAGCTGTGAGGCAAACCTGTTTAGTGAAATGCCAAGGATAATTGGTCATTCTGCCAAATAGTGGTGTTGCAAGGTTTGATATTTAACCTTCAATAAGGATGTCACAATTAAGCTAATCTCACTGTTGCTGTGCAAAAGATGCCACATAATGTCAATAGTTGTTTTAATCCTAGGAATCAGATCCTAGGAATGGTCTCAATTTTCCATCATGTTTGTCAGCACAGAATCCATTACAGTACAGATTTGATTTTAAAAGTATTTGTGTTTCATTACTGCCTAAGGTGTCGTCTAACCTTTGTTCCGTTTGTCAACATTTCCCATTCAATTTTGCTACCCGGCTGACAATTACAGGCTTATTAAAAGCAATTATATTCCTCAACTGCGTTGCAAAGCCACAGGAAGTTCACTACTATATTTTGTTTGTCTATAGAATTTATATTTGAATCCCTGTCATTGTGTTCTTTTGGTGTGGGAGCTGCTGAGTAGAGGTCAATAATCTCCCACACTTACTGGCTCTAAGCAGTACTATCAGAAACGTGGAGTTAACCATTTACTGCCTTCTCATGTGGCTCAGGATGGTTGAAACACCAGAGAAATTAATGTTTTGTATTTCATGCTACATTTACTAATAATAATCCTGATCAAGTATGGTAACTGCGAGGGCAGCACGGTGGCGCAAGTGGTTAGCACGGTTGCTTCACAGCACTGAAATCCCAGGTTCGATCCCGGCTCTGGGACACTAGAGTTTGCACATTCTCCCCGTGTTTGCGTGGGTTTCGCCCCACAACCTAAAAGATGTGCAGGCTAGGTGCATTGGCCACGCTAAATTGCCCCTTAATTGGAAAAATTTAATTGGATATTCTAAATTCATAAAAGAAAAAGTATAGTGACTGCCTGGGTCTTGCCCCCACAACCCAAAAATGTGCAGGGTAGGTGGATTGGCCATGCTAAATTGCCCCTTAATTGGAAAAGTAAATAAAAAAGTATAATAGCCATTATCGAACAAGATTTTTTTTGTTGCAACGTATTAGTTGTTTCTCATCCCCTCCCTCCCCATTTTGGTCAATGCATACTATATTCAATCCTAAATCAGACTTTACAAAGTGCTCCTCCCTCGACTTGCTAAAGAGCTTGAGAAAGGAAGGCAAGCAGATCCAAAACCAATTCCCACGAATGCCAATCCACCCACACGGTGGGTGAAAAATCCTGGATCTGCACAACACGAACAAAGGCGAAAACATTTGCTAACAATGTTTTCCTTAATCATGATCCTCAAGCTGAGCAATGTTGCAACCATAGAATTCCTGTCACAGAGTCAGTTTTGGATTCAGTTTCCTTTGCATTCCATGGGCTTTTGGTGGTCGGAGCAGTTTTCTGCATTGGGCCTTGCAAGTTCTTAAAATCCCAAAACTACATCAAATGTGCGACCCACCATTGACTCTCCTTGTTACTCCTCAAAAAATCCAATCCAATCACAGAATCACAGTGCAGAAGGAGGCCATTTGGCCCATTGCGTCTGTACCGACTCTCCAAACAAGTATCATGGTTTAGTGCAATTCCCCTGCCTTTTTCCCATACCTCTGCACATCAAATCCATGCTGACAGTCAGAACAAGGAACAAAGAACAAAGAAACGTACAGCACAGGAACAGGCCCTTCGGCCCTCCAAGCCCGTGCCGACCATGCTGCCCGACTAAACTACAATCTTCTACACTTCCTGGGTCCGTATCCCTCTATTCCAATCCGATTCATGTATTTGTCAAGATGCCCCTTAAACGTCACTATCGTCCCTGCTTCCACCACCTCCACCGGTAGCGAGTTCCAGGCACCCACTACCCTCTGTGTAAAAAAACTTGCCTCGTACATCTACTCTAAACCTTGCCCCTCTCATCTTAAACCTATGCCCCCCAGTAATTGACCCCTCTACCCTGGGGAAAAGCCTCTGACTATCCACTCTGTCTATGCCCCTCATAATTTTGTAGACCTCTATCAGGTCGCCCCTCAACCTCCATTGTTCCAGTGAGAACAAACCGAGTTTATTCAACCGCTCCTCATAGCTAATGCCCTCCATACCAGGTACTATTCTGGTAAATCTCTTCTGCACCCTCTCTAAAGCCTCCACATCCTTCTGCTAGTGTGGCGACCAGAATTGAACACTATACTCCAAGTGTGGCCTAACTAAGATTCTATACACCTGCAACATGACTTGCCAATTCTTATACTCAATGCCCCAGCCAATGAAGGTAAGCATGCCGTATGCCTTCTTGACTACCTTCTCCACCTGTGTTGCCCCTTTCAGTGACCTGTGGACCTGTACACCTAGATCTCTCTGACTTTCAATACTCTTGAGGGTTCTACCATTCACTGTATATTCCCTACCTGCATTAGACCTTCCAAAATGCATTACCTCACATTTGTCCGGATTAAACTCCATCTGCCATCTCTCCGCCCAAGTCTCCAAACAATCTAAATCCTGCTGTGTCCTCTGACAGTCCTCATCGCTATCCGCAATTCCACCAACCATTGTGACGTCTGCAAACTTACTAATCAGACCAGTTACATTTTCCTCCAAACCATTTATATATACACTACAAACAGCAAAGGTCCCAGCACTGATCCCTGCGGAACACCACTGGTCACAGCCCTCCAATTAGAAAAGCATCCTTTCATTGCTACTCTCTGCCTTCTACGACCTAGCCAGTTCTGTATCCACCTTGCCAGCTCACCCCTGATCCCGTGTGACTTCACCTTTTGTACTAGTCCTTGATTAATCTTTATCTTTCTAAATGGCGATTAATACTGTCCCTCAGAATTTTTTCCAATAATTTGACCAACAGGTTTAGGTTGACTGGCTTGTAATTACTCAGCCTGTCCCTTGCTCCCTTTTTAACAACAGCGGTACAATGTCAGTGTCCTCCAGTGCCAGCGGTACAATGTCAGTGTCCTCCAGTGCCAGCCTTGTAGCCTGAGAGGATTGGAAAGGAATCGTCAATGCAGAGCTTTTGTGACAAAATAGGTCATATTGTTTGGTATCAATTAATTAAAGAAACAATATTTTAAAAAGTCTAGAGCCATTTGTTTCCTGTTGACTTCTTCAGACCTCGAGACAGAAACAGGACCAACCATCACTTAATATCTGTAGGCAAACCTTTGCAGAAGCAGTAACTATCCTCCAGACAGGGCCCTGAATGCCCCAGGACTTGGTGGTGTGGGAATTAGACACAGGCCCGAATTTCATAGCCAGCAGTACACATCGGTGAGTTCAAGGAAAGCTGCCTGCAAAGTTCGAGTGATCTCTGTGTAATGGATTTCCCCTTTCCCAATGTCAGTTGGAATCTGGTGCCAAATCAAGGAGATCTCCAGGCGCCCATCAACTGTGAAGTGACCAAACAGCCAATAAATTGAAGTATTCTCAAAAGGCAGAAAATCAGGAAGCAAAATACACAGAAAAATGTTTTCAGATTGTGGAATAATTGATTGGGACATGTATGTGGAATGAAGGTAGAAGCTGAAATGCCATGAAAAATCTTTTGAAAAAAATATTTTAAGTGTGGGCGTCAATCGTGATCCTTGAAGTAGACACAAATGTCAAAGGTGCATTGGTCCCTGCTGTCACAAGATTATTATGGCTGATGGGAGAGTTTGGTCCAAAGAATTTTCAAACAACAACATGTAGATTGTGGCAGATTAACCATTTCTCCCTCTAAACACAATCTAAACAAAAGTGAGCTAACATTTTGCAGCTGGCCCCATACACAATGGAAGTTGAATTAGCTCTCATTATAGACATGTAAAATTTTGGAGTGGATCGATAACTATTTATTTCACTTAACGTTCAAGTAACACGTTCTCTTATTATTTATTGTATTTGTTGTGTTGTGGTGATACTGACCTCTCAAAGCTAGGCAAAATAACCAAGTCATTCGTGTGTACAAGTCAGCAGCCTGGTTAAGAATCAGCAATTTTTACCCATTGATTTCAGTCTGTTGCATAAACTTTCTGTGAGCAAAGGCAAGGTAAAGTGGCCATATTCCGGATGGCCATAGGTTGCTTTCTCCTTCGAGGGGGAGTGCTGACTAGCCGGGATTTAACCCGAGGATCACCACACCTCAGGCGAGGGGCAAGGCTGAGAAGGTGGGGCCTTCATGAATAACCTCAGCCTGTGCAGGAATTGAACATGCGCCTTTGGCCTCCCTCTGCATCACAAACCAGCTGTCCAGACAACTGAGCTAAACCGGCCCCCAATATCAAATCACACGTGTCCTTTATTGTTCTAATGAAATTAGTTCCAATTTTTCTTTAAAAAAAAATAAATTTAGAGTACCCAATTCTTTTTTTCCCCCCCAATTAAGGGCAATTTAGCATGGCCAATCCACCTATCTGCGCATCTTTAGGTTGTGGGGGTGAGACTCAAGCAGACATGGGAAGAATGTGCAAACTCCACACGGACAGTGACCCAGGGCCGGTATTGAACCCGGGATATCAGCGCAGTGAGGCAGCAGTGCTAACCACTGCGCCATCGTGCCGCCCCAGTCTCAAGTCATATTTGCTTTTATCAGGCAACATCGCAGGGTATTGATAATACACAGTCTCCTTTACTTCAACATCATTCCTACAGTCTGGAGATTGTCAAAGTATTTTTCAGTGAAACATGCTGTTACGACTTTCAGACCCGCTTTAGATATTCTCTTGGGTATAGCAGCGACCGATGCTCCCAGAAATGGTTTGAGCCTCTCACGTTCAGGAGTATGCTAGCATTAAACCCTTTTTCCAATTATATCGCTTGAGCCAGTGGCATAATATTAGGACACGGTTCTGATCTGAACTGGATACTGTGCCCTTGTGTGTGCTTCCTCTAATCTTTTATCCATCATAGTATCGGCAGGAGTGTCAACTGTACAATCATTGTGAAGCAAAGCAAAGCTCCTTCTTCACATTGAGGATACCCTCTTATCATATTGTGTGGTACTACCGCTGTGTTTAGTTGGGATAATTGTGAACAGATCTATCAACTCAAAAATGGGCATTCATGAGAGGTTGCAGGCCATCAGCAGCAGAATTGAATACAACCACATTCTGTGATCTCATTTTGCACATATCCTCCAAACCACCATCATCATCAAGCTGTAGGATCAACCCTGGTTCAATGAAGAGAGGAGGGCGTGCCAGGAACAACACCAGGCATACCGAAAATAAACTGTCAATCTGAGGAAACTACAACACAGGACTAGTTGTACACCAGACAGCAGCAAGTGATAGACAGAGCCAAGAGACCTCACAGCCCAATGGATCACATCCAAGCTCTGCACTCCTGCCACATCCAGTCATGAATGGTGGCGGACAATTGAACAACAAACTGGAGGAAGCTGCTCCACAAATAATCCCATCTTCAATGATGGGAGAGCCCAGCACATCGGCCCAAAAAACTGAGTATTCGCAGTCATCTTCAGCAAGAAAATGCTGAGTGGCTGATTCATCTTAGTCTCCTCTGAAGGTCCCCAGTATCACAGATGCCAGTCTTCAGCCACATGATGCACAGAGCAGCTGAAGGCACTAATACTGCATACAGACCTTGGCAACATTCCGACAATAGTAGTGAGTACCTGTGCCCAGAACTATCTGTGCTCCTAGTCAAGCTGTTCCAGTACAGCAACAACACTGACAACTATCCAGCAATGTGATAAATTGTCCAGGTATGTCCTGTACACAAACAACCCAACCCAGTCAATTATCACCCCATCAGTGTACTCTCAATCATCAGTAACGTGATGGAAGAGGTCATTAACAGTGCTATCAGGCTGCACTTGCTTAGCAATAATCTGCTCACTGATGTTCTGCTGTTGCCAATCAGTTTCTGGCCTCATTACAGCCTTGATCCAACATGGACAAAAGAGCTGAGGGACAGTGACTTCACTTGACTTGAAGGCAGCATTTAACTGAGTATGGCAAAGAGCCAGGGCAAAACTAAAGTAAATGGGAATCAAATGGAACACGCTCCACTGGTTCCAGTCATACCTAGCACAGAGGAAAATGCTTGTGTAGTTGGGAGGACATTCATCTGTCCCATTTCAAATGTTCCTCAGGGTAGTGTCCTAAGCACAATCATCCTCAGCTATTTCATCACTGACTTTCCCTCCATCAGAAATGGGAATGTTCGCTGATTATTGCACAATGTTCAGCACCATTCACGATTCCTCAGTTACTGAAGCATCCCGTGTCCAAATGCAGCAAGACCTGAACAATATCCAGGCTCGGGCTGACAAGTGACAAGTAGCATTGGCACACACAAGTGCGAGACAATGACCATCTCCCACAAGATAGGATCTAACCATGCCCATTGACATTCAATGGCATTACCATTACTGAATCCACCACTATAGACATCCTGAGGGTTACCATTGACCAGAAACTCAAACTGGACTAGCCATACAAATACTGTGGCTCCAAGAGCACGTCAGAGGCTGGGAATTCTGTAGCAGGTGGCTCACCTTGGGCGGGATTCTCCGACCCCCCGCCGGGTCGGAGAATTGCCGGGGGCTGGCGCGAATCCCGCCTCTGCCGGTTGGCAAATTCTCCGGCACCGGATATTCGGCGGGGGCGGGAATCGCGCCGCGCCGGTTGGTGGGCCCCCTCTGGCGATTCTCCGGCCCGCGATGGGCCGAAGTCCCGCCGCTGTCAACCCATGCCAGCCGGCGTGGATTGGACCACCTTTGGGACGGCAGGGGACAGCGGCGCGGGCGGGCTCCAGGGTCCTGGGGGGCGCGGGGCGATCTGGCCCCGGGGGTGCCCCCACGGTGGCCTGGCCTGCGATCGGGGCCCACCGATCCGCGGGCGGGCCTGTGCCGTGGGGGCACTCTTTTCCTTCCACCTTCGCCATGGTCTCCACCATGGCGGAGGCGGAAGAGACCCCCTCCACTGCGCATGCCGTGAACGGCCGCGGACGCTCCGGCGCATGCGCCGCCCGGCAAAGTCAGTTTCGCGCCAGCTGGCGGGCACCAAAGGCCTTTCCCACCAGCTGGCGGGGCGGAAATCAGTCCGGCTCGGGCCTAGCCCCTCAAGGTGAGGGCTCGGCCGCTCAAGATGTGGAGACTTCCGCACCTTTGGGGCGGTGCGATGCCGGACTTATTCGCGCCGTTTTTGGCGCCAGTCGGCAGACATCGCGCCGATATCGGAGAATCCCGCCCCTTATTCCTCAAAGTCTGTTCACCACCTACTCAAGCCAGGGGTATAATGGACAAGTGCAGCTCCAATAACATTCATGACGCTCGACACCATACAGCACAAAGCCTGCTTAATTGACACCCCATCCACTACCATCAATATTCTTTCCCTCCACCACTGATGCACAGTGGCAGCAGTGTGTATTGTCCACAAGATGCACTGCAGCAACTCACCAAAGCTCCTTCGACAGCACCTTCCAACCTGTGACCTCTACCACCTAGAAGGACAGGTGTAGTCGACGTATGGGAACACCACCATCCGAATGTTCCCCTCCAAGTTGCACAGAATCCGGACTTGGAAATATACTGCCCTTCTTTCACTGTCACGGGATCAAAATCCTGGAACTTCAAACAGCACTATTGGTCTACCTATACCACCTATATTGCAGTAGTTCAAGAAGGCAGCTCACTACCACCTTCTCGAGAATTAGGGTTAGGCAATAAATGCTGGCCTATCGCATGAACAAATATAAACATTTTCTAGCTCAAAAGTTGCATTACATTTATTCAGGGCGGAGGCTGTTAAACAACGTTAGGATCAAACATATGGGTTGGGGAGGCAGATTTAAACGGAGAGTGGAAAACAGGTCATAGATAGCGGGTCATCAATCCCATTTAACCCGATTATTTCCATCCAAGTCACAGATACACTTGCAAAAAGTAAAAATCTACCATGGTGCAAAGGCAGAAACTCCAGATCAAAATCCAGCTTCAGATGGGTCTTCAGCCTCAATTACCCATATTGCAAACATCAGCGCTTTGAGTCACAATAGAGTAGTGTGTTGTAATAATTTAGTCTGACTTAAGTTAAGGTGTTTCTGTTCATGTTCTGCAGAGTTTGTCGTTTGATCCTGTTTTGTGACAACACATCTGTTTTGTGACAACACACCTGCAAGTTCAAGCAAACCTGCATCCTCAATGAAGGGTATGAAACTAAAGGCAGAACATATTAAACAGTAAAATTATGTACTCTACCAACATTCAACTTATCAAAAAACATGCTCTTTGTTACACTGTTGAAATTAACTTACAACCAAAAATAGTGATAAAAAAGATTGTTTATTTCCAGAGTATCAAAGATGTTTTTTAAGACAGATTTTAACTGGCGGCTCAGACCCACTGCACAGTACATTAGGAAAATCCCCAACAATCAAGTAGTGCTTTTCAACCCTGCCACAATGTGTCTACCCTATCAGTGAAAATATAAAAAATAATTTATACAATCAAATTACTTCTGGCAAAACTTACAAGAACTCTCAGGTTTCCTTTATCATGGAAGGAATCAAGATGGAAGGAATCAAGATGGTCTTGGACAGTGTTTTTTTTAAAAAAAGCATACGTCCTCAAGCAAATTTTAAAAAACTCCTTTGATCACCCTGCACCTCTTTGAATTTTCTAATTGCTATTTAAACACCGTCACCATCATTAACACAGAACTCCCAGGGTTACACAGAACACGAGTGTTTCCACTTGTGGGGAAGAGCAAAACTAGAGACCATTCATATAAAATAGTCATCAAGAAATCAAATAGTAAAGAAGTTTCCTCCGAGTTTCCTAACAGAATGGTGAAAATCGTGGAACTGAGTAGAACAGTTCCTGAGTAGGCAAATAATATTGACGCATTTGAGAGAAGGTCAGAGGAGTGTGCAAGAGAAGGAATAGAGTTTCCACATGGAACGCTGATTCCAGGTATACTCAAGGGGCAAAAACAGTTTCTATTTTCACAAGAGGTTCTTTGGGAGTGTCACATTACAAGAAAGACCATCAATGTCCAAAAATGCTAAACAAACAAGTCATCTCAACTAATCTCCAAATTATAGTCATTTAACAATAGTTTGTATGAAAAAAAGGTATTCCCTGGAGATTGTCTAATTAACATACAGTACAATTTCATTTCATCACAAGGATTTAATGAACTTGGATAACAGGAGTGGCGTGTTTGTGCACCTGCCAGCAGAACCAGTTGCTGGAGGACAATAACCAGCCATTTGGCCATTCAGCAGCATGGAGGGTGCCCTTAAATAGATCAACTTTTCACTTTCTTCAAAGTTGTTGACATTGGCACTGTAGTGGCTGAAGATTTTGCTGCGATGAAGCACATGATGCTTTTGATGTTTAGCTCTGGTTGTTGGCAGCAAGGGCTTGTTGAATGCGTGAGCAGTCCGGAGAATCTGGGAGGCAGGCACATCAGCTAATACAGATTGTCCATTTAAGCAGACAGCCCACCTTGTAGGTGAGGTGAGAAGGGAGAGCTATAACAGGAAGAGTTGCAGTGAAATCTCGATTGTTGGCCACTTTCCAATCTCAAAACACCCAGGCTTCCCTCCACCATGGCAGGCAATCAAGCTTCCACCGTAAATTAAGTTTGACCGAATAGCCATATTTTAGACTCCAGACTCGCTCTTCTCACGATTCTTGTTTAGTGCCTCATTTTGCACTTTCTTCATCTCTAGTCCCTTTACCCAGGTGTATGCAAAGGAGCCAAAGAGCACCAATATGTTACTTGTCCACCAGAGAAAGGTTTTTGCTTCTTCATAGTAAAACACTGCCAGGATAGTTTGTAGGCATGCTTTGGCAGTACCAGAGACGTTGTGGGTCAAGGGGCTGGTGAACTTAATCTGCAGCCCAGTGACGTATCCGATTGCAAAACCAAACACTCCTCCCAAGGTCATCATACCCCAAAAGTTAGCGCTGCCCATCTTGTCAAAATTATACAATGTTTTCAATTCTCCAGTGAAGACAATTAATGGAACAAAGAGTATACAGGCGTTGACATTATTGTAGTAGGTTAATCTCCAGATGCTGCCGTCAACGGCTGGCAGAACCTTCTTTGTGTATATGGCGTTCAGGGATACACATAAACTGGCAATCACACCAAACATTACTCCAACCCAGGACAGGCTGCCTCCTGCACCTTCCTGATTTAATCCCAGGCAAAAGCCACCTGTAGGAAAGAAATGATAGAAACTATAAAGAGGCAGAAACTATAAAGAGGCAGGAAAATCTGCATTTTCAATATTTGATATTTTAAAAACATATTTTTATTAAGGCATTTATATGAACATTAAACACAAACCATCACAAGATTAAGAACAAACAGAAATCTCATAAAAAATAAACTACTCAAATGCTCCAACCTCCATGCTGTTCCCCTCACCCCGATCTGTCTTCCCCATTTTAACCCCCAACCCCCCCCTCCCCCCGACACCTCAATTTTCCTTGAGAAAAAAAAATTGATGAATGGTTTCCATCTCCGGGCAAACCCATCAACTGACCCTCGAAAGGCAAACTTGATTTTCTCCAACCTTATGAACTCCGTCATGTCGCTAACCCACACTCCCAGCTTCAGTGGTCCCAAATCGTCCACTCCAGCAAAATCTGTCTCTGGGCTACCAGGGAGGTAAAGACCAAAATGTTGGCCTCTCTTGCCCCCTGGACCCCCGGGTCTTCGACACACCAAATACTGCCACTTCTGGACTCAGTGACACCTTCACCTTCAGCACCTCAGATATTATGCCCGTGAATAAATGCTAGAACCCCTTCAGCTTCAGACGACATGGTTTGCGGACCTCCCCATCCACTGCCCACACCTGTCCCCCACCCACTCAAAGAACTTACTCATCTTGGCTACTGTCATATGCGCCCTGTGAACTACCTTAAATTGAATAAGGCTTGCGCACGACGAAGATGCATTTACCCTCCTCAGAGCCTCCTCCCACAACCCAGCCTCCATTTCAACCCCCCAGCTCCTCCTCCAATTTCCTCTTGACTTCTCCTATCAAGGCTCCCTCCCAGTCCATTAACTCGTTGTAAATCTCGGACACTTTGCCCTCCCCCACACCCTCCTTGTTCTGTTGTCCCGCGGTGGCAGATCGGGAAACAACGTCACCTGCATCCTCACATAGCCCCGTATATAACGGAACCTGTTCCCACTGGGGAGCTCATATTCATCCTCTAATTCCTCTTAACCTCCCCCCACAAACAGGTCTCCAAACTCCACCCCCGAAACCCCACAACTAAATCTATGTTTACCGCAAATCGGTGCCCACACCGAGGCACCTTCAAACCTGAAATGCTGCATCCACTGTCCCCACACCCGCAGGGCCGCCACCACCACCAGACTTGTGGAGTACTTGATCAGTGAGAACGGCAGAGGCGCCGTCAACAATGCCCCTCATATTTGATTATTTAAACTGCTTAACTGTTTTGGTTATGATGTAGCTATCACAATAATGGAATCTACAGCAAGTACAGCCCTTCAAAGTTCAAAGTGGTTTTGGGATTCCAACCAATTTGTTTACAGAAAATTGTAATGGCCATCACCTGGTACCAGGTGACGTGAATTCCATTCTGGCCATGGGGAGGTGTTAGGAAAAGAGTTGACATTTTGTTTGAGAATTTGTGCATTTGCACAACCCTTACACTCCCAAAAGTTCCAGGTAATTCTTTGGATTGGAGACAGGCCGACGTCTTGGTCTTTGCCTCCTTGGTAGAGAGGCCGACGTCTTGTCCTTTGCCTCCTTGGTAGCCCGGAGCCGGATGTTGCTAGCGTGGAGGGTCTCGAAGCCCTCAAAATCAGAGATCTGGGTTAGCGACATGGCCGGGTTTCTCAGACTGGAAAAAATGAGGTTCGCCTCAAGAGGGTCAATGCTAGGGTTCGTCCGGAGGTGGCAGCCATTTGTCGACTTCTTCGGGGAAAACTAAATGGCAGCAGAGGCAATAAGAAAGGGGGGGGGGGCGGAGTTAGGCTATTTTCTGTTTAGGGTAGGTGGGATTTGCTAGGGATGGAGATGGTTTATGCACTATGTTTATATTTGTATTTGTACTGTTTACTGTTATTATTATAAAATTATAAATACCTTAATAAAATGTTTTACAAAAAAAAAAAATCTTTGGCTTGCTCATCCAAATTCAGTTCTAACATATCCACCAATGGAAATGATTTTCTTAATTGAACTCAACATAACTCTTCATAATTTTGAGCACTTGTATCAGGCCTTCGCTTCGCTTTCTTTGTTCTGGTGAAGCAGGCTCAGTTTCTCTCAACTGTCTTCGAACTACTAACTCTGATTTCTGGCATTATCATGGTAAATCATTTCTGTATTCTTTCAATAGTAATTTGAATGCATTTTCTAAAGTAGGGCACCCAAAATGAGATGCACTATTCAAATTGTGGCCTCGCTATTTACTTGGATAGGTCCTCTTATGTTGACTCTTTGGTTCAGCGCTTGATGCTCCTATTTGAGACCAATTGCCTGAAATTCTTGTGTCACCTGGGAACTCCGGGATACTTTCTGTGTCCTGGATAACCGCATGAAGAGGAAGCACCTTAATTTGCTTGAACCTAAAGCATGAAGTGTGGCTGAGGACATTTCAGGGAATCTGGTAGGCCAAGAGTTTCCTGGAGCACAGGTTCCAGGAGATGGTCAACCTGCAGCTAAAGAGAGTTCAGGGGGATAGCAAGTGGGTGATCATCTGGTACAGTAGGAAGATGCAAGCAGTGCATCTGGGACTGTGGCACTTTCAAATAGGTTTTTGGTGCTGAACGATGGTGAGCACAATATAATCTTGGGGTGGGGGTTGCAGTTTAGAGCCCATCCCCAGCACTGTGGGGCAAATGCCTGGAAAGGAGGACACAGCAAAGAGTAGAAATGCTATGGCGTTAGGGGATTTGATAGTTAGATAAGTAGGGGTTACTGCAAACACCAACATGAGTCTCTATGGTTTGTTGCCTCTCTACTGTCAGGGTAAAGAACATCGTGAAGAGGGGGCAGAACATTTTGAAGGGGGAAGGAGAATAGCCAGGAGTCATGGAATCAATGACATATGTGGGAAGAGGTTGAGAACCTATGCAAACAGTTAGGGAGGAATTTAAAGAACACCTCAAAAGGCAGTAATCATTGGATTACTCCCAGTGTCACCTATTAGTGAGTACAAGACAAATAAGATAGGTCAATGCATGGCTGGAGAAACGGTGCCAGTCTTAGGCAGGTCTTCAGATTTCTGTAGCAAATCAGAAGTAACCTGCACAAGTTGGAAGGGCTGCAACTCAACAGGCCTTAATATTGTTAACTCATGTGGGGGACTGGGACCAGAATGAAGAAGTCAAGAAGAGATTCAAGGTGCAAAGAAGATCAAGCGATACAAAGAGCATCAGAATAAAAAACGGTTAATTAATAGGAGGGATCAGAGGTGAAAATGTGAAGCCAACTAAAATGGGTTTAAAGTTGTGCATGCATAAATGCACGGCACAAGATAAATGAGCTGCAGGAGCAAATGGCCACATGGGATTTATGATATAGTAGCAAGACACAGATCAAACAGAGGTGGGAGGGGGGGGGGGGGGCAATATTCATCAAAGCTCCTGTTAGAGTACCAGAAAAGAATAATTCACTTTAAGGTTTAAAGACAGAACCTATTTGGCTAAAATCAAAGAAGAATATCGGAGCTATGATGCTAATAGTATATACTCTAAGCCACCAATTAGTGGAAAGGCCATAAAGGCGGAAATTGCAGGCACATTTCAAAAAGATGAGAGAACAACAGAGTGATGATAATGGGGGACTTCAATTATTTTTATTATTTTTATATTGACTGGGAAACTAACAGTGCAAAGGGCAAATAAAGAGAGGGATGTCTGAAATGCTTACGAGACAACGTTTTTGCTCAGAGTGTTTCCAACCCAACGACGAAAGAAGTGGTGCTGGTGTGGATGCAAGTGGCGCACTTTTCAGTGGGGAACATTTGGGAAACAGTGATCACAATATTGTGTATTGACTACACAATAGTAGTAGGAAAAATAATTACATGTGAAAATACTGCACTAAAGCAGGGCTAATTTCACATGGTTGAAAACGAATT
Organism: Scyliorhinus torazame; assembly: GCF_047496885.1. Taxonomy (NCBI): domain Eukaryota; kingdom Metazoa; phylum Chordata; class Chondrichthyes; order Carcharhiniformes; family Scyliorhinidae; genus Scyliorhinus; species Scyliorhinus torazame. The sequence continues at coordinate 204,250,561 of NC_092716.1, forward strand.
CGGCCCAGGTGGATTGTAATCAAAGACTGACAAGCAAAGCAATAAATGAGCAACTGGAGCCCTTCAAAGCGCAGACTATTCAGGTACAGACTCGACATATTCCCACAAAGGGCGGTGGGGTGGGGGAGGCAGAGAAGAGGATTCAATGCTAGAGCTGCTTGGAGATAGAGATTAAATGAAACAGAAAAAGGAGGTTTATGGTAAGTGTCTATTTCATAATTTAGTGAAAAAAATCAAGTAGAGTAGGATAAATGTGGAAAACAGAAAAAGTAAAAAGTGGCAGAGGGTGTATGAGAATGGATTAGGTGATATAAAAGGGAACCCAAGAAAGTATTTCGTAAATATAACAATTGTACGAATGAAAAAGGAAGGATGGGACTCAGAAGACTCAAAGGGCTTAGGGCAGCACAGTGGTTAGCACTGTTGCTTCACAGCTCCAGGACTTGGTTTGATTCCCAGCTTGGGTCCCTGTTTGTGTGGAGTCTGCATATTCTCCCTGTGTCTGTGTGGGTTTCCTCCGGTTTCCTTCCACAAGTCCCGAAAACGTGCTTGTTTGGTGAATTGGACATTACAAATTCTCCCTCAGTGTACCCGAACAGGGGCCGGAGTGTGGCGATTAGGGGATTTTCACAGTAACTTCATTGCAGTGTTAATGTTAGCCTACTTGTGAGGACTTCCGGGTGCGGCGATGACCAGCTAAGTCGCACGTTTCGGCAGCTCCCGGTGGAACGGACTTTTGGGCTCTTAATAAGAGCCCCAACGGCAATTTTAACGGCTAAAAGCACTGTGCGGTAAACCAGAAGGGAATCCCCCCTGTATACGGATGGAAAAAGGAGAGGAAAGTGGCTGGATTGCGGTGGATCCTTTAGAGCAGCGGCAAGAAAGGCAAGCAAAAACCAAGATGGCGTCGGAAGGTGGCAGTTTAATATGGGGCCCTGAACAACACGTGTTTTTGAAACGCTGCGTGGAAGAGCTTAAAAAGGAGATGAAGAAGGAGCTGTTGGTCCCGATATTACAGGCGATCGAAGGGCTAAAGGATGAGCAAAAGACCCAGGAGCGGGAGCTTCGGGTCGTGAAGGCAAAGGCTGCCGAGAACGAGGACGATATACAGGGCCTGGTGGTGAAGACGGAGATGCACGAGGCACACCATAAACGATGTGTGGAAAGATTGGAGGTGCTGGAGAATAACGCGAGGAGGAATAATTTAAGGATTCTTGGTCTTCCTGAAGGTGTAGAAGGAGCAAACGTCGGGGCATATGTGAGCACGATGCTGCACTCGTTAATGGGAGCGGAGGCCCCGGCGGGTCCGCTGGAGGTGGAGGGAGCATACCGAGTGATGGCGCGAGGACCGAGAGCAGGAGAAATTCATAGAGCCATAGTGGTGAGATTCCTCCGTTTTAAGGACAAAGAGATGGTCCTTAGATGGGCAAAGAAAACTCGGAGCAGTAGGTGGGAGAACGTGGTGATCCGCGTATATCAAGACTGGAGTGCGGAGGTGGCAAGAAGGAGGGCGAGCTTTAATCGGGCCAAGGCGGTGCTTCACAAAAAGAAGATAAAATTTGGAATGCTACAACCGGCAAGACTGTGGGTCACATATCAAGGGAGGCACCACTACTTTGAGACGGCGGATGAGGCGTGGACTTTTATTGTGGAAGAAAAACTGGAATAAGCGGGTTACTAAAAATGAACGTTTGAAATAAAGTGGTGGGGCGAGTATGGGGGGCGAAGAGGGGGGAAAAGGGGGGGGAAAGATGAGTCTTATGTTATTAATCCTGCGATGCGGTAACTTTTCTCTCTTCCACAGGTGGTGGTGGAGGGAGGAAGGGAGGTGGAGGAGATGGTGCGTTGGCCATGGGGGGCGGGGCCAAAAGGGAAGCGCGGGCTTTGTTCCCGCGCTATGATAATCATGGCGGGAATAGGGAAGCAGGCAGGAGGGGGCGTCGCACGGTGCGAGCCGAGGTCACGGGGGGGAAGCCGAGGTCGGCCAGAGTTTGCTGACTTCTGGGAGTAACATGGGGGGTGTAACTACGCTAGTGGGGGATCTAGCGGGGGGGGTGGGAGGGGGGAGTTACTGGGTTGCTGCTGCTGGGGAGAGGGGGAGCCGGAATGGGGTGGGGTGGGCGGGGGGGCGCCGCCTGGGGGGGGGACACAGCTATGTGGGAAGCGGGTGAGGAGCTGGAAAAAGGGGATGGCTAATCGACAAGGGGGGGTAAAAAGCCCCCCAACCCGGTTGATCACGTGGAATGTGAGAGGGCTGAACGGGCCGATAAAGAGGGCACAAGTACTCGCACACCTTAAGAAACTTAAGGCAGACGTGGTTATGTTACAAGAGACGCACTTGAAACTTATAGACCAGGTTAGACTACGCAAAGGATGGGTGGGGCAGGTGTTTCATTCGGGGCTAGATGCGAAAAACAGGGGGGTGGCAATACTAGTGGGGAAGCGGGTTATGTTTGAGGCAAAGACCATAGTGGCGGATAGCGGGGGCAGATACGTGATGGTGAGTGGCAAATTACAGGGGGAGGCGGTGGTCTTGGTAAACGTATATGCCCCGAACTGGGATGATGCCAATTTTATGAGGCGCATGCTAGGACGCATCCCGGACCTAGAGGTGGGAAAGTTGGTAATGGGGGGCGATTTTAATACGGTGCTGGAGCCAGGGCTGGACAGGTCGAGATCCAGGACTGGAAGGAGGCCGGCTGTAGCCAAGGTGCTTAAAGATTTTATGGAGCAGATGGGAGGAGTAGACCCGTGGAGATTTAGCAGACCTAGGAGTAAGGAGTTTTCGTTTTTATCCCATGTCCACAAAGTTTATTCGCGAATAGACTTTTTTGTCTTGGGAAGGGCGTTGATCCTGAAGGTGAGGGGGACGGAGTATACGGCTATAGCCATTTTGGATCACGCTCCACATTGGGTAGACTTGGAGATAGGGGAGGAAACAGAAGGGCGTCCACCCTGGAGAATGGACATGGGACTAATGGCAGATGAAGGGGTGTGTCTAAGGGTGAGGGGGTGCATTGAAAAATACTTGGAACTCAATGATAACGGGGAAGTCCAGGTGGGAGTGGTCTGGGAGGCGCTGAAGGCAGTGGTTAGAGGGGAACTGATATCAATAAGGGCACAAAGGAAAGCAGGAGAGTAGGGAACGGGAGCGGTTGCTGCAAGAACTTCTGAGGGTGGACAGGCAATATGCGGAGGCACCGGAGGAGGGACTGTACAGGGAAAGGCAAAGGTTACACGTAGAATTTGACTTGCTGACAACGGGTACTGCAGAAGCACAGTGGAGGAAGGCACAGGGTGTACAGTATGAGTATGGGGAGAAGGCGAGCAGGTTGCTGGCCTATCAATTGAGGAAAAGGGGAGCAGCGAGAGAAATAGGGGGAGTGAGGGATGAGGAAGGAGGGATAGAGCAGGGAGCGGAGAGAGTGAATGGAGTGTTCAAGGCATTCTATAAAAGATGATACGAAGCTCGGCCCCTGGATGGGAAGGAGAGAATGATGTGCTTCCTGGACCGGCTGGAATTTCCTAAAGTGGAGGAGCAGGAGAGGGTGGGACTGGGAGCACAGATCGAGATAGAGGAAGTAGTGAAAGGAATTAGGAGTATGCAGGCGGGGAAGGCTCCGGGACCGGATGGATTTCCAGTCGAATTTTATAGGAAATATGTGGACTTGCTTGCCCCGATACTGATGAGAACCTTTAATGAGGCGAAGGAAAGGGGACAACTGCCCCCGACTATGTCGGAGGCAACGATATCGCTTCTCCTAAAGAAGGAAAAAGACCCGTTGCAATGCGGGTCCTATAGACCTATTTTCCTCCTAAATGTAGACGCCAAGATTCTGGCCAAGGTAATGGCAATGAGGATAGAGGATTGTGTCCCGGGGGTAGTCCATGAGGACCAAACTGGGTTTGTGAAGGGGAGACAGCTGAATACGAATATACGGAGGCTGCTAGGGGTAATGATGATGCCCCCACCAGAGGGGGAAGCGGAGATAGTGGTGGCGATGGATGCCGAGAAAGCATTTGATAGAGTGGAGTGGGATTATTTGTGGGAGGTGTTGAGGAGATTTGGCTTTGGAGATGAGTATATTAGATGGGTACAGCTGCTGTATAGGGCCCCGATGGCGAGCGTGGTCACGAATGGACGGGGGTCTGCGTATTTTCGGCTCCATAGAGGGACGAGGCAGGGATGTCCTCTGTCCCCATTATTGTTTGCACTGGCGATGGAGCCCCTGGCAATAGCATTGAGGAGTTCCAGGAAGTGGAGGGGAGTACTCAGGGGAGGAGAGGAACACCGGGTATTTCTTTACGCGGACGATTTATTGGTGTATGTGGCGGACCCGGCGGAGGGGATGCTAGAGATAATGCGGATACTTGGGGAGTTTGGAGAATTTTCAGGATATAAGCTGAACATGGGGAAAAGTGAGCTGTTTGTGGTGCATCCAGGGGAGCAGAGCAGAGACATAGAGGACTTACCGCTGAGGAAGGTAACAAGGGACTTTCGCTACTTGGGGATCCAGATAGCCAAGAATTGGGGTACATTGCATAGGTTAAACTTAACGCGGTTGGTGGAATAGATGGAGGAGGACTTCAAGAGATGGGACATGGTATCCCTGTCACTGGCAGGGAGGGTACAAGCGGTTAAAATGGTGGTCCTCCCGAGATTCCTCTTTGTGTTTCAGTGCCTCCCGGTGGTGATCCCGAAGGCTTTTTTCAAAAGGATTGAGAAGAGTATCATGAGTTTTGTGTGGGCCGGGAAGACCCCGAGAGTGAGGAAGGGATTTTTGCAGCGTAGTAGGGATAGGGGGGGGGGCTGGCGCTACCGAGCCTGAGTGAGTACTACTGGGCCGCCAACATCTCAATGGTATGTAAGTGGATGGGAGAAGAGGAGGGAGCGGCGTGGAAGAGATTGGAGAAGGCGTCCTGTAGGGAGACTTGCCTACAAGCCATGGTGACGGCGCCGTTGCCGTTCTCACCGAAGAAATACACCACAAGCCCGGTGGTGGTGGCTACTCTGAAAATTTGGGGGCAATGGAGACGGAATAGGGGAAAGACGGGAGCCTCGGTGTGGTCCCCGATAAGAAATAATCATAGGTTTGCTCCGGGGAGAATGGATGGGGGATTTGGAACATGGCAAAGAGCAGGAGTAACACAATTGAGAGATCTGTTTGTAGATGGGACGTTTGCAAGTCTGGGAGCGCTGACCGAAAAATACGGGTTGCCCCAAGGGAATGCATTCCGGTATATGCAACTGAGGGCTTTTGCGAGGCAACAGGTGAGGGAATTCCCGCAGCTCCCGACGCAGGAGGTGCAGGACAGAGTGATCTCAAAGACATGGGTGGGGGACGGTAAGGTATCAGACATATATAGGGAAATGAGGGACGAGGGGGAGATTATGGTAGATGAGCTGAAAGGGAAATGGGAAGAAGAGCTGGGGGAGGAGATTGAGGAGGGGCTGTGGGTTGATGCCCTAAGTAGGGTAAACTCATCGTCCTCGTGTGCCAGGCTAAGCCTGATACAATTTAAGGTGTTACACAGGGCGCATATGACTGGAGCACGGCTCAGTAAATTTTTTGGAGTAGAGGATAGGTGTGCGAGATGCTCGAGAAGCCCAGCGAATCACACCCACATGTTCTGGTCATGTCCGGCACTACAGGGGTTTTGGGTGGGGATGACAAAGGTGCTTTCGAAGGTGGTGGGAATCCAGGTCGAACCAAGCTGGGGGTTGGCTATATTCGGGGTTGCAGGAGAGCTGGGAGTGCAGGAGGCGAAAGTGGCTGATGTTTTGGCCTTTGCGCCCCTAGTAGCCCGGCGCAGGATACTGTTGATGTGGAAGGAAGCCAAGCCCCCGGGTGTGGAGACCTGGATAAATGACATGGCAGGGTTTATAAAGCTGGAACGGATTAAGTTCGTCCGAAGGGGATCGGCTCAAGGGTTCACCAGGCGGTGGCAACCGTTCGTCGAATACCTCACAGAAAGATAGAGGGAATGGAAAAGAAGAAGACAGCAGCAGCAACCCGGGGGGGGGGGAGGAACCAGAGGGATTCTCAGGGATGTTAATATATAAGTATAATATGTATAGGTTGTTGTTATAGATAATTGTATATTGGACGGATAAAACATATTTTTGGAGAATATTTATCTGGGACAAGGCAGTTGCCATGTAGTTTTGTTTTTGTTTATATATTATTTATTTCTTGTTTATAAAACTGGCCATTGTTATTTATATTGTGATATTACTGTGTAAAGGATACACAATGTACTGTGATGGTTGGCCAAAAATTTTCAATAAAATATTTTTTAAAAAAAATCTAAGCCTACTTGTGACACTAATAAAGATTATTATTAAACTAAATCATGGGGGTGAGGTATCAAGTGAGGGAAGATGCAATCAATTAATGGGGGAAGAACAAGGCAAGAGAGAAAGGTAGCAATAAGGTTAAGAAAGAACATGGCAGGAACGGAAAGAGGGCATAACCTTAAGCATGTGCCAGCCGATAAGGCTAGAGGGTGCAAAAATAGTAAAAAGACAGAATTAAAGGCTCTGTATCTGTATATGCTAAGTGATCACAACAAAACAGATGAATTATCAACTGAAATGAAAAAAATAAGTATGATCCCATAACAATTAGAGACATGGCTACAAGATGACAAAGGCGGAGATCTGAATGTTCAAGGGTACACTTAGGATTATGCTCCAAAAATGTGGATGTCCAAGAAACTTCATCACAATCTGCAATTGCTCCAACGATGATATGACTGTAACCATCTTCAATGGGAGGTCTGAAACGGATGCCTTCAAATTAGCTTCCTTATTATTTACAATCTTCCTGACAGTGGCTATTCACCTCAAAGGTCAAGTCCCCTCTGGGGTCAGTACTAAATGCCGCCTGATGGCAAATTGTAACCTCAGCCGTTTCCATGCCTAAACTAAACAGACCACCACAGATCGATAGTTTGAGGAAGTCTGCACCAACTCTGCACCAGATTCAAGCCACTCTCGATCATTTCAATTCTACATACAAGAAACTTGGTCTGCCCTTGAATGTTGCCAAAACAAATCTCCTATCAACCCACACCTCACCAACCAAATATTCCACCTCCCATATATGTTAAAGGAGACCTTTTGGAATATGCAAGTTGAGGACTTCTCATACCTTGGCAATTCAAAAGGCCTGCATTGATGAGGAGATCCAACTGCTACACCAGCTCAGTCTTCTACAAACCACTGCGGGAGTGTTTGACAACAAAGACCTCCGCAAGTCAACAAATGTCCTAGCATACAGAACAATTGTTGTCACCACTCTGCTGTATTGCAGCAAGACATGGACTGTGTGATCAGTGACACACAAGAGCACTACAGAAATTCCATCAGAAATTCCTCCACTGCATCTTCCACGTTCAATAGAGAACCATTGAAAAAACTACAATGTCCTTCTTGAAGCCAGTTTCAAAGACATTCTGAAACTCTCCTTGAAGCATGGTAACACTGACATCAATAACTGGGTGGAGCTTGCTATCAATTGTCCAAAATGACACTTGTCCCAATGGCATCATGCTTCAAGTCACAATGTCTTAAGGGATGAGGCAGAGTGGCAGCAGAGACGGAAAGAAAGGAAACCACATTTTGCAGTCCAGATCCCATTACATTTTGTGGGATATCCTGCCACACGGGCCCAAAGATCTGTGGGTCAAGAATCAGCCTGTTCAGCCACATGAAGAAAATCGCAAGCATGAATAGACATCATCTTTGAGTTGAAGGACAGCTGATGACGATGATCAAACCATTAAAAAAAAGTAGAAGAACAAAATAACTGGACAGAACACCTGTATCAACATAGGCACCAGGAATTACAAAGGCATATTTTGCCCTGCAAAGGCCTCCTCACTTAATATCTAGGCACTTCCGTCAAAATTAGGAGAGCTGTCCCACAGGCACAGTCGCACTCACTACATCTTACTAACGGCCAATCTTCTGGACTCCTTTATCACTATTCCTGGGTATATTCTCTCTGGTCAGTTGAACCGATATGAGGTGAGCCACCAGAGATGTGGCACTGAGGTAACAAATGGGTAGGTGTGAGTGACCCCTGGGAGTCCTAAACATTGGCTCTGGACCCCATGAATTGTGATGCCATCACATCAAACATAAGTAAGAAAACCTCCTGTTGATTATCACCTACTGCCCTCCATCAACTAAGGAACCAGTGTCCCTCCATGTTGATCACCAGTTGCAAGAGGCACCTAGGGTATCAAGGGCACAGAATATACTCTGGATTGGGACTTCAATGACCATCACCAAGAGTGACTCAGTAGCACCACAGTTGCTGAACTTGTCATGTCTACCAGGCTGGGCCTGTGGCATGCAGTGAGAAAACCAATACGAGGAATATGCCAACTTCACCTCACCCTCGCCAATCAATCTGTCACAGAGGAATCTGTCTACATGGTTCTTGTGGAGGCAAAGATCCATCTCCACATATTTCTGTCCAACAAAATACAGGAGAAGTCCAAACTGATTAATTACCACCCATATCTACTCAAATCATGGAAGGGGTCTTGGACAGTGCTGTCAAGTGATTCATTAATAACCTGATCACTGATGCTCATTTTGGGTTTTGCCACAGCCATTTGGATATAGACCTCATTACACTCAGACATAAACATGGAGAAGAGATGAATTCTAGAGACGAGGCAAAAACAACTACTGTCATGTGAGAGTACCTTTAAGAAATGGATGTTTAAGCAATGTACCTTTAAGAAAACAGTGATGTCAGAGAGTGGGTGGAGCGGAGCTCAGTTCAGCCATTTTGAAGTTTCAGTTTTGAGGAAAAGAGCTTGGGTGTGTGTCTGTGTTTGCAGTGAGCTGGATCTTATCATAGAATTTACAGTGCAGAAGGAGGCCATTCAGCCCATCGAGTCTGCACCGGCTCTTGGAAAGAGCATCCTACCCAAGGTCAACACCTCCACCCTATCCCCATAACCCCACCCAACACTAAGGGCAATTTTGGACACTAAGGGCAATTTTATCATAGCCAATCCACCTAACCTGCACATCTTTGGACTGTGGGAGGAAACCGGAGCACCCGGAGGAAACCCACGCAGACACGGGGAGGGTGTGCAGACTCCGCACAGACAGTGACCCAAGCCGGAATCGAACCTGGGACCCTGGAGCTGTGAAGCAATTGTGCTATCCACAATGCTACCGTGCTGCCCGATCTGCTGTGATCTCTGCCATGAAAGACTATCTCTGGATCATTTGGGTGATTTAAACTCATAATAGTAAAGCCTTTAACCTGATGTGTTTCTGTTTAAAGGTGTTAAGTCTCATGGATGTTGAAAGGAATAACTGAAGGATTATTTAGTGTTGTAATATTTTTGGGGTTATCTTTGAAGTAAGGGGTGTTGAGAGATCCAATGTTTATTTAAGAAGCTAAGTTGAATTCATGGAATAAACATTGTTGTGGGTTTAAAAACCCACGTGTCCATAATTGTAATCCCACTCCTGGAGAACAAGCCGTGTGCTCGGAAAAACAACAATAGCATTAAAGGGGGAGGTTGGTCGAACTCCATGATACATTTTGGGGTTCTGAAAACGCCTCGCCCATAACACTACCCTTGATGCCAATGCAGCATGTGACTGAGGGCAGCATCAAGGAATCTATGCAAAATTAATGTCAATTGGAATCAGTGGTTTGAGCCATAGAACATAGAACATAGAACAATACAGCGCAGTACAGGCCCTTCGGCCCACGATGTTGCACCGAAACAAAAGCCATCTAACCTACACTATGCCATTATCATCCATATGTTTATCCAATAAACTTTTAAATGCCCTCAATGTTGGCGAGTTCACTACTGTAGCAGGTAGGGCATTCCACGGCCTCACTACTCTTTGCGTAAAGAACCTACCTCTGACCTCTGTCCTATATCTATTACCCCTCAGTTTAAAGTTATGTCCCCTCGTGCCAGCCATATCCATCCGCGGGAGAAGGCTCTCACTGTCCACCCTATCCAACCCCCTGATCATTTTGTCTGCCTCTATTAAGTCTCCTCTTAACCTTCTTCTCTCCAACGAAAACAACCTCAAGTCCATCAGCCTTTCCTCATAAGATTTTCCCTCCATACCAGGCAACATCCTGGTAAATCTCCTCTGCACCCGCTCCAAAGCCTCCACGTCCTTCCTATAATGCGGTGACCAGAACTGTACGCAATACTCCAAATGCGGCCGTACCAGAGTTCTGTACAGCTGCAACATGACCTCCCGACTCCGGAACTCAATCCCTCTACCAATAAAGGCCAACACTCCATAGGCCTTCTTCACAACCCTATCAACCTGGGTGGCAACTTTCAGGGATCTATGTACATGGACACCTAGATCCCTCTGCTCATCCACACTTTCAAGAACTTTACCATTAGCCAAATATTCCGCATTCCTGTTATTCCTTCCAAAGTGAATCACCTCACACTTCTCTACATTAAACTCCATTTGCCACCTCTCAGCCCAGCTCTGCAGCTTATCTATATCCCTCTGTAACCTGCTACATCCTTCCACACTATCGACAACACCACCGACTTTAGTATCGTCTGCAAATTTACTCACCCACCCTTCTGCGCCTTCCTCTAGGTCATTGATAAAAATGACAAACAGCAACGGCCCCAGAACAGATCCTTGTGGTACTCCACTTGTGACTGTACTCCATTCTGAACATTTCCCATCAACCACCACCCTCTGTCTTCTTTCAGCTAGCCAATTTCTGATCCACATCTCTAAATCACCCTCAATCCCCAGCCTCCGTATTTTCTGCAATAGCCTACCGTGGGTAACCTTATCAAACGCTTTGCTGAAATCCATATACACCACATCAACTGCTCTACCCTCGTCTACCTGTTCAGTCACCTTCTCAAAGAACTCAATAAGGTTTGTGAGGCATGACCTACCCTTCACAAAGCCATGCTGACTATCCCTGATCATATTATTCCTATCTAGATGATTATAAATCTTGTCTCTTATAATCCCCTCCAAGACTTTACCCACTACAGACGTGAGGCTCACCGGTCTATAGTTGCCGGGGTTGTCTCTGCTCCCCTTTTTGAACAAAGGGACCACATTTGCTGTCCTCCAGTCCTCTGGCACTATTCCTGTAGCCAATGATGACATAAAAATCAAAGCCAAAGATCCAGCAATCTCTTCCCTGGCCTCCCATAGAATCCTAGGATAAATCCCATCAGGTCCTGGGGACTTATCTATTTTCAGCCTGTCCAGAATTGCCAACACCTCTTCCCTACGTACCTCAATGCCATCTATTCTATTAGCCTGGGGCTCAGCATTCTCCTCCACAACATTATCTTTTTCCTGAGTGAATACTGACGAAAAATATTCATTTAGTATCTCGCCTATCTCTTCAGACTCCACACACAATTTCCCATCCCTGTCCTTGACTGGTCCTACTCTTTCCCTAGTCATTCGCTTATTCCTGACATACCTATAGAAAGCTTTTGGGTTTTCCTTGATCCTTCCTGCCAAATACTTCTCATGTCCCCTCCTTGCTCGTTTTAGCTCTCTCTTTAGATCCTTCCTCGCTACCTTGTAACTATCCATCGCCCCAACCGAAACTTCACACTTAATCTTCACATAGGCCTCCTTCTTCCTCTTAACAAGAGATTCCACTTCCTTGGTAAACCACGGTTCCCTCGCTCGACGCCTTCCTCCCTGTCTGACCGGTACATACTTATCAAGAACACGCAGTAGCTGATCCTTGAACAAGCCCCACTTATCCAGTGTGCCCAACACTTGCAGCCTACTTCTCCACCTTATCCCCCCCAAGTCACGTCTAATGGCATCATAATTGCCCTTCCCACAGCTATAACTCTTGCCCTGCGGTGTATACTTATCCCTTTCCATCATTAACGTAAACGTCACCGAATTGTGGTCACTGTCCCCAAAGTGCTCTCCTACCTCCAAATCCAACACCTGGCCTGGTTCATTACCCAAAACCAAATCCAACGTGGCCTCGCCTCTTGTTGGCCTGTCAACATATTGTTTCAGGAAACCCTCCTGCACACACTGTACAAAAAACGACCCATCTATTGTACTCGAACTATATCTTTTCCAGTCAATATTTGGAAAGTTAAAGTCTCCCATAATAACTACCCTGTTACTTTCGCTCATATCCAGAATCATCTTCGCCATCCTTTCCTCTACATCCCGAGAACTATTAGGAGGCCTATAAAAAACTCCCAACAGGGTGACCTCTCCTTTCCTGTTTCTAACTTCAGCCCATACTACCTTGGAAGAAGAGTCCCCATCTAGCATCCTCTCCGCCACCGTAATACTGCTCTTGACTAGCAGCGCCACACCTCCCCCTCTTTTGCCTCTTTCTCTGAGCTTACTAAAACACCTAAACCCCGGAACCTGTAACATCCATTCCTGTCCCTGCTCTATCCATGTCTCTGAAATGGCCACAACATCGAAGTCCCAGGTACCAACCCACGCTGCCAGTTCCCCTACCTTGTTTCGTATACTCCTGGCATTGAAGTAGACACACTTCAAACCACCTACCTGAACACTGGCCCCCTCCTGCGACGTCAAATCTGTGCTCCTGACCTCTATACTCTCATTCTCCCTTACCCTAAAACTACAATCCAGGTTCCCATGCCCCTGCTGCATTAGTTTAAACCCCCCCAAAGAGCACTAACAAATCTCCCCCCCAGGATATTTGTGCCCCTCAGGTTCAGATGTAGACCATCCTGTCTGTAGAGGTCCCACCTTCCCCAGAAAGAGCCCCAGTTATCCAAAAATCTGAATCCCTCCCGCCTGCACCATCCCTGTAGCCACGTGTTTAAATGCTCTCTCTCCCTATTCCTCATCTCACTATCACGTGGCACGGGCAACAACCCAGAGATAACAACTCTGTTTGTTCTAGTTCTGAGCTTCCATCCTAGCTCCCTGAAAGCCTGCCTGACATCCTTGTCCCCTTTCCTACCTATGTCGTTGGTGCCAATGTGGACCACGAATGTGGAAGATGGCTGTGGTGTTGGGTGCAAATTATCTCAGCCCAGGATATTACTGCATACGTTCCTCAGGTTAGTGTGCTAGGCCCAACCATCTTCACCTGCTTCACAATGACCCATCATAAAAGGTCAGAAATGGGGATGGTGAATGATTGTAGACTGTTCATTACCATTTACAAAAAACTGCTTCAGAATCAGGGGAGTGGTCATATGCCTTGTCCAAAGAGCCATCGGACTCGAAATGTTAGCTTTTTTCTCTCCCTACAGATGCTGCCAGACCAGCTGAGATTTTTCAGCATTTTCTCTTTCGAGTGGTCATATGCAGCAAGACCTGGACAACATTCAGGACTTGGCTGATAAATGGCAAGTGGGATTTGTACCAGACATGTCAGACAATAACTATCTCCAACAAGAAAGATTCTAACCATCTCCCCTTGATATTGTCACTAAAACTCCAGCATCAAAATTCTAAAGGTTACCATAGAATCACAGAACAGTTCAGCACTGTTAAATGTTTAACTCCACGCCCCTATTGACAAAGCCTAGAGTGCTGCAAGCTTCATTAATTGTGCTCTCAACCTGTTCTGCCACCTTCAATGAATAATGCATAAACATACCCAGGTCCCTTTGCTCCTGCTCCCTCTTTAGAATTGCACCCTTCAACATGAACCATTGCATTCCTTTTATCAAAATGAATCACTTCACACTTCTCTGAATGAAATTTAATCTGCTATTTTACGGCTCATCCATGTCCTGTTGAGGTTCTGCGCCATCTTCCTCACAGTTCACAATACTTCCAAATTTTGTATCATCCACAAATTTTGAAATTGTGCCTTGCACACCAAGACCATTGAGGTATATCAGGAAGAGCGCGGTTCCCAACACTGACCCCTGGGAAACTCCAGTCTGAAAAACAACCATAAACCATTGCTTTTGTTTCCTGTCACACAGCCAATTTTGTGTCCACGTTGCTACCATCCCCTTTATTCCATGAGCACGATTTTTGCTCAAAGTCTGTTATGCAACATTTATTACATCAGCAGCATTGCCCTCGTCAATCCTCTGTTACCTCATCACACAATTCAAGCAAGTTAGTTGAATACAAATTTGCCCGAACAGGTGGCACAGTGGTTAGCACTGCTGCCTCGCAGCGCCAGGGATCCAGATTCGATTCTGGCCTTGGTTGACTGTCTGGAGTTTGCACATTCTCCCAGTGTCTGAGTGGGTTTCCTCGGGTGCTGTGGTTTCCTCCCACAGTCCAAAGATCTGCAGGTTAGGTGTATTGGTCATGCTAAATTGCCCCTTAGTGTCCAAAAGGTCAGGTGTTTTTTTCACAGCCTTCCCTTGGACTTTGTAAGAAACAGTCTTTTCCAGTACAACTCTTGGGATCCATTGGGAGCCATCTTCAAAGTTCTGCACATAGATGGCATCTCCTGTCCTGAAAAGATCTTCAGGTCTTCTGGCGTCATAGTTCCTTTTTTGTGTCTCCCGTTTTGACTCGACCGTCCCCCGTTGAGCGGCCATCGACCATAATAAAGGAACTTTGATCCCAAGAACGGGCCAGTGACGTCCACGTGCACCCATGCCCATGGTCGTTCTGGCCATTCCAATAGGTGCAGAGGCCGAAGGTGGGAACGTCTGCTTCTCCTGGCCCAAGGCGCACTGCTTTACCAGATATGCTATGTCTATGTCGAGCCTGGGCCACCAGATGTAGCTCCTTGCGAGCATTTTCAGCTGGAGGTGGCCATTGTGTAATTCAGCCAGGATTGGGTGGCGATCTGGGCGGGGGATGATTTCATAGAATTTCATAGAATTTACAGTGCAGAAGGAGGCCATTCGGCCCATCAAGTCTGCACCGGCTCTTGGAAAGAGCACCCCACCAAGGTCCACACCTCCACCCTATCCCCATAACCCAGTAACTCCACCCAACACTAAGGGTAATTTTGGACACTAAGGGCAATTTATCATGGCCAAGCCACCTAACCTGCACATCTTTGGGCTGTGGGAGGAAACCGGAGCACCCGGAGGAAACCCACGCACACACGGGGAGAACCTGCAGACTCCGCACAGACAGTGACCCAAGCCGGAATCGAACCTGGGACCCTGGAGCTGTGAAGCAATTGTGCTATCCACAATGCTACCGTGCTGCCGTGATTAGTCAGGCTCCCGACAGAATGAAGCCAACCTCTACACTCAGCTCTCGCCATTGAAGGCCTTAATGTCAGCTGTGGGGTGTCCTCTGATTCGGCCACTGAGGATATGGCATAATTTTGCCAGTGTGGGGTCCTTCTAGGTCCATACCTGAATCTGCTTTGTGGATACTGGCAAGGTAGCCAGGAAGATCAAGGTCATGATGACTTCTTCCAATGGTGGCAAAGGAGCCAATCTTGTGGGCAGCGATACGCGACTCAGGGCATTCGAGTTCGCAATGTGATCGTAGGTGGTGCTCAAAAGAGTATTGTAGGTTTCTAACAATAATGCCTAATGTTGGATCAGAGCAGAGGCCATGGGCGAAACTTGATTTATCCTCTTTGAAAAAGGCTCAGCAGGGGTTTATGGTCAGTTACAATTGTGAAATGTCAGCCGTAAATATATTTAGTTGTAATTTCTTCACTTCAAAAATACCAGTCAATCCTTCCTTTTCGATCTGAGAATAATGTCTTTCTGTGTTCGCCAAGGTTCAGGATGGATATGCTATGGGCTCTCTGTCCATCGTCCCATTGATGGGAAAGGACTACCCCTACTCCATCTAGAGAGGCATCACATGTTAATTCCAGTTCTTCAGTGATAGTAACTGTCACTTCACCTTCGCAAAGCCTTCATCTTGCAGCGCCAGCCATGGCCACTACTGTTCTTTTAAAACAGCGTGTGCAGGGGCGACAATAAAGTGGCCAAGTTTGGGATAAATTTTCCATAGCAGTTTACGAGGCCTAGGAAAGATTTTAATTCTGTCGTATTTTGAGGGTTCGGTGCCTCTTGATGGCCTTAACTCCACGGGGTGTTGACCCTTTTTACGACTCAATACCCTAGGTAGATCAATTTGCCTACCTGGAACACACAATTTTTCTCGTTTGAGACGGAAACCTGCGTCAGAAAATAGTCTCAAAATCTCCTCCAGGTTTGCTAGGTGTTCTTTTTTCGTGGCTCCTATGATTTGTACATTATCTCAGCATACTGCCACTTTAGGGAGCCCTTGGAAAATGTTCTCCATTTCGAGTTAATAAATGCCACATGCCGATGAGACTCTGAACGGCAGGCGTGTATATTCTTATAAACCCTAATGGGGGTTCATCATCATGTACTTCCGGGATGACCTGTCTAGTTCTAGCTGGAGGTAGGCATGGCTCATAATTAGTTTGGTGAAGGTTTGACTCCCTGCCAATTTGGCATATAGATCTTCTATGCGTGACATGGGTACCGATCGAAACGTGAGGCTTTATTAACCGTTAGTTTATATACCCTGCAAAGGTGGACTGACTCGTTAGGCTACTTGTGCAGCCCACTCTGCGAACTGCACTGTTGTATTATCCCAAGGCTCTCTAACCATTTGAGTTCAGTCTCTACTTTGGGCAGTAAGTGTATGGGACTGGCCTGAAATATTTGGGTAGGGCGTCAGGGTCCACATATATCTTTGCTCTTGCTGCCATTAATTCTACCATGGCCTTCTTGGAATACCTCGGGATATTTGCCAATGACCTCATACAGTCCACCGGGATATTTGCCAATGACCTCATACAGTCCAAAATTTGTAGCCGGTCCAGACGGATCCTCTGGAACCAGTCTCTGCCAAAGAGGCAGAGTCCTGGTCCTCGTACTATTATGAGTGAGGGTCAGGCTGTGGTCCCCTTAATCTTCAAAGGTTCCCTTGTATATGATAATAATAATCTTTTATTGTCACAGTACGAAGTTACTGTGAAAAGCCCCTAGTCGCCACATTTCGATGCCTGTTCGGGTAAGCTGGTATGGGAATTGAACCCGCGCTGCTGGCCTTGTTCTGCATTACAAACCAGCTGTCTTAGCCCACTGAGCCAATCTGGCACTGGTGTCGCACAGGCCTAGGGGCAAGATGCAGAGACACTGGAAGCTTTTTTCCCTGATGATGGAGATGGCAGCTCCCATATCAACCTCCAATGGCAAGGAATGGCCATTGACCAAGGTTATCATCTTTATCAGAGCATCCTTAGGGGTTATGATGCAAGGGCGGCACGGTAGCACAGTAGTTAGCACTGTTGCTTCACACCAGGCTCCCAGGTCCGACTCCCAGCTTGGGTCACTGTCTGTGTGGAGTCTGCACATGCTCTCCGTGGGCTTCCTCCGGGTGCTCTGGTTTCCTCCCACAAGTCCCGAAAGACGTGCTATTAGGTGAATTGGACATTCTGAATTCTCCCTCTGTGTACCCGAACAGGCGCCAGAGTGTGGCGACGAGGGGATTTTCACAGTAACTTCATTGCAGTGTTGATATAAGCCTACTTGTGACAATAATAAATAATACAATAAATAATACAAGGAATAAGAGAATAATAAAGATTATTATTATTTTAGCTTGATCGTTTTGTCCTCTACAGGCTGATACTTCGTCTGGAAACTAAGGAAATTCGGCAGGTCCATATCGACTCTTACCAATTTTTACAGACACACCATAGAAAGCATCCTATCTGGCTGCATCACAGCTTGGTATGGCAATTGCTTGGCCCAAGACCGTAAGAAACTACAGAGAATTGTGAACACAGCCCAGTCCATCACTCAAACCTGCCTCCCATCCATTGACTCTAACTACATTTCCCACTGCCTTGGGAAAGTGGGCAGCATCATCAAATACCCCTTCCACCTGGGTTATTCTCTCTTCCAACCTCTTCCATCGGGCAGGATGAGACATTTCTTCACTCAGGGGTTGTGAATCTTTAGAATTCTCTATCCCAGAGGCTGCAGATACTCAGCTGAAAAGTATATTCAAAACTGAGATCCAAAGATTTTTCAGCACCGAGGGAATCAAGGAATTTGAGGCTAAGGTGGGAAAGTGGAGTTGATGTAAAAGATTAGCCATGATCTTATTGAATAGTGGAGCAGGTTCAAAAAATCATATTCCTGCTCCTATTTCTTGTGTTCTTTTGTAATAGTACCTCAAAGAGAATCAACACCTTTAGTGTGGAAAAGAAAATGGCATTTGTAAATAGCACATTCACCTTATTCATTAAAACAGCACAAATTTAATACATGCACCTCAAAGTTGCAGAATCGGGTCAGAGGTCATTCAATTAAAATGTCCCAGTTTTTCTTAAAAGAATATTACTTTACTTAGGCAGCCCTCACCTGACTCCACTCTTAACTTGGAATAGTGGAGGTACCAAAATCACGAATGAGCACTTTTAAAGCAGGCTTTGAAGAGACGGGCAAGATTACAGAAGTGGAAACAAGCTGCCTTGATGTGCGAAAGGATATATGGGGTCAGAAGCTCAACCCTGGATCAAATAGGATGCCATGGAAATTAACAGCCCGGTTCAGCCTCAGATAGGTGACCAAGTAGAGGGATAGAGTCAGAAATTGAGTTTGTGTGGAACCAAAGCCAATGACTTCGGTCCTCTCAATGTTTAATACCTCCACTATTCCATGGGTCTCCAGCCAGCCCTTTCTCTTACACCCTCCATGAGTCAGAGCTCATTAAAAAAAAACTCAGCTCACTGACATATTCACTGACACCTTGGGGTTATAAAAGTCTCCTCCCCATCTCTATAACTATCTCCAGTCCTACAAAAGGTCCAAGAAATCGCCCTTTCTTCCAATTCCTTTGCCATACCTTCAGCTGCCTGGGCCCTCAGCTCTGGAATTCCCAAACCTCTCAACCTCCTTTCCAATTCCCTGAAGGCTCTGCAGCTATATTTTTGACCAGACTCTTAGCCATCTCCTATTATATTCTTCTTTGACGTGGTGTTAATATTTGATTAATTTAATAAAACATCACAGTAATATAAATGCATATTTTTGTTGTTTCTTTACCACGCACGAGTATTTCTGTGGAATCGTGCAATCAACTGCTTGCACTGTGAGGTAGCATAATATTGAAGGTAAAAATATTGTTAATTACCTATAATGATCCCACAACACAATATGGCTCTGAATGATGTTGTCTGTTTGAGAATCACATAGGACAGTAGGACGTTGAAGACAGTGGTCAAGGAACGTCCGATATTATAGAACGCCACTCCGACATACTTGAGGCATAAATTGTTGAAAGTAATCATTCCGATGAAGACCAGGGACAAAGGGAGAATCTCCCTGGAAATCTTAGGGTCGAACCCAATCGAGGGGAACTCCACCATAGTAGGACACAGGGCGCTGAACATATTCAGCAGCCAGCAGAGTAACACTGTCACCAAACACTGGAAGAAAGTGACAAACAGGGGCGCGTCCAGCCTCAGATCCGGGCTGTCCAGCAAGTACTTGTTTAGGAAGACCATAGTGATGGATATGAACCAGTACCCAGTCACCACGCAAGCGATTTTCACCGCCTTCGATATGAAAGACTCGGGGCTGCCGTGTTCCAAGTTTGACAACGCCATTTTGAGAATATTCGACCGTTTCAGAGGAGTCCTGTTCATGGTGTGCAACAGAAATGAACGTGATTAAAGTACATGCAATAATTTAAAATAAATGTTAAACAGTCAGTATTAAAATAACATTTACCGATGCAAAAACATAAATAAAGCGAAGGCAAATAACGAACAGAGACAGACACACTGTCAAACAGCTACTCCAGCTGGCCAGCCTCACCCACGCTGCATTTCCGGGTAACGTGCCATCCGTGTCAATTCCCTCGGTCGCTTAGCAACCGTAAATGTAGCAACGTTCCACAATCGAACGCTGCCCTGGGAAGCTCCGCCCACCGCTTTACACAGAGAGCTTCCATTGATATAGCGCCTAGCTTCACCCCCCCCCCCCCCCCCCCAAGGATACCCCAATGCCCTTTCAAGACAATGAAAAAGGTTTATTTTTGGGGTAGGAAACGTGGCTGGTCAGCAAGATCCCACCGTTAGCAAAGACCAGAAAATATTTTCTTTTTTAATGATATTTCTGAGGAAGAACTCACCTGCTTTACAAACCTGGATCTTTTACATCCACCTGAGAGGGCAGAAGAGGGCTCGGTTTAATTTCTCATAAAGGATAGCACCCACCCTTTTCTTGACCGGGTCACGCCCGATTTAGCAACTGATTCAAATATTTTTAATTTGACGACAAAAATGTTTTCGGAACTTCCCGTGAATTCGCGCGAATGCGATGTTTTTCTTCCAATCACGCCTGGAAATGGAGTCAACACAAGAAAACCAGGTTTGACAATAGATAGGGTCCACAATCTTAATTCTGTCTTCAAACGTGGACCCATCAAATACCTGTCTCAATGCCCGCAGATCCCTCTCCCGGGTTACGGTGGCCAACTCCTGGTGTTTGTTTTCCTGGAGGGTTCACGGACTCCAGCCTGCCCCACCTTCACATTCCTGCCAATGGTTGCCCGACATGTCCATCCTCTGAGCATCCAACTGGAAGGCAAACACACTCTTCATTATCTGATTGGATGATGCTTGACTCTCTGTCATATTGCTTGTTTATTGCGCCTCCAATATCTTTTTATAGCTCATATATGTCGAAAGGAAATTGAATAAATATGCATGCATTTTTATGGTGTCCTGATAATTATTCTCCCGGAGTTGATGAAGTATCCTGGGGATCGATCTTAAAATCCTGGAGACAATCTTGGGGGGAAGATTGGCAAACCTATCGAGGGTGCTCTCGCCCCCTAGTGCCTCTCTCACCTCTTGATTCCAGTACCATTTAGTTGATACCATTTAGTTAGGCTCCAGCTCTATCCTTCTACCTCTGTCACCACCTGACTATCTAAAATAAAACATGTTGGAGAGGAGAAGACTCCCACATACATAGTGCTAAATATTCTGACAACAATTGTTCACGTTGTTTTGAGTCATAGTTTTATTGCACAGAATGAGGCCCTTCGTCCTATCGCTTCTGCACTGGCCATTAAGCACCCATTTCTTCTAATCCCATTTTCCAGCACTTGGGTCCATAGCCTTGTATGTTATGGCGTTTCAAGTGCTCATCTAAATGCTTCTTAAATGTTGTGAGGGTTCCCATCCCTACCAGTCTTTCAGGCAGTGAGTTCCAGATTATCACCATCTGGACGCGATTTCATGATGGCTGACCAATTAAGAGCCATCCAGTGTGAAAAGTGCCTGGACATTGACTCAGCATTGCGGGCAGAGGTGGGAGTGTGGCGGGTGTCGTGTCCAATGGTGAACTTGAGGGGCTTTTAAAAGAGCTCAGATAAAGGCTGCCAGGTGTTTGTGAGGAGCCTCATCAAGCTGTGCATGAGAGAGTATGGCAGGAGTTAGGGCTTCAGCACCCGCAGGGCACACCAGGCGGGAGGGCACTGCCAGTGGACACTCTTCCCCCTGAGTGCCTACGCACTCATGGAGGCACTGAGTGCTCAGTGTGACATCCTCAATGGAAAGAGGAGACCACTCCACCAGACAAAGAAGGCCTGGACAGAGGTGGTAACCCAGGTGAGTGGGCATGATGTGTGCCACACATGGAATCTGTGCCAGAAAAAATGTAATGATCTTCTGCACGATGCAAGGGTGAGGACTGAGTTGACATGAAAAAGTGTATAGATATTTTGGAGGGTGGCTGTTCTTCATGGTGCTCAGGGGTGTGAGATGCAGAGTTCCAAATGGCACATATGCCTGTGCTGGCCAAGGCTAGGAAATGTGCCCTCTTGTCTTCGGCGTATAGAAGAGAGAGGTGTGTTAATCTGACAGGCACATCAACCTGGGGTTGTGGGGGGGTGCGGGGCGGGGGAAGGCGGGGGGTGCGAGGCGAGGCTGGTGCAGTGTGGCAGATAAAGGGTGCACTAATAAATGCACTTTTGTCCAGAGAAGAGAAGTCATAATGTGCTGGAGCACACACAAATGGCTGGTTGGGTGCCCAACCAACTGATATGTTCCCAGTTTGAGATGGACATCCTACACATGGAATGTGAGTGTGGAGCAAGGTCCACAGGTTCCGGAGTCCAATGGATAGGTGAAAAACTAGGGAATGCAGGCTTGTGGCATCCCCAATGAGAAGTTCAAATCACATGTCCCCATTGCTCATCCAATCTCAGTGCCTCAGTTGTCCATTGTGATAAGCAACCTTTGTGTTTGCACAGTCACTTTGTTGCAATTTCATCAACTGACATCTCTTTCTCCCTCAGATTTGCCATCTCACGATGCCTGAGAAACTCTCAGGACCATTCCCTGGCAGCCGAGGAGGAACTGTGGGCAGATGCACCTGCGTCACATCCTCTCTCTGCACCAAGCCGCAATGCAGATGCAGCCACGTAGGTGGGCAATAACGCACAAATATTTTTTTTAAAAAAAATAATTTTTATTAAAGGTTTTCATAAAATATCAATAACAAAATGAGATAGAAAAAAGAACCCAACAGGGTTAAGTACAAAACACAATCTAAAAAAGCAACACCCCAAACCCCTCCCCCCGTACCTAAATAATAAATTAACATTAACACCCCGACTTAAGACAACAGGTGTATACACCCCCTCATCGTTCTGCCAGAAAGTCTAAGAACGGTTGCCACCGCCTAAAGAACCCTTGTACCGACCCTCTCAAGGCAAATTTCACCCTCTCCAATTTAATGAACCCTGCCATATCGCTGATCCAGGATTCCACGCTTGGGGCCTCGTATCTTTCCACTGAAGGAGAATCCTTTGCCGGGCTACCAGGGACGCAAAGGCCAGAATTCCGGCTTCTTTCGCCTCCTGCACTCCCGGCTCCTCTGCCACCCCAAATATTGCGAGCCCCCAGCCCGGTTTGACCCTGGATCCTACCACCCTCGACACCGTCCTTGCTACGCCCTTCCAAAATTCCTCCAGCGCTGGGCATGCCCAGAACATATGGGTGTGATTTGCTGGGCTCCCTGAGCACCTAACACACCTGTCCTCACCTCCAAAGAACCTGCTCATCCTTGTCCCGGTCATGTGTGCCCTGTGCAGCACCTTAAACTGTATGAGGCTGAGCCTCGCGCATGAAGAGGAAGAGTTCACCCTCCCTAGGGCAAATGCCCACGTCCCCTCTTTGATCTCCTCTCCCAACTCCTCCTCCCACTTACCTTTCAACTCCACCACCGAGGCCTCATCCTCCTCCTGCATCACCTGGTAAGTTTCCGAGATCTTCCCCACTCCCACCCACCCCCCCGAGAGCACCCTGTCCTGTACTGTGTGTGGCAGTAGCCGTGGGAATTCCACCACCTGCCGTCTGGCAAATGCCCTTACCTGTAAGTACCTGAAGGTGCTCCCCGGGGGGAGCCCGTACTTCTCCTCCAGCTCACCCAAGCTCGCAAACTTCCCGTCAATAACGCACAAACATAAGAGGAGTTGTCATGGTTTATATAACTTGAGTTGACAAGTGTTCTGTGTTCAAATTGTGTAAACATGACCATCATTTAAAGATATTATTATGTGTCATGACCTGAATGTGTTTCATGTTCTTTCTAAGGTCTGTGCATGGGAGTGGCTTATGACAGACGGAAGGGCTGCAAACTATATTTCAGAGGTGCTTAGTTGGCATAAGGATCACAGAACTGCTTCATCAGGAATGTTCAGTAAGGAGACATCACCCTTGCCCTCACTTTCAAGCCATATCTTGGATGCCTAGCTGAAACAATGGAGAATAAATGCCTTCCCGGTCTCCATGTGTCCCACAAGGTTCCTCACTTCTGCAGCAACATCCACAGCCCAGGCCTCCTCAGACTCCTCATCAGACCCATTAGTTGAGTTGTTCTCTGTAACCTGGTGAGCTGCCTTGCTCCAGTGGGTCCCTACTTGTCAGAGTCAGATTGCGCAGAGCACCGCACACAATGACAATGAACAAGCCATCCTCTGGAGGATATTGCAGTGCTCCCCTGACTGGTGCTGGCAGTGGAACCGCATCTTGAGTAGGCCAATGGGAATGTTGCATGATGTACACATGATAGGAGCTGCCAGGTCTTTTGGTCGCAGTCGACCTGGGCGTTCATAGAGTGGAAGCCCTTTCTGTTGATGAAATTATGCAGTCCACATGCTCGCGCCTTTATGGCCACATATGCAATCTGTGGTTCCCTAGATGCAGGGGAACCCAACAATCGCAGTGAGGCCTGTGACCCTCTCAGCCTGGCTGGCTTTGCCAGTCTGGAAATTAATCAGCGTCAGCGACCAGCTTGATGCAACTGAGACAGCAGATTGGGAAATGCCACATTGGTCTCCCACTGACCCCTGGAAAGAACAAAAGGCGAAAAGGTTTAGGGCTACTGTTCCCTAAGAACCAATCGCTTAGGGTGGCCATCTGCACAGTTTGAGACAATCTCTGGGCCAATCATCTGACATATGGAGATCACAGTGTCCCTAAAGAGGCAGAGCGTTCTTCAGCACTGGATCTTGGATATGTCCAGGTAGCTGGAGCGCTGTCTATAGACTCTGGCTACAGGATAATGACATCTTCTGTGGACTCTTCCATCTTACACTTCCTGGTGGCCCTGCACCTGTCTGACTGCACCTCTCTTGCGACATATCACTCTCTTGGACAAGGCCTGTGGACAACAGGCCTCCTCTCCTTTCTGGCCCTTTCCTGCTCTTCAGAATAGGTCCCTCCAACAGAGTGGACAATCCCCATTTGGTGGAATACAGATGGCACGGGATAGTGCACTGATGGGTGCACTCAGGAGAAAGCCTCTAAGAAATCTCCAGAGTCCTCCAGAAAACGTAAGAAACACAGAAAACCACTTACAGCCAATTCTCACCTAAACTCCTACCTCCTCACAGTGCCATGGCTCTGATCGAATTTTACCCCCCTCCTGGATTGAGTTTCAATTAAAAATGGGATGGCTGTCTGATCATGTGGCTTGAACACCGACCGCTAAGTTGCACGGGCCAAGCAATTGAATTTTTAATGGGCTGAAGTGCCCATTTAACTGTTGGGGAGGGGCATACACATATGTTGGCGAGGGGACTCCCAACCATGCCTACTGACTGTAATATGGCGCAACAGCATGATGACGTTGGGATGCATGCCTGATGTTTTACATAGAACATAGAACATAGAACATTACAGCGCAGTACAGGCCCTTCGGCCCTCGATGTTGCGCCGACCTGTGAAACCACTCTAAAACCCATCTACACTATTCCCTTATCGTCCATATGTCTATCCAATGGCCATTTGAATGCGCTTAGTGTTGGCGAGTCCACTACTGTTGCAGGCAGGGCATTCCATGCTCTGAGTAAAGAACCTACCTCTGACATCTGTCCTATATCTATCTCCCCTCAATTTAAAGCTATGTCCCCTCATGCTAGACATCACCATCCGAGGAAAAAGGCTCTCACTGTCCACCCTATCCAATCCTCTGATCACCTTGTATGCCTCAATTAAGTCACCTCTTAACCTTCTTCTCTCTAACGAAAACAGCCTCAAGTCCCTCAGCCTTTCCTCATAAGATCTTCCCTCCATACAAGGCAACATTCTGGTAAATCTCCTCTGCACCCTTTCCAATGCTTCCACATCCTTCCTATAATGTGGTGACCAGAATTGCATGCAATACTCCAAATGCGGCCGCACCAGAGCTTTGTACAGCTGCAACATGACCTCATGGCTCCGCAACTCAATCCCTCTACCAATAAAAGCTAACACACCGTAGGCCTTCTTAACAACCCTCTCAGCCTGGGTGGCAACTTTCATGGATCTATGTACATGGACACCGAGATCTCTCTGCTCATCCACACTACCAAGAATCTTACCATTAGCCCAGTACTCTGTCTTCCTGTTATTCCTTCCAAAATGAATCACCTCACACTTTTCTGCATTAAACTCCATTTGCCACCTCTCAGCCCAGCGCTGCAGCTTATCTATGTCCCTCTGTAACTTGTAACATCCTTCCGCACTGTCCACAACTCCACCGACTTTAGTGTCATCTGCAAATTTACTCACCCATCCTTCTACGCCCTCCTCCAGGTCATTTATAAAAATGACAAACAGCAGTGGCCCCAAAACAGATCCTTGTGGTACACCACTAGTAACTGGACTCCAGTCTGAACATTTCCCATCAACCACCACCCTTTGTCTTCTTCCAGCTAGCCAATTTCTGATCCAAACTGCTAAATCACCCTGAATCCCATGCCTCCGTATTTTCTGCAGTAGCCTTCCATGGGGAACCTTATCAAACACTTTACTGAAATCTATATACACCACAGCAACTGCTTTACCCTCATCCACCTGTTTGGTCACCTTCTCAAAGAACTCAATAAGGTTTGTGAGGTACAACCTACCCTTCACAAAACCGTGTTGACTATCTCTAATCAAATTATTTCTTTCCAGGTGATTATAAACCTTTCCAAGATTTTGCCCACAACAGAAGTAAGGCTCACTGGTCTATAGTTACCGGGGTTGTCTCTACTCCCCTTCTTGAACAAGGGGACAACATTTGCTATCCTCCAGTCTTCTGGCACTATTCCTGTAGACAAAGATGACTTAAAGATCAAAGCCAAAGGCTCGGCAATCTC
This sequence comes from Scyliorhinus torazame, assembly GCF_047496885.1. Classification (NCBI taxonomy): domain Eukaryota; kingdom Metazoa; phylum Chordata; class Chondrichthyes; order Carcharhiniformes; family Scyliorhinidae; genus Scyliorhinus; species Scyliorhinus torazame. The sequence continues at coordinate 204,277,163 of NC_092716.1, forward strand.
CTCCCTAGCTTTCCAGAGAATCCTGGGATAAATCCCATCTGGCCCAGGGGACTTATCTATTTTCACACTTTCCAGAATTGCTAACACCTCCTCCTTATGAATCTCAAGCCCTTCTAGTCTAGTAGCCTGAATCTCAGTATTCTCCTCGACAACATTGTCTTTTTCCTGTGTGAATACTGACGAAAAATATTCATTTAGCACCTCTCCTATCTCCTCGGACTCCAAGCACAACTTCCCACTACTGTCCTTGACTGGCCCTACTCTTACCCTAGTCATTTGTTTATTCCTGACATATCTATAGAATGCTTTAGGGTTATCCTTGATCCTACCTGCCAAAGACTTCTCATGTCCCCTCCTGGCTCTTCTTAGCTCTCTCTTTAGGTCCTTCCTAGCTAACTTGTAACTCTCCAGCGCCCTAACTGAACCTTCATGTCTCATCTTTACATAAGCCTCCTTCTTCCTCTTGACAAGTGTTTCGACTGCTTTAGTAAACCACGGTTCCCTTGCTCGACCACTTCCTCCCTGCCTGACAGGTACATACTTATCAAGGACACGCAGTAGCTGTTCCTTGAACAAGCTCCACATTTCCATTGTGCCCATCCCCTGCAGTTTTCCTCTCCATCCGATGCATCCTAAGTCTTGCCTCATCGCATCATAATTGCCTTTCCCCCAGTTATAGCTCTTGCCCTGCGGTATATACCTATCCCTTTCCATCACTAAAGTAAACTTAATCGAATTGTGGTCACTATCACCAAAGTGCTCACCTACCTCCAAATCTAACATCTGTCCTGGTTCATTACCCAGTACCAAATCCAATATGGCCTCGCCTCTTGTTGGCCGATCTACATACTGTGTCAGGAAACCCTCCTGCCCACATTGGACAAAAACAGACCCATCTAAAGTACTCGAACTATAGCGTTTCCAGTCAATATTTGGAAAGTTAAAGTCCCCCATAACAACTACCCTGTTGCTTTCGCTCCTATCCAGAATCATCTTTGCAATCCTTTCCTCTACATCTCTGGAACTATTCGAAGGCCTATAGAAAACCCCTAACAGGGTGACCTCTCCTTTCTTGTTTCTAACCTCAGCCCATACTACCTCAGTAGACGAGTCATCATCAAACGTCCTTTCTGCCACCGTAATACTGTCCTTGACTAACAATGCCACCCCCTCCCCCTCTTTTACCACCTTCCCTGAGCTTACTGAAATATCTAAACCCCGGCACCTGCAACAACCATTCCTGTCCCTGCTCTATCCATGTCTCAGAAATGGCCACAACATTGAAGTCCCAGGTACAAACCCAGGCCGCACGTTCACCCACCTTATTCCGGATGCTCCTGGCATTGAAGAAGACACACTTTAAACCACCTTCCTGCCTGCCGGTAAAATCTTGCAACTTTGAAACCTTACTCATGACCTCACTACTTTCAACCTCCTGTATACTGGAGCTACAATTCAGGTTCCCAAGCCCCTGCTGAACTAGTTTAAACCCTCCTGAAGAGCATTAGCAAATTTCCCCCCCAGGATATTGGTACCCCTCTGGTTCAGGTGTGGACCATCCCGTTTGTAGAGGTCCCACCGAACGCAGAATGAGCCCCAATTATCCAGAAATCTGAAAACCTCCCTCCTGCACCATCCCTGTAGCCACGTGTTCAACTCCTCTCTCTCCCTATTCCTCGTCTCGCTATCACGTGGCACGGGTAACAACCCAGAGATAATAACTCTGTTTGTCCTAGATCTAAGTTTCCACCCTAGCTCCATGAATTCCTGCCTTACATCCCTATCCCTTTTCCTACCTATGTCGTTGGTACCTATGTGGACCACGACTTGGGGCTGCTCCCCCTCCCCCTTAAGGATCCCGAAAAGACGATCTGAGACATCACGCACCCTGGCACCTGGGAGGCAACACACCAACCGCGAGTCTCTCTCATTCCCACAGAATCTCCTATCTATCCCCCTAACTATGGAGTCTCCAATGACTAATGCTCTACTCCTCTCCCCCCTTCCCTTCTGAGCAACAGGGACAGACTCTGTGCCAGAGACCTGTACCCCATAGCTTACCCCTGATAAGTCGTTTCCCCCAATAGTATCCAAAGCGGTATACTTGTTACTAAGGGGAACGACCACAGGGGATCCCTGTACTGACTGCTTCCTCCCAGCCACTCTCACCGTCACCCATCTATCTTTATTCTTCGGAGTAACTACATTCCTGAAGCTTCTATCTATGAACACCTCTGCCTCCTGAATGATCCGAAGTTCATCCAGCTCCAGCTCCAGTTCCCTAACGCGGTTTCTGAGGAGCTGGAGATGGGTGCATTTCTCACAGATGAAATCAGCAGGGACACTGACGGCATCCCACACCTCAAACATTCTGCAGGAGGAATATTGCACTACCTTCCCTGCCATCCCCTCTAGGTAAAAAAGAAAAAGAAAGAGCTGACCTGTTATTCACTCCCCTTCTCAGCAAGCACTCACGCAGCAACCTCTGCGCCCCGCACGATAACACCTGAGGGAAAATAAAAGAAAAACTACTTACCAGTCACCAGCCAGTCCCTTACCTGCAGGCTGTGATGTCACGGTTCAACTTCTTTCGACTTCTACCTGCCCTCGAGCCTTCCTCTCGGCTGGGATCCTTACAGCGGTTGTTTTATTTTGGTTAGAGGAGGGGGCAGGGAGGGAAATACTGAAGAAGTGTTTCGGCTTTAAGTGGCACTTGACATCAGCTCCTCCACAAACCACCTTCAAGTTAGGGTGAGCACACGGACGTATGCAAATTTCCCCGGCAACAGCCAATCAGCAGCTACGCTCTACTGCCCTCTTCTGAGAAGAATTGCTCACATTGTTTCAGCAATACTAACAAAGGTTTTTTCCGTAAGACAGGGTTGTCCAAAAATGGCCTTCAGCCCAAGCAATCTGACCCCTGAAGCATTGGCAACCCAGTCATTTTGATACCTGTGCCTTTATTTATTGGACTGTCTTGCTTGAATTCTCAGTGTCAGGAGGTTTGAACAGGCTGCTCCCTCACTTTTGGACACATTCCAAAACAAAGCACCAACAACTTGAGACACAGACAAATGAACAGAAGCGTGAAGTCAAAAATAAAGTGTGGTCATTTAAACTTATCCTACACAGCAGGAAACCAGGAAACAAACTTAGGCCAGGTGCCTGATTTTACATCCTTTTTAAAACATTTTTTTATCAATGTAAAGTGCCTAATTGTATTTTTTTCCAATTAAAGGGCAATTTAGCGTGGCCAATCCAACTACCCTGCACATCTTTGGGTTGTGGGGGTGAGAATGTGCAAACTCCACATGGACAGTGTTAAGAAAAATGCGAAAGATGTCATTTGAAACATGAAGGTCTGATGATAAAACCAAGGAACATGAGAAAAAGCAAAGTAACAGAAAAGATCCTAGAAACGTAAATGTAATGAAAAGCTAAAAATGATAAAGCAGAAGGCCCTCAAAGGGTTGATGCACAATCAATTACTCGTGAGACAAGGAGAGTCATACTAATCGGCTTTAATCAGCTAGAACTGTACCCAGCAGTTTCAATACAGAAAGTGAAGGCTGCTGGGATGGCATTGGTTCTTATACCCCGTCTCTCAGGGCGGAGCTACGTACGTTGGCCAATGGTAGACTCCTAGGTCTCGCCAATGGGCATCCACCTCTCAGGTACTGCAATACCTGGTATTACCACATTCACCCCCTGTTAAAAAGAACCCAGCGGGGTGATGGCCAGCGTTACTGTCGCCTTTTGCAAGGTAGGACCAGGTATTGAGGTACCGTGATGTCGAGGGTAACAGAGATAGTTTTTAGTGTTTTAAGGTGCAGCAATCAGACGATCGGGTGGCCTGGTCATCCTTCTGGAGCGTCTGGGCTTCGGCGATGATCCTGGTGGGGGCCCCGGCGGTTGTGGCTCCGGGAACGTGGTGTCTTCCTCCCTGGCAGCTTCGTCACCCCTAGGCGGCGCTGTTGGGGCGAAAAGTGGGCAGGGGGCGCCTGTAGGTGGCGTCGGTGCTCGTTCGGCGCCGGGTAGGGGCGGCGGCAGTACTGACCCTCCGGTCAGGTGCTGCGGGGATGGAGGCGGTGGGGGCAATGGTGTGGGTGCGCGTGGGGCTCCGGCGGGCGCCAGTTCCCGAAGGGAGACCGTGTCCTGGCGGCCGTCAGGGAATGCCACGTAGGCGTGCTGGGGGTTGGCATGCAGCAGGTGGACCCTCTCGACCAACAGGTCCGACTTGTGCGCCCTCACATGTTTTCGCATCATGATCCGGGTGTCGCTAGCCAGGTTGGGAGCGAGGTCCCGGAGGAGGACTTCCTGGGGGAAACAAGGAGACGTTCGTGAGGTGTCTGGTTTGTGGTAGTACAGAGCAGCGACTGAATGGAGCGAAGGGCCACTGGGAGAACGTCTTGCCAGCGGGAGACTGGGAGATTACTGGACCGAAGGGCCAGCAGGACGGTCTTCCAGACCGTTCCGTTCTCCCTCTCTACCTGCCTGTTTCCCCGGGGGTTGTTTCTGGTCGTCCTTCTGGAGGTGATGCCTTTGCTGAGCAGGAATTGACGCAATTCGTCGCTCATAAAGGAGGACCACCTATCACTGTGAATGTATGCGGGGAAACCGAACAGTGTAAAAATACCCTGGAGGGCCTTGATGACGGTGGTCGTGGTCATGTCCGGGCAGGGGATGGCGAATGGGAACCGGGAGTGTTCGTCAATCACATTCAGGAAATACGTGTTGCGGTCAGTGGAGGGGAGGGGGCCCTTGAAATCCATGCTGAGGCGTTCAAAGGGGCGGGAAGCCTTTATCAGATGCGTTCTCTCTGGCCGGTAGAAGTGCGGTTTGTACTCCGCGCAGATTCGGCAGTCCCTGGTGACTGTCCTGACCTCCTCGATGGAGTAGGGCAGGTTGCGGGTATTAACAAAATGAAAGAAACGAGTGACCCCCGGGTGGCAGAGGTCCTCGTGGAGGGCTCGGAGGGGTCTACTTGTGCGGTGGTACAAGTGCCGCGGGACAGGGCATCAGGAGGCTCGTTCAGCTTCCCGGGACGGTACAAGATCTCGTAATTGTAGGTGGAGAGTTCTATCCTCCACCGCAAGATCTTGTCGTTCTTAATCTTGCCCCGCATTATCGAACATGAAGGCCACCGACCATTGGTCAGTGAGGAGAGTGAATCTCCTGCCGGCCAGGTTATGCCTCCAGTGTCGCACAGCTTCTACTAAGGCCTGTGCCTCCTTTTCAACCGAGGAGTGGCAAAATTCGGAAGCATGGAGAGTACGGGAGAAGAAAGCCACGGGCCTGCCCGCTTGGTTGAGGGTGGCCGCCAGAGCTACGTCGGACGCATCGCTCTCGACCTGGAAGGGGAGTGGCTTTTGCGATGTCCGCTTTGATGCGGCAGAAGGCCTGGCGGGCCTCCGTCGACAGGGGGAAGATTGTGGACTGGATCAGGGGTCGAGTCGTGTCTGTGTAATTAGGGATCCATTGTGCATAATAGCTAAAGAAGCCGAGGCAGCGCTTTAGGGCCTTGGGGCAGTGAGGGAGGGGGAACTCCATGAGGGGGCGCATGCGTTCAGGGTCGGGGCCTATGACTCCATTTCGCACTACGTAGCCTAAGATGGCTAGTCGGTCGGTGCTAAACACGCATTTCTCCTTTTTGTAGGTCAGATTAAGGAGATTCGCGGTCTGGAGAAATTTTCGGAGGTTGGTGTTGTGGTCCTGCTGGTCATGGCCGCAGATGGTGACGTTATCAAGATACGGGAACGTTGTGCGTAAGACGTACCTTTCAACCATTCGGTCCATCTCACGCTGGAAGACCGAGACCCCGTTCGTGACACCGAAGGGAACCCTTAAAAAGTGATTGAGCCGCCCATCTGCTTCGAAGGCAGTGTACTGGCGGTCACCATTACGGAGGGGCAGCTGGTGGTAGGCAGACTTGAGATCTACCGTGGAGAAAACCTTGTATTGCGCAATCCTGTTTACCAGGTCGGCTATACGGGGGAGAGGGTACGCGTCCAGCTGCGTAAACCGGTTGATGGTCTGGCTATAGTCGATGACCGTCCTATGTTTCTCCCCGGTCTTTACCACCAGTACTTGGGCCCTCCAGGGACTGTTGCTCGCTTCAATGACCCCTTCCTTCAGCAGCCTTTGGACCTCTGACCTGATGAAGGGACGGTCCTGGGCACTGTACCGCCTCCTCCTGGTGGCGACGGGTTTGCAATCCGGGGTGAGGTTCGCAAACAGGGAAGGCGGGTCGACCTTAAGGGTCGCAAGGCCGCAGACAGTCGGGGGGGTATAGGGCCGCCAAATCTAAAGGTCAGGCTTTGTAGGTGTCACTGGAAATCCAGCCCAAGAAGGGTGGCTGCGCAGAGGTGCGGCAGAACGTACAGGCGGAAATTGCGGAATTCCCTGCCTTGGACAGTGAGGTTCGCTCGGCAGAACCCCTTTATCTCCACTGCGTGTGACCCGGAGGCCAGGGAGATCCGTTGGTTTACGGGATGGGTGACAAGGGAACAGCGCCTTACCGTGCCGGGGTGGACAAAGCTTTCCGTGCTCCCGGAGTCGATCAGGCACGACGTCACGTGGCCGTTGATGGCGATCGTTGTGGTGGCTTTCGCTAGCGTCCGGGGCCGACTCTGGTCCAGGGTCACGGAGGCCAGCTGCAGCAAGGGGAAGGTCTGGTCAGGCAGCGTGGAGTCGGCAGTGCTGGGGGCCTGAGGCTGGTCCCGGGGAACGGAGGCCAGCTGTAGCAAGGAGGAGTTCTGGTCAGGCAGCGTGGAGTCGGCGGTGCTGGGGGCTTGAGGCCGGTCCAGGGTAACGGAGGCTAGCTGCAGCAAGGGGATGTTCTGGTCAGGCAGCGTGGAGTCGGCGGTGCTGGGGGCTTGAGGCCGGTCCAGGGTAACGGAGGCCAGCTGTAGCAAGGAGGAGTTCTGGTCAGGCAGCGTGGAGTCGGCAGTGCTGGGGCTTGAGGCCCCATCAAAGATGGCTTCAGCCACGGGTCGCACATGGATTCCGGGGATGCAGAAGATAGCGTCGGCGAGGGACAAACTGGCGGCGCCCACGCATCCAGCGTGGTGGCCGGGGGGGCAAAATGGCCGTGCCCGTGGGTCGCACGTTGCCTGGGGATAGGAGGGCGGCGGTGGGCCTTGGACGGCCGGGACCTGGAACAAAGGCTGCTGATAGTCGCTGGCGACCGCTGCCACGGCGCGGGCCTGGCAGACCGCGACATAGTGGCGTTTCTTGCCGCACCCTTTGCAGGTGGCGGTGCGGGCCGGGCAGCGCGCGTGGGGATGATTCGCTTGGCCACAGAAGAAGCAGCGTTGGCCAGCGGTGAAAATGGGCCGTCTAGCAGCACAGGCCTGCGGGGTTAGTGGGAAAGTCTGGGGGGCTGCCGCGACGGGGTGCCACGCTGCCCAGGGGGGTGCCATGCGCCCGGGAGCAAAAGCCAGTTCATTTTTGTATGCAACGTCCATAGACCCTGCCAGGGCCCGTGCCTCAGTGAGGCCCAGGGTGTCCATTTCAAGGAGCCTTCTGCGGATGTCGGGGGAAGACATACCGGCCACGAAAGCGTCCCGAATTAAAAGTCCCATGTGCTCGTTCCCCGTGACTGGTAGGCAGCCGCAGTTCCGGCCCAGCACTAGTAGAGCCCGATAGAAGTCTTCCAGTGTTTCTTCAGGGCTCTGCCTTCTAGTTGCCAACAGGTGATAAGCGTAGACCTGGTTCAGAGGACGGATGTAATGTCCTTCTAGCAGCTTGATAGCTGCAGCATAGTTCTCCGCCTCCTCGATCAGAGGGTAGATTGCAGGGCTGACTCAGGAACGTAGAAGGTGCATTTTCTGCCTTTCCGTGGGGGTGTCGGCGGCCGTGTCGACGAAGCTCGTAAAAAACGCCAGCCAGTACTTGAAGATAGCAACGGAGTTGTCTGCGTGGGGGCTGAGCTGAAGGCACTCCGGCTTGATGTGGAGGTCCAGCCTTTCAGAAGTAATAGCTGATTAAATTGATGCACAATCAATTACTCGTGAGACAAGGAGAGTCATACTAATCGGCTTTAATCAGCTAGAACTGTACCCAGCAGCTTTGATACAGAAAGTGAAGGCTGCTGGGACGGCATTGGTTCTTATACCCCGCCTCTCAGGGCGGAGCTACGTACGTTGGCCAATGGTAGACTCCTAGGTCTAGCCAATGGGCATCCACCTCTCAGGTACTGCAATACCTGGTATTACCACAAGGGTTAACTGCAGACAAAAGTTATTTGGAATGCAGACAGCCATTATCACAGAGGCCTTGAGATAACGAAACAGCTCATGCTGTAACCTGATATCTTTAGTTCAAGTCGGAGAAATTTTTATAAAAGTTAAGTTTTAATTTACATAAAGGGAATGAGTTTCCTACCCTTTAATAGAAGTTAATTAGTTTAGCAAGCAATTGATTGGAATTGCCAGAATCTTAAGTTTGAATTACTTGAAATAAAATTTGTTTGTGAATGATAGAAACTTAATGACACCAGTTAAAAGTGAAAATCTGGAGAGAACAGTTGATTTTAATACAGGACAATTCACCGCAGCTAACTGCTTCTTTTCAAAAAAGCAGTCAACACCTTTTTGTAAAATTGTAAAAAGGGAAGAATATAACTTGAAACATTTAGGAATACAAGACAATACAATGCTTAAAAAAAGATAAGGGATTGAAAGGCTGGAATGCCACAGAATTATTAGCAGGAAGCCTCCCTGCCAGTGATCTGACAAACTAAGGTCAAGCTTAACATGAAGGCACTCTCATGTTAGACATTACGGAAACTAAATGTGGAATCATAAGGACAGAAAGGATATTGCGTTAAGGAGCTGATGCGACCATCAATTCACACCAGACGATTAGTAGAAGTGAACAGTGGTTTTAATAAGCTAGATCTGTGCCTGCCTGCGACTGTTCTGTACTGAGTGCCGCCTACAGGCTGCAGGTTTATATACCACCCCCGAGGGGGCGGAGCCACAGGCGGAGCCCACAAGGGCATCAACATAATACAGTACAATACAGTGGTGAATTGCAGTAGCAATACGTTCACCACATTCACCCCCTGTAAAAAAATTGAAGTCCAGCGGGGGTGAAGTAGGCTCACATATCGAGTCTGTCCGGAGCCTTAATCGTTCTCTGTGATCGCCTCAGCTCCGGCTTCGCTGCGGGCACGGGTGTTGGACTCGTTGCTGCGGGCACGGGTGTTGAACTCGTTGACTCCGGGAGCGTATCGTCTGGAGCTTCAGTACGGTGTGTTGGCGATGGGGGAAGGGGGGGTGTAGGCCGTGTAGGGACGGGGGCGGTGTTCAGGATCCCCAGAGGGGCAGCTGGTAGCCCGCCGTGAGGGATTCGGTTGGTGGTGATAGGCGGTGTGGGGGAGGGGGGGGGGGGGTGCCGTAGATGATGGTCGCTGGGGAACCGGCGGATGCCAGATCCCGGAGGGAGACTATATCCTGTCGTTCGTCACGGTGCGCCACGTAGGCATACTGAGGGTTGGCATGTAGGAGCTGGACCCTCTCGACCAGGGGGTCGGACTTATGGCTCCTCACGTGCTTCCGGAGGACAGGCCCCGGTGTTGTCAGCCAGGACGGAAGCAAGACCCCGGAGATGGACTTCCTGGGGAAGACAAATAGACGGTCGTGTGGGGTCTCATTCGTGGCTGTGCAGAGGAGCGACCGAATGGAGAGGAGAGAACTTGCTGCCAGCGGGAAACCGGGAGACTTCTAGACCGTAGGGCCAGAAGGATGGCCTTCCATACCATCGCGTTCTCCCTCTCCACCTGTCCGTTTCCCCGGGGGTTGTAGCTGGTAATCCTGCTCGAGGCAATGCCCTTACCGAGCAGGTACTGACGCAGCTCATCGCTCATAAAAGAGGAGCCCCGGTCACTGTGGACATAAGTGGGGAAACCGAACAGGGTGAAGATGCTGTGCAAGGCCTTAATGACAGTGTCCGCAGTCATGTCGGGACATGGGATGCAAAGGGGAAACGGGAGTACTCGTCAACGATGTTGAGAAGGTACACGTTGCGGTCAGTGAAGGGGAGGGGCCCTTTGAAATCGACGCTGAGGCACTCAAAGGGGCAGGAGGCCTTCACCAGGTGGGCCTTGTCTGGCCGATAGAAATGCGGCTTGCACTCCGCGCAGACTTGGCAGTCCCTGGTCATGGCCCTGACCTCCTCGGTAGAGTTGGGCAGGTTGCAGGCCGTGATGAAGTGGAGAAGCCGGGTGACCCCCGGGTGACAGAGGTCATTGTGGATCGCCCGAAGTCGGTCACCTTGCGCGCTGGCGCATGTGCCGTGGGACAGGGCATCTGGGGGCTCGTTGAGCTTCCCAGAATGATACACAATATCGTAATTCTAGGTGGAGAGTTCGATTCTCCACCTCAAGATCTTATCATTCTTGATCTTGCCTCGCTGTGTGTTGTTGAACATAAAGGCTACCGACCGTTGGTCGGTGACGAGGGTGAACCTCCTACCGGCCAGGTAGTGCCTCCAATGCCGCACAGCTTCCACAATGGCTTGAGCTTCCTTTTCGACAGAGGAGTGTCGAATCTCGGAGGCGTTGAGGGTACGGGAAAAGAAGGCCACGGGCCTGACTGCCTGGTTAAGGGTAGCGGCCAGGGCGACGTCTGACGCATCGCTCTCCACCTGGGAGGGGATGGACTCGTCCACCGCGCGCATCGCGGCCTTGGTAATTTCTGCCTTGATGCGGCTGAAGGCCAGGCGGGCCTCAGTCGTCAGGGGAAAGATGGTGGCTTTAATAAGTGGGCGGGGTTTGCCCGCATAGTTGGGGACCCACTGGGCATAATATGAGAAGAACCCCAGGCATCTTTTCAGGGCCTTGGGGCAGTGGGGAAGGGAGATTTGCAGGAGGGGGCCCTAGGACTCCGTTTTCCACGACCTAGCCGAGGATGGCTAGTCGGGTTGTGCGGAAAACGCATTTCTCCTTGTTGCAGATGAGATTAAGGGCTTGGGCGGTTTGGAGGAACTTCTGAATGTTAGCGTCGTGGTCCTGCTGATAATGGCCGCAGACGGTGACACTATCCAAGTCCGGGAACGTGGCCCGCAGCCCGTTCCGGTCAACCATTCGGTCCATCGTTCTTTGGAAGACAAAGAAGTTTGGTGATGCCGAAGGGGACCTTGAGGAAGTGGAAGAGGCGGTCGTCTGCCTCAAAGGCAGTGGAGAAAACCCGGTAGTGTGCAATCAGATTAACCATGTCTGCTGTGCGGGGAACGGGGTACGCATCGAGTTGCATGTACCGATTTATGGTCTGGCTGTAGTCTACAACCATCCGAACCTGACGACCACCACTTGGGCTCTCCAGGGGCTATGACTGGCCTCGATGATCCCCTCCCTCAAGAGCCGCTGGACCTCCGACTTGATAAAAGTCCTGTCCTGGGCACTGTACCACCTGCTTCTGGTGGTGACGGGTTTACAGTCGGAGGTGAGGTTCGCTAAGAGGGAGGGAGGGACGACCTTAAGGGTCGCGAGGCTACATACGGTGAGAGGGGGTAGGGGTCCGCCGAACTTCAGAGTCAGGCTTCTGAGGTTGCACTGGAAATCCAGTCCTAACAAGAGAGGAGCGCAGAGATGGGGAAGGACATAGAGTTTAAAATTGGCGTACTCGGCACCCTGTATCGCGAGGTTCGCGACATAGTACCCCTGGATCTGCACTGAATGTGATCCGGAAGCAAGGGAGATTGTTTGAAACGCAGGGGAAATCTGGAGGGAGCAGCGCCTTACCGTGTCCGGATGAATGAAGCTTTCCATGCTCCCGGAGTCAAACAGACAAGGCATTTCGTGCCCATTGACCCGGACAGTCATCATGGAGTTCGTGAGGTGCTTGGGCTGTGACTGGTCGAGAGTGACAATGCCGAACTGCAGGTAGCCGGCATGGCCGGTGGTAGCGAGGTGGTCCCAAGATGGCGGCCCCTGTCGGTCGCACGTGTTGGGCGGCGTTGAAGATGGCGGCCAAGATGGCGGCCCCCATGAGTCGCACGTGTCGGGCGGAGTTAAAGATGGCAGCCAAGATGACAGCACCCATGAGTCGCACGTGTCGGGCGGAGTTAAAGATGGATGCCCCCACGGATAGCACGAGGTGGATGACGCGTCAGAAGGGGGCGGTACCGGCAGGCACGCAGCCACGCTGTGGGGTCTGCGGGCCTGTGAGTCTGTAAGTCGAGCCTGTGATTTTGGAACTTTGGGTCGGGCCAAGCAGACTTTGGCAAAATGTCCTTTCTTGCCGCAGTCGTTGCAGGTTGCGTTCTGAGCTGGGCAACGCTGCCTGGGGTGCTGGTTCTGACCGCAGAAATAGCAAGTCGGCCCCTCAGGTTGGGCGGGCAGCCGCGTGGCACAGGCCTGGGACACCCTCGGGTTGGGTGATGGCCGCACCTCCGGCGCCCACGAGAAAATTGCGTGTTCGTAGGGGAAAGCATTTAGGCTCTGGAAGGCTACCTCTAATGAGGTGGATAGTTTTACCGCCTCTTCTAGGTCGAGGGCGCCCTTTTTGAGCAGGCGTTGTCTGGCATAGTTGGACCGGACTCCAGCCACATAGGTGTCCTGGATGGCGGGTTCCATGTGCTGCGAGGCCGTGACGTCCTTGTAGTTACAGTTCCGAGCGAGTACCCTCAGGTCGTGTAGATATTCCTCCAGCGATTCCCCGTTGACGACGTGTGGTGAGGAGATGCCGCGCGAACACTTCGTTCACCTGCCTCACGTAATGTCTTTTTAGGATCTGTGGCTCACCCGGGCGTGGAAGAGACTCAGCTTGTGTGCCTCGGTGACAGCGGGCGAGGAGGAGGAGGCGAGGTAGGCCTCAAAGCAGCGGAGCCAATGTGAGAAGATTCCTTTGGTTTCAGCTGCCCGTGGGTCGAGTTCCAGTCGATCAGGTTTGAGGGTGGCTTCCATTGCGATATCTTAGCTTATTAAATTGATGCGACCATCAATTCACATGAGACAATTAGTAGAAGTGAACAGTGGTTTTAATAAGCTAGATCTGTGCCTGCCTGCGACTGCTCTGTACTGAGTGCCGCCTACAGGCTGCAGGTTTATATACCACCACCGAGGGGGCGGAGCCACAGGCGGAGCCCACAAGGGCATCAACATAATACAGTACAATACAGTGGTGAATTGCAGTAGCAATACGTTCACCACAGGAGCAGAAGAAAATATTTTAAAATAATGTCATGTAATCAGCAAGGCTGTTGGAAGGGTGATATATATGCTGAATCGCTCTCAGCCAGGCACTCACTCTCAGCTTGCAGGGTGATTTCGGTACATGGGACTGACAGAACACGAAAGATGAGCAGAACTGTTAAACAACCAGGAGAAAGCCAACAGATAAAGAAGAGAGATTGTCAAGGAGGCCCAGGAAGGTCTGATCAGCCAACCAGGAGAATCCAGAAGCAAGATCTTTTTACTTTTCTGTAAAGACAGTGATTTTATCTTTTAAAAGAAAAAATAATAATAAAATAACTTTAAGTTGTAACCTGAAACAGTGGTTATTACAAAGTCTACTTTACTTACTTCGCAACGCGGGACCCATGATCGATGCTACTAAGTGGTAAGTAGATAAAATCCTTCTATGAAGATATGGGTTATGCCAGGGGATAACTTGAAACGCTAGTTTGACCCGAATAGCACCCACCTAAGTCTGCATAGGAGTCAGGGAGTGAGAATCCCTGTTCACCATTTAGAATATCTTGACCCTTTTTTGATATAGGGGGAATTCTAAGAATAGTGGTGAGTTTTTACTTCAACAGTGACCCGGGGCTGGGATTGAAGTCGGGTCCTTGGCACCGTGAGGAGCAGTGCTAACCACTGTGCCACCGTGCCACCCCCTGATTTTACATCCTATCCAATTTTATACCCTGTTTGATTTATACCCCCCTTACTTTACACTCCAGCTGATGTTACAAACTATCTGAATTTATACTGCATATCATTTTTAAAAATTTACTTTACGGGATGCAGGCATCACTGGCTAGGCCAGCATTTATTGCCCATCATAATTGCCCTTGAGAAGGGGGTGGTGAGCAGCCTTACTTCAGTGCTGTCAGGAAGGGAGTTCCAGGATTTTGACCCAGCGACTGTGAAGTAAGGGCAATATATTTCCAAGTCAGGATGGTGAGTGATTTGGAGGGGATCTTCCAGGTGGTGGTGTTCCCATGTGCCTGCTGCACTGGACATCAAAGTGCTAGCGGTGGTGGGTTTGGAAAGGGACAGCACGGCAGCACAGTGGTTAGCACAGTTGCTTCACAGCTCCAGGGTCCCAGGTTCGATTCCTGGCTTGGGTCACTGTCTGTGTGGAGTCTGCACGTTCTCCCTGTGTGTGCGTGGGTTTCCTCCGGGTGCTCCGGTTTCCTCCCACAGTCCAAAGATGTGCAGGTTAGATGGATTGGCTATACTAAAATTGTCCTTAGTGTCCAAAAAAGGTTAGGTGGGGTTACTGGGTTATGGGAATAGGGTGGAGGTGTGGGCTTAGGTGGGGTGCTCCTCACAGACCGCATGGTTCGGTTGGAGCAGCAATTGGATGCACTTAGGAGCATGCAGGTGGCAGAAAGCGTCATAGATCGCAGTTATGTAAATGTGGTCACACCCAAGGTGCAGGCAGAGAAATGGGTGACCACCAGAAAGGGCAGGCAGTCAGTGCAGGAATCCCCTGTGGTTGTCCCCCTCTCGAACAGATATACCCCTTTGGATACTGTCGGGGGGGATAGCCTATCAGGGGAAAACAGCAGCAGCCAGAGCAGTGGCACCACGGCTGGCTCTGATGTTCAGAAGGGAGGGTCAAAGCGCAGAAGAGTAATAGTAATAGGGGACTCTATAGTCAGGGGCACAGATAGGCGCTTCTGTGGATGTGAAAGAGACTCCAGGATGGTATGTTGCCTCCCTGGTGCCAGGGTCCAGGATGTCTCCGAACGGGTAGAGGGAATCCTGAAGGGGGAGGGCAAACAGGCAGAGGTCGTTGTACATATTGGTACTAACGACATAGGCAGGAAGAGGCATGAGGTCCTGCAGCAGGAGTTCAGGGAGCTAGGCAGAAAGTTAAAAGACAGGACCTCAAGGGTTGTAATCTCGGGATTACTCCCTGTGCCACGTGCCAGTGAGGCTAGAAATAGGAAGATAGAGCAGATAAACACGTGGCTAAACAGCTGGTGTAGGAGGGAGGGTTTCCGTTATCTGGACCACTGGGAGCTCTTCCGGGGCAGGTGTGACCTGTATAAGATGGACGGGTTGCATCTAAACCGGAGAGGCATAAATATCCTGGCCGCGAGGTTTGCTAGTGTCACACGGGAGGGTTTAAACTAGTATGGCAGGGGGGTGGGCACGGGAGCAATAGGTCAGAAGGTGAGAGCATTGAGGGAGAACTAG
Organism: Scyliorhinus torazame; assembly: GCF_047496885.1. Taxonomy (NCBI): domain Eukaryota; kingdom Metazoa; phylum Chordata; class Chondrichthyes; order Carcharhiniformes; family Scyliorhinidae; genus Scyliorhinus; species Scyliorhinus torazame. The sequence continues at coordinate 204,292,539 of NC_092716.1, forward strand.
GGAATAGGGACAGTGTGGCTCTGAGGCAGAGCAGACGGGGAGAAGTTGCTGAACACAGCGGGTCTGGTGGCCTGAAGTGCATATGTTTTAATGCAAGGAGCATTACGGGTAAGGCAGATGAACTTAGAGCTTGGATTACTACTTGGAACTATGATGTTGTTGCCATTACAGAGACCTGGTTGAGGGAAGGGCAGGATTGGCAGCTAAACGTTCCAGGATTTAGATGTTTCAGGCGGGATAGAGGGGGATGTAAAAGGGGAGGCGGAGTTGCGCTACTTGTTCGGGAGAATATCACAGCTATACTGCGAGAGGACACCTCAGAGGGCAGTGAGGCTATATGGGTAGAGATCAGGAATAAGAAGGGTGCAGTCACAATGTTGGGGGTATACTACAGGCCTCCCAACAGCCAGCGGGAGATAGAGGAGCAGATAGGTAGACAGATTTTGGAAAAGAGTAAAAACAACAGGGTTGTGGTGATGGGAGACTTCAACTTCCCCAATATTGACTGGGACTCACTTTGTGCCAGGGGCTTAGACGGGGCGGAGTTTGTAAGGAGCATCCAGGAGGGCTTCTTAAAACAATATGTAAACAGTCCAACTAGGGAAGGGGCGGTACTGGACCTGGTATTGGGGAATGAGTCCAGCCAGGTGGTAGATGTTTCAGTAGGGGAGCATTTCGGTAACAGTGACCACAATTCAGTAAGTTTTAAAGTACTGGTGGACAAGGATAAGAGTGGTCCGAGGATGAATGTGCTAAATTGGGGGAAGGCTAATTATAACAATATTAGGCGGGAACTGAAGAACATAGATTGGGGGCGGATGTTTGAGGGCAAATCAACATCTGACATGTGGGAGGCTTTCAAGTGTCAGTTGAAAGGAATTCAGGACCGGCATGTTCCTGTGAGGAAGAAAGATAAATACGGCAATTTTCGGGAACCTTGGATGACGAGTGATATTGTAGGCCTCGTCAAAAAGAAAAAGGAGGCATTTGTCAGGGCTAAAAGGCTGGGAACAGACGAAGCCTGTGTGGCATATAAGGAAAGTAGGAAGGAACTTAAGCAAGGAGTCAGGAGGGCTAGAAGGGGTCACGAAAAGTCATTGGCAAATAGGGTTAAGGAAAATCCCAAGGCTTTTTACACGTACATAAAAAGCAAGAGGGTAGCCAGGGAAAGGGTTGGCCCACTGAAGGATAGGCAAGGGAATCTATGTGTGGAGCCAGAGGAAATGGGCGAGGTACTAAATGAATACTTTGCATCAGTATTCACCAAAGAGAAGGAATTGGTAGATGTTGAATCTGGAGAAGGGGGTGTAGATAGCCTGGGTCACATTGTGATCCAAAAAGACGAGGTGTTGGGTGTCTTAAAAAATATTAGGGTAGATAAGCCCCCAGGGCCTGATGGGATCTACCCCAGAATACTGAAGGAGGCTGGAGAGGAAATTGCTGAGGCCTTGACAGAAATCTTTGGATCCTCGCTGTCTTCAGGGGATGTCCCGGAGGACTGGAGAATAGCCAATGTTGTTCCTCTGTTTAAGAAGGGTAGCAAGGATAATCCCGGGAACTACAGGCCGGTGAGCCTTACTTCAGTGGTAGGGAAATTACTGGAGAGAATTCTTCGAGACAGGATCTACTCCCATTTGGAAGCAAATGGACGTATTCGTGAGAGGCAGCACGGTTTTGTGAAGGGGAGGTCGTGTCTCACTAACTTGATAGAGTTTTTCGAGGAGGTCACTAAGATGATTGATGCAGGTAGGGCAGTAGATGTTGTCTATATGGACTTCAGTAAGGCCTTTGACAAGGTCCCTCATGGTAGACTAGTACAAAAGGTGAAGTCACACGGGATCAGGGGTGAACTGGCAAGGTGGATACAGAACTGGCTAGGCCATAGAAGGCAGAGGGTAGCAATGGAGGGATGCTTTTCTAATTGGAGGGCTGTGACCAGTGATGTTCCACAGGGATCAGTGCTGGGACCTTTGCTCTTTGTAGTATATATAAATGATTTGGAGGAAAATGTAACTGGTCTGATTAGTAAGTTTGCAGACGACACAAAGGTTGGTGGAATTGCGGATAGCGATGAGGACTGTCTGAGGATACAGCAGGATTTAGATTGTCTGGAGACTTGGGCGGAGAGATGGCAGATGGAGTTTAATCCGGACAAATGTGAGGTAATGCATTTTGGAAGGGCTAATGCAGGTAGGGAATATACAGTGAATGGTAGAACCCTCAAGAGTATTGAAAGTCAAAGAGATCTAGGAGTACAGGTCCACAGGTCATTGAAAGGGGCAACACAGGTGGAGAAGGTAGTCAAGAAGGCATACGGCATGCTTGCCTTCATTGGCCGGGGCATTGAGTATAAGAATTGGCAAGTCATGTTGCAGCTGTATAGAACCTTAGTTAGGCCACACTTGGAGTAAAGTGTTCAATTCTGGTCGCCACACTACCAGAAGCATGTGGAGGCTTTAGAGAGGGTGCAGAAGAGATTTACCAGAATGTTGCCTGGTATGGAGGGCATAAGCTATGAGGGGCGATTGAATAAACTCGGTTTGTTCTCACTGGAACGAAGGAGGTTGAGGGGTGACCTGATAGAGGTATACAAAATTATGAGGCGCATAGACAGAGTGGATAGTCAGAGGCTTTTCCCCAGGGTAGAGGGGTCAATTACTAGGGGGCATAGGTTTAAGGTAAGAGGGACAAGGTTTAGAGTAGATGTACGAGGCAAGTTTTTTACGCAGAGGGTAGTGGGTGCCTGGAACTCACTACCGGAGGAGGTAGTGGAAGCAGGGACGATAGGGACATTTAAGGGGCATCTTGACAAATATATGAATAGGATGGGAATAGAAGGATACGGACCCAGGAAGTGTAGAAGATTGTAGTTTAGTCGGGCAGTATGGTCGGCACGGGCTTGGAGGGCCGAAGGGCCTGTTCCTGTGCTGTACATTTCTTTGTTCTTTGTTCTTTGTTGTTCCAAGGGCCAGTGCAGACTCGATGGGCCGAATGGCTTCCTTCTGCACTGTAAATTCTATGAAATTCAAATTCTATGCCAGGTTCTCTCCATGGAGCCTTGGTGAGTTCCTGCATGTATCTTGTAGATGGTATATACTGCTGGCACTGTTTGCAGGTGGTGGAGGGAGCGAATGTTTGTGGATGGGGTGTCAATCAAATGGGCTTCTTTGTCCAGCATGGTGTTTAGCTTCTTGATTGTTGTTATAGCTGCACTCATCCAGGCAAGTGGAGAGTGTGGTAGATTCATGATTGAGTCCGCAGGCCTTGGAAGTTAAACCAAAATGTGGAATATTATTTGGAAGATGTTAACACTACAGGCTGTGATGTTAGGCTGCCCGCTTTTCCGTGCAAGCGGCTGATCCGATGATGTCTCGCAATGATTCTCTTTTTTAAAAACAATAATTTTTATTCAAATTTTCACAAAATATCAACAACAAAATACAGAAAGAAAAGAACAAACCCCCCCCCTCCCCCCCATATACATAAATAATAAATTAAAAGCCTTCATTAACACAAAAGCAAATATACACGCCCCCCCCCCCCCCCGGGTTGCTGCTGCTGTTGACCATCTTCTACGCAATGATTCTCTTAAAGTGCCCCTGCTTCTGAGGAAATACTAAAAACACTATGAGCATGTTCCAATGGCCGTGCTGCAACTAAGAAGCAGCTCGCCGTGGCGCAGCATGGCTGATAAAAGCCAGGAGGCCCCGCTCCTGGCATGTACCCAGCTCACAACTCCTCGCAAGCCTTTATGTCTTCATTGACTTCCTTGTTTAGCCATGGAACGTTTTTCTCCCTTTTACAATTCCTCTTTCTCTCAGGAATATACTTTAATTGAGCGGTATTTAATACCTACCTGAACATCTACCATTGTTCCTCAACTGTCCTACCCTCAATTATTTGTGCCCAGTCTACTTGGACCAACTCTTTCTTCAGGCCTGTATAATTACCTCTGCCCAACGCTAAAACTCGAGAATGGTATTCTGTATTCTCTCGCTCAATCTGAATGTGAAATGCTAGCATGCTGTAATCACCCCTTCCAAGAGGATCCTTAATGACTAGACTGTTTATCAACCCTACATCATTACATAACACTATCTGAATCATCACCATCTCCTGGTTGCCAGACTCGTGTCTGCCGTTTCTGTGCCTTGGCCGCGTGGGCCATCGGATAATCTGAATCATCGTGCCTTACTAGTCTGCAAGAGTTGTCGCGGTGCCAAAGAGGGGCTTGTTTGTCGTGAGGCGTAGGGGCAGTGGGAGTCGAGGGTAAGTTACTGTGGTTGGGCGGTGGCTGTGGCGGTGGCTGGGGGAGGGCATATAGGGGGTCAAAGATATTTAAGTCGTGGCTCCGGGGGCTGGGGTCACTGGGGGAAGATAGATGGTGCCAGTGTTCAGGGATAGTAATCAAATCCGGGAGGCTCGACTTCCGGTGGCGGCCACGCGAGGGTAGGTCGCAAATTCGGCAGCTCCCGCCGCGAACGGACTTACGGGCCCTTTTTAGGAGTTTCAGCGGCTCCTCCTCGGTGAAATCCGGCAGGGCAAGCAACTCTGGAAAGGTTCCCCGCGTCGGTTTATGGAGGGGACCAGGAGTAGGGCGGCGAAGCAAGCGAGTGCCGAGAAGCGGGTGGAACGGGCGCGGGAACACAAAATGGCAGCCTGCTCGGATCAGGCAGCGTGGGCCCAGTGGTCGAGGGAACAGCAGGATTTCCTCAGAAGCTGTTTTGCAGACCTAAAAACGGAGATGCTGGCCTCGATGAAAGCCTCAATGGAGAAGATGGTTGAGACCCAGAAGATGCAGGAGGAGGCGATCAAGGAGATCGAGAAAAAGGTCTCAGATAACGAAGATGAGTTACTTGGTCTGGCCGTCAGGGTGGAGGCGCATGATGCCTTGGATAAGAGATGGCAGGAGAGATTGGAAGACCTAGAAAACAGGTCCAGGAGACAAAACTGCGAATTCTGGGCCTCCCTGAAGGTGCAAAGGGATCGGATGCGAGTGCATTTGTGACCACGTTGCTGGAGACTCTGATGGGGATTTCCTCGGCCTCTGGAACTGGCACACAGAGTCCTTGCAAGGAAGCCCAAGACTAACGAACCGCCAAGGGCTATGGTGGTACAGTTTCACCGCTTCTCAGAAAAGGAACGTGTCTTGCGATGGGCCAAAAAGGAGCGGAGCAGCAGGTGGGAGAACAGCATAATCCGCATATACGAGGACCTGGGAGCAGAACTGGCCAAGAGGCGCGCTGGATTCAACCGTGCTAAGACGGCCCTCCACAACAAAGGGGTGAAGTTCGGGCTGCTGCATCCGGCGAGGCTTTGGGTCACGTATCAAGATCGGCACCACTACCTTGATACGCCGGACGAGGCATAGACATTTATCAAGCAGGAAAAGTTGGACTCGAGCTAAAGGACAGCCATACTTTGATGAAACGCTCTGGTGGGGATGTGTAACATGATGCTGTCCTAACATAAGATTGGGAGTAATGTTAATTGTTTGAGGGGGATGGGGAGGTGGCTGGAGGGAGCTATGTTATGTTGTTTCCCTTTTTTGTTCCCTGTTTCTCTGGCCATGCTCTCTGCATTTGCGGAGTTCAGCCACAGAGGGGGGAGAGGGGCCCTATACATAAGGCTGCTCTGCAGGCATCTGGAGCCGTTTCTTTTGTGGGGCCAGGTTAGCACCCGGGGTTTGTTTCACTGGGGGGAGGGGGGGGAGAATATTCTTTGGGGGCTGTAAAGGCAGTTAAATTGGGCTTTCCATAGGAAGAGAGGGGCCCGAATAACGAGGCAACAGGATGATCGGAGACAGAGGCGAGAGCGTCCGGGGTCAGCATGGGTCAGTTGACTCACGGAAGCGTAATGGGGGAGAGTTAATGCTAAGCTGGTGCTTGACTTGGGGGATTGGGATCGTGGGGCTGCTGGGGGGTGGGGGGGTGGGGGGGAGGGGGGGTGCTGCTTTGTTGACAGAAGAGGAGCCAACATTGGGGAACAGATGGAGAGTTGGGGGGGGGGCCTCCAGTGGGAGGGCTCAAGTAAGCGGGGGACGCGGGCTCGTAGCCGGCCGAAAAAGGGGGATGGCTAGTCGGCAGGTGAAGGGAGGGGTTAACTCCCCATCCAGGCTGATCACGTGGAATGTGAGGGATCTGAATGGGCCGGTCAAGAGGGCTCGCGTGTTCTCGCACCTAAAGGGGTTAAAGGCAGACGTAGCCATGCTACAGGAGACGTATCTAAAACTCGCAGATCAAACAAGATTGAGAAAGGAGTGGGTGGGCCAGGTGTTCCGTTCGGGGCTGGATTCAAAGACCAGAAGGGTAGCAATTCTGGTCAGTAAACGGGTGGCATTCGAGGCAGAGAGTATTGTGGTTGATAAAGGGGGCAGATACATAATGGTTAGTTGGAAGCTGCAGGGGACCCGGGTGGTGCTAGTGAACGTCTACGCCCTGAACTGGGATGACGTGGAATTCATGAGAAGCATGCTGGGTAAAATTCCAGACTTAGACTCACATAATTTGATCATGGGGGGTGACTTCAACACAGTCATTGACCCTATATTGGACCGGTTAAAGTCCGTGTCAGGAAAGCGACCAGCAGCGGCTAATGAACTGAGGGGTTTCATGGAACAGGTGGGGGGCATAGACCCATGGAGGTTCGCTCGGCCGAGGGCGAAGGAGTTCTCTTTTTTCTCCCACGTCCACAAAGTTTATTCTCGTATAGATTTTTTTGTTGTGAGCAGGGCGTTAATCCCAAGGATGGAGGGGATGGAATACTCGGCCATTGCAATCTCTGACCATGCTCCGCACTGGGTGGACTTGCGACTTGGTGAAGAGAGAAGGCAGCACCCACTCTGGAGGCTAGATGTGGGACTGCTAGCGGATGACGAGGTTTGTGGGCGGATAAATAGGAACATCCAAAACTACTTGGACACAAACGATGCGAGAGAGGTAACAGCGACTACGGTTTGGGAGGCTCTGAAGGCAGTTATTAGAGGGGAGTTAATTTCTATCAGATCCCATAGGGGGAAGAAAGAAAGAGCAGAGAGAGAGAGGCTAGTTGAGGAAATACTCAGAGTAGACAGAAGTTATGCAGAGACCCCCGAGACGGGGCTACTGAAGGAGCGCCGGAGACTGCAGGTGGAGTTTGATCTGCTGACCACAGGGAAAGCGGTAGCATAGCTGAGGAAGGTAAAAGGGGCAATCTATGAGTATGGGGAGAAAGCGAGTAGAATGTTGGTGCACCAACTTTGTAGGAGCGAGGCAGCCAGGGAAATTGGGGGAGTTAGGGATAAGGAAGGTAACATGGTCTTGGACCCAGAGGGGGTGAACAAAGTCTTTAAGGTGTTTTATGATAAACTGTACGAGTCAGAATCCCCGGCGGGAGTGGAAGGGATGAAGCAATTCATGGACCAATTGAGGTTTCCAAAGGTGGAAGAGGATCTGGTGGAGGGGCTGGGGGCCCCGAGAGAGTTGGAGGAGATTGTTAAGGGCCTAGGGAGTATGCAGTCGGGCAAGGCCCCGGGGCCGGATGGCTATCCTGTAGAATTCTACAAGAAATTTTCGGAACTGTTGAGTCCACTCCTGCTAAGGACCTTTAATGAGGCTAAAGAGAGAGGGACCCTCCCCTCAACAATGTCACAGGCATCGATCTCACTCATTCTCAAACGGGAGAAAGATCCACTACAATATGGGTCCTACAGGCCGATATCGCTCTTGACGTAGATGCCAAATTGCTGGCCAAGATTTTGGCCGCTAGAATAGAGGACTGTGTCCCAGGGGTGATAGGGGAGGTTCAGACAGGCTTCATTAAGGGCAGGCAACTGAATTCCAATGTACGGAGGCTCCTAAACATTATTATGATGCCCTCAGAAGGAGGGGAGGCAGAAGTAGTGGCTGTGATGGATGCAGAGAAAGCCTTTGACCGGGTGGAATGGGAGTACCTGTGGGAAACGCTAAGAAGGTTTGGATTCGGTGAGGGATTCATAGGGTGGGTCCAACTACTTTATCAGGCCCCTGTAGCAAGTGTATGCACGAACAGGGTGAGGTCGTAGTATTTTAGGCTTCACCGAGGGACGAGGCAGGGGTGCCCCCTCTCCCCGTTACTATTTGCCCTTGCAATAGAGCCGTTGGCCATAGCGCTGCGGACCTCAAAGAACTGGCAGGGGTTGGTTTTGGGGGGGAGGAGCATCGGGTCTCGCTCTATGCGGATGATCTGCTCCTGTACATCTTGGACCCACTAGAGGGGATAGGGGAGATCATGTAGATTCTGAGGGACTTCGGTAATTCTTCGGGGTACAAATTAAACAAGAAGAAAAGCGAGATGTTCGTGATCCAAGCTAAAGGGCAGGAGAAGAGACTGGGAGAGCTTCCGCTTAAGATGGTAGAGAAGAGCTTTCGGTATCTAAGCATACAGGTGGCTCGAAACTGGGATGCCCTCCACAAGCTTAACTTATCCCGGCTGGTAGAGCAGATGGAGGGGGACTTTAAAAGGTGGGACATGCTCCCGTTTTCTCTAGCGGGGAGGGTGCAGACCGTTAAGATGACGGTCTTCCCCAGATTTTTGTTTGTCTTCAGGGCTTTCCCATCTTCATCCCTAAGTCCTTCTTTAAGCGGGTGAACAAGATCATCTCGGGATTTGAATGGGCAAACAAGACCCCGCGAGTAAAGAGACAGTACCTAGAGCGCAGTCGGGGGGGGGGGGGGGGGGGGGGCTGGAGCTGCCGAATTTTTGCAGCTACTACTGGGTGGCTAATATAGCCATGATTAGGAAATGGGTATTGGGGGAGGGGTCCTCATGCAAAGGCACCAGCCTAGGGACACCTCTGCCGTTCTCGCTGCCGCGCTACTCCTCAAGTCCGGTGGTGGCAGCGGCATTAAGGATCTGGGGTCAGTGGAGAAGACACAGTGGGGGTGGAGGGAGCCTCAGTTTGGACCCCGATACTCAACAATCACAGATTTGTCCCGGGCAAGATCGACGGAGGGTTTCAAAGCTGGCATAGGGCAGGTATTAAAAGGATGGGGGACCTGTTCATAGGCGAGACTTTTCCCAGCTTGAAAGCGCTGGAGGAGAAATTTAATCTTCCCCCTGGAAATGCCTTCAGATACCTTCAGGTACACGCCTTTCTAAAAAAACAGGTGGTGACATTTCCATTGCTACACCCCACGCAGGATACAAGATAGGGTGGTCACCGGCACCTGGGTAGAGAAGGGGAAGGTGTTGGACATCTACCAAGAACTACATGAGGCGGAGGAAGCCCCAGTGGTAGAACTTAAGGGGAAGTGGGAGGAGGAGCTAGGCGGGGAGCTGGATGCGGGCCTGTGGGCGGATGCCCTAAACATGGTTAATTCCTCCTCATCATGTGCCAGGCTTAGCTTAATCCAGTTTAAGGTGGTCCACCGGGCACACATGACAGCAACCAGGATGAGCAAGCTCTTTGGGGTTGAGGATAAATGTGCGAGGTGTGCGGGAAGCCCAGCGAACCATGTCCATATGTTCTGGGCATGTCTGGCTCTCGAATAATTCTGGCAGGGATTCGCTAAGGCAATGTCCAAGATCCTAAACACGCGGGTGGTGCCGAGTCCAGAGATAGCGATCTTTGGTGTGTCAGACGATCCGGGAGATCAGGAAGCGAAAGAGGTCGAGGATTTGGCCTTTGCCTCCCTGGTAGCCCGGAGACGGATCCTTCTAATGTGGAGAGACTCGAAACACCCGAGTGTGGAGACCTGGATTGGTGACATGGCTGGGTTTCTCAGTCTTGAGAAAATAAAGTTTGCCTTAAGAGGATCCATGTCAGGTTTCTCTCGGAGGTGGCAGCTGTTCCTCGACTTTCTAGGAGAGCAGTAAAGGTCAGCAGCAGCAGCAATCCGGGGTTGGTGGGAGGGGGGGGGGGGGTTGGGGGGGGGGGGGGAAACGTTGCATATTCTTGTTTTTTGGTTTTTTTTCTTTATATAATGTTAACGTTCACCTTGTTTTGTTAAATGCTGTTCATGGTTATGTAAAAAAATTTGTTTTGAGAAAAATCTGAATAAAAATAATTTTTTAAAAAAATAATCCGGGAGGCTCTCGCTGTTGTCGGAGTCAAGTTCAAGGCTCTACCTGTGGGGGAAGACAAGTTTGGGTCTGTGGGTGTGGACAAGGGATAAATGCCGGCATGGCTGGGGGAGAGTTGGCGCAGGAGTTGGACTAGGTTGTCGATGGGTGGGGCGTAACTGTCTCCTATTGCCAGAGAGATGTGGTGGGAGTGGCTACATTGTGATCCGTAGACTTTGAGTTGGTTGATGTGGAACCAACCAGTTTTACTGTTGGGGTACGCTATCTTGTACACGGAGGAGCTCACTTTGTCTGAAATGGAGTAGGGTCCTGCAAATTTTGGGGAGAGGAAAGAACTGGGGTTGTAAAGTGAAACCATTACTTGCTGACCGACTGTGTACTCTATGGGGTGGACGGTTTTGTCAAAGCAGGCTTTACTCTGCTTTTTTCCAGCGCCTAATCGGACAGCTGCAGCGAGTTGTGCCGCTTTAATGTTATCTGTAACCTGTTGGACTGTTTTTTCGTGGGTGAGGGCGTTTACTGTAGGGCTTGCCAGATCGAGGCCTAATGAATATTCAACACCCTTCATGGGCCGTCCGGTCATGAGAGTGTGGGGGGTGAAACCTGTTGAACTGGATACGGTGTCCCACGTGGTATTGTTCTGTTGCACCATCTTCCTAATGGTCGCTTTTAGAGTTCGATTTATTCTCTCGACAATGCCACTGGATTGGGGGTGATATGCTATGTGGAATTTCTGCCTGATCCCAAAAATTGTTAAAACATTTTGCATGACTCTGCCGGTGAAATGGGAACCTTGGTCTGACTCAATGCTGCGGGGGAGACCCAGCGTGTGAATATCTAGTGGGTCAAAATCTTAGCGGTGGCCTTTGCTGTGTTTGTCCGTGAGGGAAATGCTTCTACCCATTTAGTAAAGGTGTTGATTACAACCATCACGTACTTGAAACCATTTCTGCAAGGGGGAAGGGGGCCAATGTAATTGATTTGCAAATTTGTCCAAGGGCCATTCACAGGTCGGGTGTGACATAATTCTTCTTTCTTTGAGTAGCGTTCAGGATTGTTCTGAGCACAGATAAGGCAATTCTCGACATAATGGGTTACATCGCTTTTTAAATCGGGCCACCAACACAAAGGTCTTAAATGGGCAATGGTATTGTCTATCCCCTGATGTCCGTGTCCGTCATGAAATTGGTAAATGAGCTGGTTTCTGTCCTTGGTGGGGACCACATAAATTCCGTTTTTTAAAACTACACTGTCCTGTACAGTCAGTGCGTCCTTCCATTTATCATAGGAGGCTGGGAAGTTGCCGTCTAAAACCTGTTTGAGAGTGTCGTCTGCTTTTTGGGCTGGACTGAGTCAATCGGTTCGCTTTCGGGTGGCTGCCAGAAGTGACCATGGTGTGATCCTGCTTTGGCTAAGGCATCTGCCTTTACATTACCGGGTGGGGAGGAGCGATGATGGCTTCTTACTTTAATGATACCGTATGTGCGATCTGAGGCTGTCTTGAGAATGTGCTTTAACAACGGGGCGCAGGGTAGGGGTTTTCCATCGGCTGAAATAAAACCTCGAGATTCCCACAGGGGCAGGAATTCTGTTAAACTGTTGCACACATACAGGCTGTCGGAGTGTATGTCTGCGGGAGTTGGAAAAGAGTCGGGGTGCTGATTACATAGGCTGTGGCTGCGAGTTCTGCTGCTTGTGAACCTAGATGGCCGGGCAATTTTAAAGAGATCTCTTCTAGTGGGCGTCCCTGCGCGTCTTCCACATAAATTCCGCAACCAGTAATTCTAACTCCATTTTCGATTGTGGACGAACCGTCTACATGAATTTTTAAAGTATTCCCATGTGGTTTGGGAATCCTGGGCGTCATTCCCCGACCCCCCGCCGGGTCGGAGAATGGCCGTTGGCCGCCGTGAATCCCGCCCCCGCCGAAGTCTCCGGTACCGGATATTTGGCGGGGGCGGGAATCGGGACGCGCCGGTTGGCGGGCCCCCCCGCTCAATTCTCCGGCCCAGATGGGCCAAAGTCCCGCCAAGAAATTGCCTGTCCCGCCGGCGTAAATTAAAGTAGGTATTTACCGGCGGGACAAGGCGGCGTGGGTGGGCTCCGGGGTCCTGGGGGGGCGCGGGGCGATCTGACCCCGGGGGGTGCCCCCACGGTGGCCTGGCCCGCGATCGTGGGCCCACCGATCCGCGGGCGGGCCTGTGCCGTGGGGGCACTCTTTCCCTTCCGCCTCCGCAACGGCCTCCACCATGGCGGAGGCGGAAGTGACTCTCCCCACTGCGCATGCGCGGGAAACTGTCAGCGGCCGTTGACGCTCCCGCACATGCGCCGCCCGGAGATGTCATTTCCGCGCCAGCTGGCGGGGCAACAAACGGCATTTCCGCCAGCTGGCGGGGCGGAAATCCCTCCGCCATCGGCCTAGCCACTCAGTGTTGGGGCTCGGCCCCCAAAGATGCGGAGCATTCCGCACCTTTGGGGCGGCGCGATGCCCGTCTGATTGGCGCCGTTTTGGGCGCCAGTCGGCGGACATCGCGCCATTGGGGGAGAATTTCGCCCCATGGCCGTCATTCTCCGACCCCCCGCTGGGTCAGAGAATGGCCGTTGGCCGCCGTGAATCCCGCCCCCGCCCCCGCCGAAGTCTCCGGTACCGGAGATTGGGCGGGGGCGGGAATCGGGCCGCGCCGGTTGGCGGGACTCCCCGATCAATTCTCCAGCCCGGATGGGCCGAAATCCTGCCCAGAAATTGCCTGTCCCACCGGCGTAAATCAAAGCTGGTATTTACCGGCGGGACCAGGCGGCGTGGGCTGGCTCCGGGGTCCTGGTGGGGGCGCGGGGCGATCTGACCCCGGGGGTGCCCCCATGGTAGCCTGGCCCACGATCGGGGCCCACTATCCGCGGGCGGGCCTGTGCCGTGGAGGCACTCTTTCCCTTCCGCCTCCGCCACGGCCTCCACCATGGCGGAGGCGGAAGAGACTCTCCCCACTGCGCATGCGCGGGAAACTGTCGGCGGCCGCTGACGCTCCCGCGCATGCGCCGCATTTCCGCGCCAGCTGGCGGGGCATCAAACGCCATTTCCGCCAGCTGGCGGGGCAACAAACGCCATTTCCGCCAGCTGGCGGGGCGGAAATCCCTCTGCCGCCGGCCTAGCCCCTCAATGTTGGGGCTCGGCCCCCAAAGATGCGGAGCATTCCGCACCTTTGGGCCAGCGCGATGCCCATCTGATTGGCGCCGTTTTTGGCGCCAGTCGGCGGACATCGCGCCGTTGGGGGAGAATTTTGCCCCTGTGTCTTACTGCCTGCTCATGGGTGTAGTGACTTTGGGATAAAGGGTCCTGTGTGGTGTTGGGCTGCTCTGATCTGGCACTCATGTAGGGTCCCTGTATATTGGAGATTATCGGCCAGAAATGTATGGGTCTTGGTGCGTTTTACCGTAATGCCTTGTAACAGTAGTGTCCAGCGAGCTGCCCTGATTTGGCTGACTGAACCATCCTTTAATCTACGGTCTAGTCATAGTTGAGTGGGCGTGTGCTCGGTCAAGATCGTGACTGGGTTGAGGCCTGTGATGTACGCAAAGTACTGTACTGCCCAAAAGACTGCAAGCAAGTGCTGTTTGCAGGCTGAGAATCCTTGCTCTACAGGGTCTAATACTCTTAAGGCATAGGCTACGGGTCCTAAGTGATCTTGCAGGAGTACTGCTGATAGGGTTCGGTTGGCGGTTGCTACTTCTATGGCATAGGGCAAGTTAGGTCTGGAACTTGTTAAGCGGGGGCTGTGCCTTGGGCACGTTTTAAATCATCAATCGCGTCTGTGTGCTGCGGAAGCCATTCCCATGGGGCGTTCTTTGAAAAATGAAATGAAAATGAAATGTAAATCGCTTATTGTCACAAGTAGGCTTCAATGAAGTTACTGCGAAAAGCCCCTAGTCGCCACATTCCGGCGCCTGTTCGGGGAGGCTGGTCCGGGAATAAGGAATAAGGGAATAAGGCCTTTTAAGGAGCTCTGAGAGTGGGGCTGCTTTGGTGGCAAAACCTTCTATATGATTTCTGCAATATCCTACCAAACCTAGGAATGACCAGAGTTCAGTGACATTTTGGGGCAGGGGCAATTTGGCGATGGATTCGATTCGTTTTTGCTCAATTTCTCTCTTCCCGTGGGTGATGATGGTGCCTAAATAAAGAACCTTTTTCTTTAAAATCTGGGCCTTATTGGGGTTGACCTTACATCCGATTGATTGCAGAGGCCTAGTAATTCAGATAAGAGCTCTACGTGTTCCTCTTTTGTGTCCGTTTGCAAGAGCAGATCGTCTACATATTGTATGAGGCATTCGGGTCGGGAAAATTTAGAAAGTCCGTTGGCCAATTGTCGGTGGAAAATGGAGGGGGCATTATGGAATCCTTGTGGGAGGCATGTCCACATGTACTGCTGCCCTTGAAACGTAAACGCAAATTTATACTGGCATGCCCTGTCTAACGGGATCGACCAAAAGCCATTGCTGATGTCCAGCACTGTGAAATATTTTGCCTGTACTCCCTGTTCGAGCATGGTCTCGGGTACGTGGCAACAGTGGGGGCTACTAAAGGGGTTACCTTATTAAGTTCTCGGTAGTCGATCGTTAGTCGCCATGAACCATCGGGCTTTTTTATGTGCCAAATTGGGGCATTATTTGTGGACGCTACTGGTCGAATAACCCCTTGGTCTAACAAACTGATAATAACCTTCGAAATCTCACCCTCGGCTTACTGTGGGAAACCGTATTGCTTTTGCGGCTTTGGATCGGGACCTGAAATCTTTACTGTACCTGGGATCTTCCCACAATCATGTTTGTTTTGTGCGAACGAAGCTTTGTGTTTTATGAGGACGTCACTAATCGTCTGGTCTGCCATAATTGTTTGCGGATTAAACCAATAGTCCCCTACTGAGCAAATCCTGTTTTCATAATCCCCTACTGTGAGCGTAGAGGGAGCCCTAGCTGTTTTGCCATTCGCCAGACACATTTGTTTACTGGGTCAAACGAAAGGTTATGGGGGCTCATAAAATCAATGCCTAAAATGTGCTCTGCGGTTTGGGGTAAGTCAACTAAAACGACGGGGTGTTTGGTGCTAATATTCCCGATCTGGATGGGTACGGGAGCTGTGATATATCCTTGTTGCATGTGGCTGGTGAATCCACTCAGGGTGATGATGTCTGTGGTGGGCCATTTGTCCTGTTGAAACATGGTGGAGGAGTTCAAAGTGGTGCGGGATCCTCCTATGTCCCAAAGTAATTCGACTGTATGTCCCCGGACTGTGCCTGTAACTACTGGTCTGCCTGATTTGTTCCAGCATGTGTCGCGACCCAAGTTGGGGAGTCTGAACACCGTCAATCTAGGGAATTAAACGCTAAGTTATCTGAACGGGTGCTATCATTATCCATGGGCCTAACATTGTTCCTAGGTGGGGGGTTTGGTTTTTGGCATCGTTGCTGGTTCGGGGGGTTTTGTCGGCAATCGCAGGCATAATGTCCCATGTGGCCACATTTGTAACAACCTCGTGGTGCCTGTGCTCTTGGGTGCTGACCCTCGTGTCTACCTTCGTTTATCCATGCTGGGTCCTGGCTAGTCCTAATTGGGTGCATGTTTGCTTCTATCTCGTCCTGATCTGTCTGTCAGTGTAGGGTTTGTTCCCATGCTCTAGAAAGTCGTTTAAGTACCCAAACCTCATTGTGTGTGTGGTCTGTGATGCACTATCAATTATGACGAGACGAGAGTAGGGAGTAATCGAGGCTTTATTAAGCAGAGATGTGTTGCCTCCTGCAGCTGTTGCTGAAATGGCTGCAGTTTGGTGAGCACACACATTTATACTCCGCCTACTGGGCGGAGCCAGCAGGCAGGAATCTACCCCCGTACCTGTAGTACAGGAGCCTTACTGTATTACTTCTCATATACGTAATATATACAAACAGTGGTGACTACCACAGCGAAATGTCCCTTCTTCCCGCAGGCCTTGCAGATTGCGCCCCGCGCCGGGCAACGCTGCCGGGGGTGCTTTGTCTGCCTGCAGAAATAGCACTTGGGCCCCCCGGGATTGGCTGACTGCCGCGCGGTTCAGGCTTGGGGTTGGCTGGGGGCGGTCGCTGGGGGGTCCACGATGTCCAGGAGGGGGGCGCTGTGCGGTCAGGGCGTACTCTTGTACATTACGGGAGGCAACCGTTAGTGAGGTTGCGAGTTTCTTGGTCGCCGCGAGGTCAAGCGTACCCCCTTCTAAGAGGCGCTGGCGGATGTACGCTGACCCTATGCCCGTAATGAAAGCGTCCCTGATTAGGATTTCGGTATGTTCAATGGCCAAAACTGCCTGGCAATTGCAGTTCCTTGCCAGGGCGTGCAGGGCACGCCAGAAATCTTCCAATGACTCACAGGGGAGTTGTTGTCGCGTGGACAGGAGGTGCCTGGCGTAGAGTTTGTTGATCGGCCGGGTGTAGTTCTCTTTCAGAAGGACCATGGCCACAGCGTAGTTGGGCGCGTCCTGGATAAGGGGACAAATATCGGAGCTCAACCGTGTGTCCAGGATCTGTAGTTTCTGTGCTTCTGAGGGTTGTTCTGTCGCTGATCCGATGTAGGCTTCAAAACAAGCTAGCCAGTGGTCGAAGGCCGACGTGGCGTTGTCTGCTTGAGGGTGCAGCTGCAGGCAACCTGCCTTGATGCGGAGGTCCATCGCTGTAAAATCTCTGCTTAATAAATTGATGCGCTATCAATTATGACGAGACAAGAGTAGGGAGTAATCGAGGCTTTATTAAGCCTCGATTAATAATTTCCTCCTGCAGCTGCTGCCGAAATGGCTGCAGCTCGGTGAGCACACACATTTATACTCCACCTACTGGGTGGAGCCAGCAGGCAGGGATCTACCCCCGTACCTGTCGTACAGGAGCCTTACCTTATTACTTCTCATATACGTAATATATACAAACAGTGGTGGCTATCACAGTCTGCGGGGTCGTAGTTTACACAAGCCTTTTGACCTGCGTCTGTGGCATGCAAGGCTAAGGTGCGGGGCCATTTAGTGGTGTCCTCCTCATTTAGGTGTGCGCGGTTCAATTGTCCGTAGAATGCCATGAAATGAATCCATAGGCGACCAGCAAACGCGGTTGGATGCTCTTCCTTCTTTTGCCTGCAGTGATTTAAACCCTTGACTGGATCTCCTTTGTTATACCCGATGGCATCTAATATGGCTGTTTTCATTTCCTGTAAGGTTTCTCCTGCTACATTTTGGGGTTTGGGCAAAGCTGATCTTACGGACTGGCTAAGGCTCATAACTATTAGCTTTACTTCCTCTCTCTCATCTAGGCCGTACATAACTTTTTGTTGGTGCACCTCCTCAAAGGAGCTGTGCGGGTCTGCGGTGGGCTGGAATGGACTAATTTTCGTGCAAGCTTCTCTTAATTGGGTTATGGATAGTGGGGTGGTGTAAACGATATCAGGCTCATCCTGATCCGATGACTTGCGTTGTGTGGTAACCGGATTCATGGGGGTCGAATTGTGAGTGGGGGGGTGTGCTCCCTGTGCAGTCGGTGGTGCGGGTGCTTTTCTTTTTGGGGCATGGGGGGCTCGATTTTGATTTCCCGTGCCTTCTACGTATCTTTGGGTGCTTTCGTTTAACTCTTGCCAATCGGGAGCATCTTCCTCATCTAAATTCTGCCCGAAAGTGTACCTGAAGCCATTCTGTGCTGAGAGTAGCGACTGTAACTTTTCTACCTTCTGTCGGCATTTAGCATGGTCAATGGTGCTCTGCCTCTGTTCCTTAGTGGAGTTGTGGAGCGCTCTCAAAGCGGTTTTTAAATCTGTGCATTTGCTAGTTAGCTGGGCGACCTGTTGTTCTGTTTCCTCTCTTACCAGCACTGCGCACTGTGTATCTTGATAGGCTTTATCATACTGGGTCTGGAAGCAACTAAGATGAACTAGACAAGACTGATGTGCACGTTTTACATCGGCCATTTCCTTATCCTTAGCTCCTAACTGTTCCCGGAGTTGCTCAATTATCTTCTCGCTTTCGTTGCTGTTTCCCTCGTTCTTTTCTTCCTCGGCAATTAACTGCCTAACTGTCTTCACAACCCCCTCTGTGCGTCGCAACTGTGCCAAACAGGACACTATTGCCATCGGCTTTCTGACTTTCCCTACATTTTTCTTGTGGACCTCGCTGAGGTTCTCCCACCAAGTCTGTCCTATCTTTCCTGGACCTGACTCATCGTTAGCGCAAAAATTCAACCAAAGGGGCCATCCTTTTCCCTTTAAGTATTTCATTAACTCTTCCTCCCATATGGGGCATTGCTCTGCTCTGTTGGTCGCTGCGACCTCGGGTTCCTGTGGATTCATCAATCTTTCCATTGCTTTAGTGGCCATTACTTCCCTTATCTCTTTCTCTACTTTTAATTTGGGACAGGCGAATAAGGCGGTGATTTGAACAGTGGGTATGGCCTAAGCTATTTTCCGGCTCACAATCCCTCGATAGTTGTACACAATTCTAACGGGTTTACCTTACTCTTCCTGTTAGGTATGCATGCAGGTTAGTACACACTTCCAAAATTTGGTTATTTGGTCGATATGGGGCTTGCACTTGTGGTTATTTCTCTTTCTCGCAATTGGATTCAAAGTTTGTGGGTTCTCTCGAAGTGACAAGTCACTTCTAATCGAGTCCCGTCAGAGTTCGCCAATAATGTTGCTCTATTAATAATGTTGTTGAAACACAAGCTTTCCCTTATATCGATCAAATGACCACACAATCAGTTAGTTAGTTCAAAAGATGGTTTATTTACATACACAAGAGTTATCTCGACATGCAAATACAATATCTACTACGAGTTAAACTACACCTATCAGCTACAATAACCTATACTTAGCTTCAGGGCGACTGGCACTGTGCAAATGGATAAGGCCTTTATCTGGATTTTACTTGGCTTGTTCGAAGAAAGTGGCTCTGTCTCTGCTGGGCTCATCCGTCAGGTAGCGATCGTTGGTCTTGAACTTGGCTGGCTGCTCCTGCTACGATTGGGTTGGCACAGGCCGGATCCAAAAGAGACCGAACACATGACTCTGCTCTCTTTTATCCCCCTGGGATTTCGTGTTCTTTGGGGCAGTCCTTAACCTTGGACCCAATAGTTCGACAGGGCTCTGATCACCGTCTTCGATTTCGGCCAATAAAGGGGTGGGTGCCTTGGTAGCTGGGCGGGTCCTTAGCGGTCATTGACCTTGGCAGTTGGGCTTTCTGAGTACAGCTCCTGGTGGCAATGGGCTTACAGTCAGGAGTGAGATTCGCAAAGAGTGAAGGGGGGGAGACCTTGAGGGTTGCGAGGCTGCATACTGTGAGGGGGGGGGCAAGGGTCCGCCGAACTGTAGGGTCAGGCGTCTCTCCGTGCTCCCAGAGTCGAAGAGGCAGGGGGTCTCGTGGCCGTTGACCCGGACAACAATCATGGAGTTCTTTAGCGGTTTCGGCTGCGACTTGTCGAGGGTCACCGCGCGCAGCTGCGGGTAGCCTGCATGGTCGGTCAAGTCACAAGATGGCGGCCCCCATGTGTCGCACGTGTCGGACGGGATCGAAGATGGTGACCACGTTGGCCGCCCCCATCGGTCGCACGTGTCGGTCAGTGCCGGGGCTGGCGGCCAAGATGGCGGCCCCCATGAGTCGCACGTGTCGGTCGGTGATGGGGCCGGCGGCCAAGATGGCGGCCCCCATGATTCGCACGATGCCGATGACGAATCTGGAGGGGGCGTTCCGGGCAGGCACGCAGCCACATTGCGGGGTCTTTTGGGCTGCGAGTCCATAGGTCGGGCCTGGTGTGTTTTCGATTTCTGGGCCTTCGGTCGGCCCAGACAGACTCTCGCGTAGTGCCCCATTTTCCCGCATCGCTGCATGTTGCTGAGTGGGCTGGGCAACGCTGCCAGGGGTGTTGGCCCTGTCTGCAGAAGTAGCATTGCGGTTCTCCGGGCTGGGCTGGGTAACGCGCGGCGCAGGCCTGCGACGTAGGCGGGTCCGACGGGGGCCGCGATGATGGTGTCCACGAGGGGTTCGTCGGGCCCGCGGGGAATGCACTGAGGTTCTGGTAGGCCATCTCTAGTGAGGTAGCTAGATTTACCGTGTCCCGCATGTCGGAGGTCCCGTTTTCCAGCAGACGCTGCCTGATATAGTTCGAGCGGACCCCCGCCACGTAGGTGTCCCGGATCTGTGAGTTCATGTGCTCCTCCGCCGTCACATATCGATAGCTGCAATTCCTCGCGAGTAGAGTCAGGGTTTCCAGATACGCGTCCAGCGATTCTCCGGCATGCTGACGGCGAGTAATGAGGAGGTGTCTAGCGAACACTCGTTTACGGACTTCACGAAGTGCGCCTTGTGGGTTGCGACCGCCTCCTCGTGCGTGGCTGCTTTCTCAATCATCACCGAGATTCGATGGCTCACCCGAGCGTGGAGGAGCCGCAGTTTGAGGGTCTCTGAGGGAGCCGTGGTGGAGGAGTCGATGTAGGCCTTGAAGCATGGAAGCCAATGTTCAAATATTTCCTTGGCTTCGGACGCGCGGGCGTCGAGTTCAAGCCTGTCTGGCTTTAGAACGGCTTCCATGGTGCTGTCGACGACTAATAAATTGATATACCTTCAATTCACCAAGAGACCGAGAGAGCGAGTGAACATAAGGCTTTATTAGTCGTGAACTTGCCTAGCCAGAGTCGGTTGTGCAGATGAGTGCCACCCGCAGGTGCCAGGTTATATATGGCCCCGGTGAGGGCGGAGCCAGAGGCGGAGCCCACCGGGATTACAGTACAGTACCTGGAAGCAGCTTGTATCACCACTTCCAGGTCAAAGGTTACATTAGGTGGATACAATGGTTGCAGTGTCATGCATTATGGTGAATACATTCACCACAGAGGGGTTATTGGGTTACGGGATAGGGTGGAAGTGAGGGCTTACTCGATGGGCCGAATGGCCTTCTTCTGCACTCTATGTTCTATGTTTGGAGCTTCAATGAATGAGCCTTCTCCATTTTGTTCAGTCACAGGCCAGGTTCTCCCTCGAGTCGGCTGGTATGTTTGTCTTCTTCAGTGATGCTTTGTGGACATTCCTAAAGCGATTCCCTTGCCCTCCAAGGAGCCTCCTGCCATGACTGAGTTCCGAGTGGAGCAGTTGCTTTGGGATTTTGGCGTTAGGCATGCGAATGACATGTCCTGCCTGGTGGAACTGGTTTTGTACAATCAGTGCCTTGATGCTGGGTAAGTTGGTTTGGGAAAGGCTGCTGCTGACAGGCTGCCTTCTTTTCCACCAGCTCAGTGGGTAGCACTCTCACCTCTGAGTCAGAATGTTGTATGCTCAACTCCTACTCCAGAGACCTGAGCACAAAATCTATGTTGACACTCCAGTCTTTACTGTCTCATGGTTGAGACCTTAAACTGAGATACCATTTACCCTCTCAGGTGGGTGTAAAAGATTCCAGGCACTATGGTAAAGAAGAGGAAGGGAGTTCTCCTTGGCCAATATTAATCCACCAACGAGCTGATTATTTGGGAAGAAACAGATTATGTGGTCGTTATGACATTGCTGTTTGTGCACATAGACTATCATATTCCCCACATTACAACAATGCCTACAGATTTAAAAGTACTTAATTGAATGTAAAGCACTTTGTGATGTCCTGAGGTATTGAAGGGCGCGACATAAATGCAAGTGTTGACATCAACCCTAAATTTGTAATTTACTAATTTGAATCTGTGTATCTTGTTCCTAACAAACTACGTAATGAATTCCAGTTCATTAACAGAGTGTAAGGGCATAAATACAGTTTTCCAATGACAGCCATGGTTCCACGGTTCAGCACTCACCTCTTAGTCTTAATCCAACGACTTGAGCACAAAACCTAGGCTAATCGTAGTTCAATACTGAATTCAGAGGAGATAGAAGAGGGAAAGTCATATAAACCGCAGAACACCCGTCAGCCCGTCCGCCAATTAAATTAACCTTTACCTGGAAGTCAATGCAGGATGGAGGAACCGTCAGTATTTGGCTATGTGTCATTCGGCAATGGATGAGATTCTATAAGACAGCACCAGGGGGCACTCTGGGTAGGTCTTTCAACTTCTTCATGCTTTACAAAAGCTTAGCATTTCTTTAGGGCTTGCACAGAATTAAATAACAGATATTGCAGCCGTGTGTCAGATTGGAACACTCGTAAATAGATTAGCAGTGGAACTCTCCATTTCTGAGACTAAGTGTTGACGCCGGGGCAGGATTCGCAAAGTTCTACGACAGCAAAACTGCCGCCGCACCTGGACCGATTCAGCGACTGTTAGGTGGCTAGCACCAGCCAGCCACATGGAACACAATCGATTCCAATGGGAAATGGTGCGGGATTCGCCGGATTCGCGATTGACACTCAGGAGGCTGACAAACTGCAGCCGCATATACACACTTCACTCCCCACACACACCATCCCAGCCAACAAGATGGCAGCGAGGAGAGTGGCACCCCATTTTACAGATGCCGAGCTTGAGACCCTTTTGGATGCCCTGAAGGAGAATCAAGAGACCCTCTACCCCAGCCCGGGAAGGGGGCTGCCAGCTGCCGTCACGCGCCGTGCCTGGGTCCAGGTCGTAGAGGCCGTTAGCGCCATGGGCAACACCATCCGAACTGGCCAGCAATGCCAGGAGAAACTACACAACCTCCTCTGGGCAGACAGGGTGAGTAGGCACCACTGTGCCCCTGGCATCAACCCCCATCCCACATGATGTAAACCGATCACCCCCCCCCCGGGAATCGTTGAGTGTGCCAGGATGAAGTCGTTGTGCACAGTGCCCGGGTATCAGGCGCAGAGGTGAATGATACGCAGCTGATGGTCACATATCAGCAACACGTTCATTGAGTGGAACTCCTTTCGGTTGGTGTAGAGCAGCCTGTCATCATAGTTGGTTTAGCTCAGTGGACTAGACAGCTGATTTGTGATGCAGAACAAGGCCAGGAACGCGGGTTCAAATACCGTACCAGCTGAGAATTCTGAATTCTTCCTCTATGTACCCGAACAGGCGCCAGAACGTGGCGACTAGGGGCTTTTCACAGTAACTTCATTGCAGTATTAATGTAAGCCTACTTGTGACAATACAGATTATTTATTCGGACCACATTGAAATGGATGTATTGTGTCGACAGGGCATATAGAGCCTCCATGACGCTGTGGGTGCACCTATGCACCGAGATCTGTGACATCCCGGACAGGTACCCTCAGTCCCTGGAAGGACCCCGTGGCATAGAGAATCAGGGCGACTGTCATCTTGATGGCCAACGGGAGAGGTATCCTCCCCCATTCCCCCCACAGTGCCAGGTGAACCATCATCTGGCAGATATGTCGCACTGTCCCCCTGCTCAGCCGGTATCTTCGATGGAATGCCCGATATGGCAGGTCCTCGAAGGACAGGCGCTGCTGGTACATATGAGGCCTCATGCGGTGCCTCCTTTGCACCTCTTTCTCCTCCGCAGCCTGTTGGGTGACCGGCTCGTCATACTCAGCGGCTGCCTCCTGTTCCTCTAGGGCAGGCTCCGCTGCTTCATGATCCACTGCTGCAGCTTCCTCCTCCTCGAGCAGCTCCTGCTCGTACAACCTCAGTGCATCCCCCAAAGCTGCGGCGACTAGGTGGAAGGCCACCATTGCTGGTCGAACTCCAATATCCATTGACTGCGGGGGGTGAAAGGCAGACGTATTAGCAAAGTGTGTACTGTTATGGGTCAGGGTTTAGAGAATCCCAAAGTGTATCATGGAGTTCACCTGACCCGCAACATTTAATAGATTGTGGTATGGGGAGCACACAGCCCACTCTACAGGTGTGGTACAGCAGAAAATGGACCAGTGGTTTTTAAAACAAAACAATGTTTATTCTATTAACTCAAGTTAACCTTTCTAAAATGAACAGTGAACATCTTAGTAACCAGTAAATCAAATACACCCCCCAAGGAATACAACACTAAGTAATCTGTATGCGTTTCTTTTAACATCCAAAAACTTAACAAACCTTCAAACAGGAGCACATCAGGGTTTACATTCAATACTGAAACCATTTATAATTCTTCTGAATTCACCAAATGATTAAGAGATAGTCCTTCATGGCAGAGATCAACAGCAGTGCAGCTCACAGACACTCCCAAGCTTTCTCAAACTGAAACTAAAAAACAGAACCAGAACTCAGCTCCACCCACACTCAGACATCACTCCAGTAACATGAGCAGCTCCATTTCTTAAAGGTACATTTCTTAAACACCTATTTCTTAAAGGGTACTCTTACGTGACAGTACCCCCCTGCCAAACCAGGTCCAATGGGCTACACGGTGCCCTGGTTGGCACTGCAGACATGGCCCCCGCAGGTTGCCCCTTACCCCCCCATCTTTCCACACCCTGGGCCCCATCAGTGCCTGGCACCGTGGGGGCCTCTGGCTCCAGAGCCTATTCCTGTTGCCGGGATACCATCAGCTGGTGCTACCCATGCCTGCGGTATGCTCCGTGGCCCTCACCCGGCACCCCACTATAGGGACTATTGTGGGCTTGACCTTTGGTGGGACACGTGATGCCCCGCCAGTGAGTGGTGACTGGTTGAGGGGGTGGTTTGGCGGAGGGTAGGGTAGTGGGGTGGCGGGGTGTGGGTTGGGGTGAGGGGATGGTGTGGTGGAGGGCGGGGACTGTGGTGCAGGAGCACCCCTATGGCCTGTGTCACCAGGGAGCAAGGTGGGTGGTCAGTGGGATGCCTTTCAGGCCGCGGCAATGTCGATCTGTGCCTGGACACTACCCCAATCACCCCGGCTGTTCCCCCCCGTTACCACCCCCCTACCCTGGAAGTTTCCCCCCCCCCACCCATCTCTCCAGGCCGGCCAGTGTCAGGACTGGCAGTCCATGGCCCCGCCTCTCTGTGTTGTGCCTCCTCTTTCTCCCTCATCAGCCAAGGCGTCTGTTTCTCGATTTCTAAAAGCACAAGTGAACTTCACCATCGGGTATTCACCCCAGTGCTGGCAGAGAATCGTGGAGGCCCCAGAGAATTCCTGGTCAGGCCCGCTAATGACATGCCAATGGCGTTTACTGTATGTGCGGAGTGGAACGCTTTGTCGGCGCTGTCAAGACAACGGCGAATTGCAATTTGGCGTGAAACCAGTGCCTACCACGATTTTGGCGTGAAAACTGTTTCTCCGCCCAATCGTGTTTCCCGATTCCACCGTCAGCCGACAGAGAATCCTGCCCTAAATGTGTAGCATGTTAATGGTTTAAAAAAAATAAATTTAGAGTACCCAATTCTTTTTTTTTCCAATTAAGGGGCAATTTAGCGTGGTCAATTCACCCACCCTGCCTATCTTTTTGCGTTGTGGGGGTGAGACCCACACAGAGCATGTTAATGGTTGTGTATTTCTGTTTGCAGATATATTTAATATGTTTGCTTGGCATTTCATGAAGTGTGACAGTTTCCCATTGGAACACAGCTATGCTTCAGTCACTGGGGCTGCATGGCTGAAACTCCCACTAACTCACAAGTGAGGGTGACATTGAATACCCTTTTCACAATGATCATCTGTATAATCTGTCAAACTTATAAAGATTACATGCATCTGTGTGCAATTAGTGGCAATTATTTTTCCATTATGAATTCCTATGCACTCATGCATAATGAAATCTGTTCATATAAAAATTGCCAGCCTCTAATTACACTCTTTCCCCATAATGACGGAGGAAAAATGAAGACAGATTGTATGTGTTGTGCATTCATTTTTTTTCAGAAAATATTTTATTGAAGCATTTGTAATTTTCCCAGTTTAACAATTTAACATTTCTTAAACAACCGAGCAGGCTGACTCACGCAACAACATTAAAATAACATACCTTACTCCCCCTATCTCCTGATTATCCGTATATTATGTTCCCTGTCCTTGTCTTACACTGCCATGCCTCCCATTTTCCTCCCCCCCCGCCACCTTTTCCCCTCCCCCCCCTTACTGCTGACGTTCAATTTTCCTTAAAGAAGTCGATGAACGGCTGCCATCTCCGGGCGAACCCCTGAGTTGATCCTCTTAAGGCGAACTTAATTTTTTCCAGACTGAGAAACCCTGCCATGTTGCTAACCCATACACCTGACTTTGGAGGCTTCGAGTCCCTCCATCCCAGCAAAATCCATCTCCGGGCCACCAGGGAGGAGAAGGCCAGGACATCGGCCTACCTCCCCCTCTGGGCCCCCAGACCTTCCGACACCCCAAATATTGCCATTTCTGGACACGGAGTCACCCTCCCTTCCAGGACCTCTGCCATGACATCCGCAAATCCCTGCCAGAATCCCCTCAACTTCGGACACGCCCAGAACATATGCACATGATGCCCGGGCTTCCCCCACACCGTCCGCACCTGTCCTCCACTTCCTCAAAAAACCTACTCATTCGGGCCACAGTCATATGAGCCCGATGAACCACCTTGAACTGGATCAGACTAAGCCTGGCACACGACGAGGATGAATAACTCACCTCAAGGCCTTTTCCCATATTCCAACTTCCTACTCCCTCCCCAACTCATGTTTTTGACAACATCTTATCCTGCAGTTCCCTCAGGGGGTGGAGAGGAAAGCTTGGAACCTGCCTCCGAACAAAGTCCCGTACCTGCAGGTACCGAAATCCATTCCCACCCGGCAACTCAAACACCTCCTCTAATGCCTCCAGGCTCGGAAAGCCCTCCTCAATGAAGAGATCCCCAAATCTCTCAATCCCTGCCCGCTGCCACCTTCCAAAATTCCCATCCAGCCCCCCCTAGGAGTAAAACGGTGATTATCACAAATAGGTGACCACACTGACACCAATCTCATGTGCTGTCTCCATTGTCCCCACACCCTCAGGGCTGCTACCACCACCGGGCATGTGGAGTACCGAGCTAGCGAGAACGGCAGGGGCGCCGTTAGTAAAGCCTCCAAGCTCGTGCCCTTACAAGATGCCGCCTCTACTCGCTCCCAAACTGACCCCTCCCCCACTACCCACTTCCTGACCATCGATATGTTGGCCGCCCAGTAATAGTTAATGAAACTCGGGAGGGCCAGGCCCCCTTCCCCACAACCACGTTCCAGGAGTGCCTTCTTCACCCTCGGGGTTTTACCAGCCCACACAAACCCCGAGATGGCCGCGTTCATTTTCCTAAAAAAGGCCTTCGGGACAAAAATCGGGAGACATTGAAAGAAGAACAGCAACCTCAGGAGGATTGTCACCTTCACCGTCTGCACCCTCCCCACCAGTGTCAGCGGGAGCATGTCCCACCTGCGGAAATCCCTTTTCCTCTGATCGACCGCTCTACCCAAATTTAACTTATGAAGCTGCCCCCAATCCTTAGCCACCTGAATCCCCAGATACCTGAAACTCCTCCCCACCACTTTAAAAGATAACTCCTTCAATCTCCTTTCCTGCCCCCATGCCTTAATCGCAAACACCTCGCTCTTTCCAATATTTAGCTTGTAGCCTGAAAACCACCCAAATTCTTCCAGTGCCTCCATAATTCCAGCCACCCCCCAACGGGTCTATATTATAAAGGAGTAAATTGTCCGCGTAGAACGAGACCCTGTCCTCCACCCCCCTCTCACTATCCCCCGCCAGACATTCGATGATCTAAGGGCCATTGCCAAGGGTTCTCTGGCGAGGGCAAACAGCAGTGGGGAGGACATCCTTCTCTTGTCCCCCTACAAAGACTAAAATATTTTGACCGGACCCGGTTGGTTCTTACATTCGCCATCAGAGCCTGGTATAGCAACCGGACCCAATCTACAAATCCTTGCCCGAACCCAAACCTGCGTATAATATCCCATAGATACTCCACTCCACCCGGTCAAAGGCCTTTTCTGCATCCATGGCTACTACCACCTCAACCTCGCGCCCCTCCGCTGGCATCATAATAACGTTTAAGAGCCGTATAATGTTGGACGTCAGGTGCCTGCCCTTCACAAATCCCATCTGATCCTCCCCGATTACCTCCGGGACACAGTCCTCTATACGTGTGGCCAAGATCTTTGCCAGCAATTTAGCATCTACTTTCAAAATGGAGTCGGCCTGTATGATCCACAGCTCTCTGGGTCCTTATCCCGTTTCAAAATGAGAGGGATTGATACTTGTGATAATGTTGAGGGGAGCACTGCCAAATCCTTTGACTCATTAAAAGTCTTAACCAGTATTTTTTTTTAAAAAGCAAAGTTTTTGTCTTTGGATGTTATTTGTAATGCCTTTTGTATTGACTTGGGGTCTGCGGACGAGCTGCTTGAGTTAAAATTTGCATTTGCACTGATGGAGGATGGAGGTGTGAATGTTAGATGTTTGATCTTTTTGATTTTGTCTGTGTGTTTCTTTTGGGCAATTGGGTTGGAATTGTTTACATTTGCATATGTGTGTCCGAGCGGGGGTGGGGGGGGGGGGGAGGGAACAATAGGTGGGAAAATGTCTGGCACCATAGGCAGGGGCCACCAAGCAAGCTGGGCGGGCTAGCTCACGGAAGCGCAGTGGGGGGTGAGCAGATGGTATGCTTGTTGGAGGGAGCTGTGTGTATAGTGCTGTTACTAGGGAGGGAATGTTCTGCTGATGGGGGAGGGACTTTTGCTGTGGCACAATAGGGAGGTCGGGTACGGAGGCTGCTGAGGGGCGGGCCTGCGGATACGTGGGGCGCGGGCTGGCGACTGGCCCAAGAAAGGTGATGGCTGATCAGCGGAGGGGGTGTGTGGGGGGTGGCAAGAAGCCCCTCTACCAGGCTGATCACATGGAATGTAAGAGGGCTAAATGGACCGGTTAAGAAGGCACGCGTGTTCGCGTATTTGAGGGGACTGAAGGCGGACGTGGCAATATTGCAGGAGACGCACCTTAGAGTAACTGACCAGGTCAGACTAAGGAAGGATGGGTCGGACAGGTTTTCCACTCGGGGCTGGACTCTAAGACTAGAGTGGTCGCGATCCTGATTAATAAGTCAATGTCATTCGAAGCGGGAAGAATAGTTGCGGACGTGGGGGGTCGGTACATAATGGTCAGTGGAAAGCTGGAGGGGCTGCCGGTGGTACTCGTGAATGTGTACGCGCCGAATTGGGATGATGTGGAGTTCATAAGGAGGATGTTGGGGAAGATCCCGGACCTGGATTCGCATAAGCTAGTCATGGGGATGGGGGACTTTAACACAGTCATTAACCCAGGGCTACACCGACCTAGCTCAAGGACAGGCAGGGTGCCAGCAATGGCAAAGGAGCTAAAGGGGTTTATGGAGCAGATGGGGGTTGGGGTGGACCCCATGGAGATTTGGGCGGCCGAGAATGAAGGAGTTTTCCTTCTGCTCACACTTACATAAAGTATACTCCCGGATTGACTTTTTTATCCTGAACAGGGCTTTACTGACGGGGGTAGTGGACACTGAGTACTCAGCGATCGCGATCTCGGATCATGCCCCGCATTGGGTTGACCTACAGGTGAGCAAGGAGAATAGCCAGTGCCCACACTGGAGGCTGGACGTAGGACTTTTAGCTGATGAGGAAGTGTGCGGGCGGGTGACGAAATGTATCCAGAACTATCTGGATGTCAACAACACGGGGGATGTTTCAGCTGCGGTGGTCTGGGAGGCGCTGAAGGCGGTAGTTAGATGGGAGCTGATCTTGATACGGGCTCACAGGGAGAAGGCAGACAGAGCAGAGACGGACCGACTGATAAAGCAAATACCTCAGGTCGACAGGAGGTATGCGGAGACCCCAGAGGCAGGGCTTCTAAGGGAACGATAGAGGCTACAGGTGGAGTTCAGCTTGTTAACTACAGGGAAGGCGGTAGAGCAGCTGAGGAAGGCGAGGGGGGCGATCTATGAACATGGGGAGAAGGCCAGTAGAATGCTTGCGCAGCAGCTTAGAAAGCGGGAGGCGGCCAGAAAGATTGGGAAAGTAAGGGACAGGGATGGGAACCTGGTCGGAGATTCAGCTGGGGTCAATAAGGTGTTCGAGGAATTCTACAGCAGGCTGTATGAGACGGAACCCCCAGCTGGGCCGGAGGGGATGAGGCAATTCTTAGGGGGGCTGAAGTTCCCGAAGGTTGATGAAGACTTGGTAGAAGGGCTGGGGGCCCCGATCGGGTTGGAAGAGATAGCGGATGGGCTGAAGGACATGCAGTCGGGTAAAGCCCCGGCACCGGATGGGCACCCCGTGGAGTTTTACAAAAAGTTATCTGGGATACTGGGGTCGCTGCTGATGAGGACATTTAATGAGGCAAGGGAGACAGGTGGGCTTCCTCCGACGATGTCACAGGCCACTATCTCATTGATCCTGAAGCGGGATAAGGACCCGGAGTTATGCGGGTCCTACTGACTGATCTCCCGACTAAATGTAGACGCCAAATTGTTGGCTAAGATCTTGTCCTCAAGGACTGAGGACTGCGTCCCGGACGTGATTGGGGAGGACCAGTCGGGGTTTGTTAAGGGGAGGCAGTTGGCGGCCAACGTAAGAAGGCTGTTGAATGTTATTACGATGCCCTACTCAGCCTGATACAATTTAAGGTCGTTCACCGGGCTCACATGACAGTGGCCCGGATGAGCAGGTTCTTTGGGGTAGACGATAGGTGTGCAAGGTGTGCGGGAGGACCAGCGAACTATGTCCATATGTTCTGGGCATGTCCGAAGCTTGGGGGATTCTGGCAGGGGTTTGTGGACGTCATATCCAAAGTATTGAAAACAAGGGTGGCGCCGAGTCCAGAGGTGGCGATTTTCGGAGTGTCGGAAGATCCGGGAATCCAGGAGGAGAAAGAGGCAGATGTTCTGGCCTTTGCCTCCCTGGTAGCCCGGAGACGGATACTATTAGCTTGGAGGGACTCAAAGCCCCCGAAGTCGGAGACCTGGCTATCGGACATGGCTAGCTTTCCCTGTCTGGAGAAAATCAAGTTTGCCTTGAGAGGGTCAATGCTAGGGTTCACCCGGACGTGGCAGCCGTTCGTCGACTTCTTTAGGGAAAATTAACCGTCAGCAGAAGGTGGGGGGGGGGGGGCAGTGGGGGTAGTTTAGTGTAGAGTAAGAGGCTAGAAAAGGTGGGACCTGTGAGAGAGGAAGACGGCTTTTGCACTATGTTTATATTTGTATTTAACTGTCTCTTCTATTATTGTTATAAAACCATAAATACCTCAATAAAATGTTTATAAAAAAAAAAATCTGAACCAGGAGCGGCCCCAGTAACCCAGAAAACGTTTTGTAGAACTCCACTGGGTATCCGTCAGGTCTCGGGGCCTTACCCGATTGTATCGCCCCCCCATCCGTCTATCACCTCCCCGAGCCCAATTGGGCCCCTCAGGCCTTCCACCAGCTCCTTCTCCTGTGGATCTAGCGGGGGAGGGGGGGGGGGGAGTGGGGGGGATTCTAGGGTTGCTGCTGCACTGTCCGAGGGGGAACTGAAAATGGAAAAGGTGGTCGGGGCGGGGGTTCCCCGCCTGGGGGACTGGAGGGAGTGGGAGGCGCGAGCACAGGACTGGCCTAAGATAGGAGATGGCTAGTCGGCCGGGGGGGGGGGGGTAACCCCCCAATCCGGCTCATCACGTGGAATGTGAGAGGCCTAAAATGGGCCGGTTAAGAGGGCCCGAGTGTTCGCGCACCTAAAGGGACTGAAGGCAGACGTGGCCATGCTTCAGGAGACACATCTGAAGGTGGCAGGTCAGGTCAGGTTAAGGAAGGGATGGGTGGGACAGATGTTCCATTCAGGACTGGATGCGAAGAATAGAGGGGTGGCAATACTGGTGGGAAAGCGGGTGTCATTTGAGCCCAAGAACATAGTAGCGGACAAGGGGGGCCGATACGTGATGGTGAGCGGTAGGTTGCAGGGGACGGAGGTGGTACTGGTGAATGTATATGCCCCAAACTGGGACGATGCTGGATTCATGAAACGGATGTTGGGGCGTATTCCGGACCTGGAGGTAGGGAGCTTGATAATGGGTGGGGATTTTAACATGGTGCTGGACCCAGCATTAGATCGTTCCAGATCTAGGACGGGGAGGAGGCCGGCTGCGGCCAAGGTGCTTAGGGGGTTTATGGATCAGATGGGGGGAGTAGATCCGTGGAGATTTGCCAGACCTTTGGCCAAAGAATTTTCTTTTCTGTAATGTTCTATGTTCTATGTTCTAAGTTCCCACGTACATAAGGCCTACTCCCGGATAGATTTTTTTGTTTTGGGCAGGGCACTGATCCCGAAAGTGGAGGGAACGGAGTATTCGGCCATAGCCATTTCAGACCATGCCCCGCACTGGGTGGAGCTGGAGCTGGGGGAGGAGAGGGACCAACACCCGCTGTGGCGGTTGGATGTGGGACTGCTGGCAGATGAGGAAGTGTGCGGGAGGGTGCGGGGGTGTATTGAAAGATATCTGGAGGCTAACGACAACGGGATGGTGCAGGTGGGAGTAGTATGGGAGGCGCTGAAGGCGGTGGTCAGGGGAGAGTTAATCTCCATCAGGGCTCACAGGGTGAAGAGCGAGGGCAGGGAAAGGGAGAGGTTAGTGGGGGAGATTTTAAGGGTGGACAGGAGCTATGCAGAGGCTCCGGATGAGGGACTACTCAGGGAGAGACGAAGTCTCCAGACGGAGTTCGACCTGTTGACCACAGGGAAGGCAGAGGCACAGTGGAGGAAGGCACAGGGGGAGATATATGAATATGGGGAGAAGGCGAGCCGGATGCTGGCACACCAGCTCTGTAAGAGGATGGCAGCGAGGGAAATAGGTGGAGTCAAAGATGGCAGGGGAACTACGGTGCGGAGTGCTGGGAAAGTGAATGAGGCTTTTAAGGCCTTTTACAAGGAACTGTATAGGTCCCAGCCCCTAGAGGGAAAAGAGGGGATGCGGCGATTCTTGGATCAGTTGAGGTTCCCAAGGGTGGAGGTGCAGGAGGTGGCTGCTCTGGGGGCGCCAATTGGGGTGGAGGAGCTGGTTAAAGGACTGGGGAGCATGCAGGCAGGGAAGGCCCCGGGGCCGGATGGGTTCCCGGTGGAGTTCTACAGGAAGTATGTAGACCTGTTAGCCCCGTTGCTGGTAGGGACCTTCAATGAATCAAGGGAGGGGGGGGGGACCCTGCCCCCGACAATGTCGGAGGCTACGATCTCTTTGATCTTAAAGCGGGATAAGGACCCACTGCAATGTGGGTCATATAGACCAATCTCGCTCCTTAATGTGGATGCTAAGTTGCTGGCAAAAATGTTGGCCATGAGGATTGAGGACTGTGTTCCGGGGGTGATTCACGAGGACCAGACGGGATTCGTAAAGGGTAGGCAGTTAAACATTAATGTGCGAAGGCTCTTAAATGTGATAATGATGCCATCGGTGGAGGGAGAAGCGGAGATAGTGACAGCCATGGACGCGGAGAAGGCCTTTGATCAGGTAGAGTGGGAGTATCTCTGGGAAGTGTTGAGGAGGTTTGGGTTCGGGGGAGGGTTTATTAGTTGGGTTAAGCTCCTGTATAAAGCCCCGGTGGCGAGTGTGGTCACGAACCGGCGGAGGTCGAAGTATTTCCGGCTGTATCGACGGACGAGGCAGGGGTGCCCCCTGTCCTCTCTGCTGTTCGCATTAGCAATTGAACCTTTGGCCATGGTGTTAAGGGAGTCGGGGAAATGAAAGGGGGTGGTTCGAGGGGAAGAGGAACATCGAGTGTCGCTGTATGCAGACGACCTGTTGCTGTATGTGATGGATCCAGTGGAGGGGATGGTTGAGGTAATGCAGATCCTACGGGAGTTTGGAGGCTTTTCGGGCTATAAGCTCAATGTGGGAAAGAGTGAGCTCTTTGTGATCCATCCGGGGGACCAGGGAAGAGGGATAGAGGACCTACCGTTGAGGAGGGCGGAAAGGAGCTTTCGATATTTGGGGATTCAGGTAGCTAGGAGTTGGGGGGCACTGCATAAACTCAATTTGACACGATTAGTGAAACAGATGGAGGAGGATTTTAAAAGGTGGGACATGTTGCCACTCTCGCTGGCGGGTAGGGTACAGTCGGTTAAAATGGTGGTCCTCCCGAGATTTCTTTTTGTATTCCAATGCCTCCCAATTGTGATTACTAAGGCCTTTTTTAAGAGGGTAAGCACGCGCATTACGGGATTTGTGTGGGCGAGCAAGACCCCGTGGGTAAGGAGGGGGTTCTTGGAGCGTAGCAGAGATAGAGGAGGGTTGGCATTGCCGAATCTGGGTGGTTATTATTGGGCAGCCAACATGGCAATGATCCGTAAGTGGGTGATGGAGGGAGAGGGGGCGGCGTGGAAGAGGTTGGAGATGGCGTCCTGCAAAGGAACGAGCCTGGGGGCGCTGGTGACGGCACCGCTGCTGCTCTCGCCGACAAGGTATACCACGAGCCCGGTGGTGGCGGCAACGCTAAAGATCTGGGGGCAGTGGAGACGGCACAGGGGTGCGACGGGAGCCTCGGTGTGGTCCCCGATCAGAGACAACCATTGGTTTGTCCCAGGAGCTGGCATCAGGTAGGGATTAGAAAAATGGGGGACCTGTTCATTGACGGGACGTTTGCGAGCTTAGGGGCGCTGGAGGAGAAGTTTGGGCTACCCCCGGGAAATGCTTTCAGGTACATGCAAGTGAGGGCGTTTGTGAGGCGGCAGGCGGCAATTTCCGCTACTCCCGGCACAGGGGATTCAATATAAGGTGATCTCGGGTATATGGGTCGGGGAGGGCAAGGTGTCGGCGATATACCAGGAGATGAAAGAAGAGGGGGAGGCTTTGGTAGAGGAACTGAAGGGTAAATGGGAGGAGGAGTTGGGGGAGGAGATTGAGGAGGGGCTATGGGCTGATGCCCTAAGTAGGGTTAATTCCTCTTCCTCGTGTGCCAGGCTTAGCCTGATACAATTTAAGGTGGTTCATAGAGCGCATATGACGGGGGCGAGGCTGAGTAGGTTCTTTGGGGTGGAGGACAGATGTGGGAGGTGCTCAGGAAGTCCGGTGAACTATGTCCATATGTTTTGGTGATGCCCGGCACTGGAGGGGTTCTGGAGGGGAGTGGCAGGAACAATATCTATGGTGGTGAAAGCCCGGGTCAAGCCAAGCTGGGGGCTAGCACTATTTGGAGTAGTGGACGAGCCGGGAGTGCAGGAGGCGAAAGAGGCCGGTATTCTGGCCTTTGCGTCCCTAGTAGCCCGGCGAAGGATCTTGCTAATGTGGAAGGAGGCAAAGCCCCCCAGCGTGGAGGCCTGGATAAATGATATGGCTGGGTTTATCAAGTTGGAAAGGATAAAGTTTGCCTTGAGAGGGTCTGTGCAGGGGTTCTACAGGCGGTGGCAACCGTTCCTAGACCATCTCGCGGAGCGTTAGATGAAGGTCGGACAGCAGCAACAGCAACCCAGAGGGCGGGGGGGGGGGGGGGGGGGGGGGGGTTCCTGTGGGGGGCATGTGAGCAAGAAAGCACATGAATGATCCGGAATCTGACATGTACGGGAAGAATCCAATGTACAAAGTTCTGTATTTTATTGACTTGCCATGTCCATGTCTTGCCACGCGAGTTCTTTTTCTTTTTTTTGTAATGGGGGGGGGGGGGGTTTGTTTGTAAGGTGGAAAATATTATTATTGAAAAATTCTTAATGAAAATTAAGATTAAGATCAGGGGGTTGGATAGGGTGGACAGTGAGAGCCTTCTCCCGCGGATGGATATGGCTGGCACGAGGGGACATAACTTTAAACTGAGGGGTAATAGATATAGGACAGAGGTCAGAGGTAGGTTCTTTACGCAAAGAGTAGTGAGGCCGTGGAATGCCCTACCTGCTACAGTAGTGAACTCGCCAACATTGAGGGCATTTAAAAGTTTATTGGATAAACATATGGATGATAATGGCATAGTGTAGGTTAGATGGCTTTTGTTTCGGTGCAACATCGTGGGCCGAAGGGCCTGTACTGCGCTGTATTGTTCTATGTTCTATGTTCTAAAATATATTTTTAAAAAAAAATTTGGAGGAGCTGCTGGCGTAGGGTGCCCGAGGTGATCCCAAAAACTATCTGGTCCCGAATCAGGGAATCGGAGGTGGCCTCATAACCGCAGGACTGCGCGAGGATACGGAGGTGTGTCAGGAAAGAATGGAAAGGTTCATCCTTACCCTGCAGGCGCTGCTGGAAGAGGTACCTCTCGAAGCTCTCGTTCACCTCAACGCTGAAGTGCTGCTCGAGTTTAAGAAGGACCGTCTTGTACTTCGTCTTGTCCTCACCGTCCGCGAACACCAGGGAGTTGTAGCTGTGGATGGCGTGTTGCCCTGCCGTGGAGAGGAGGAGGGCGATTTTTCTGGTGTCCGAAGCATTCTCCCTGTCTGTGGCTTCTAGGAACAGCTGGAAGCTCTGTTTAAACAGCTTCCAGTTGACGCCAAGGTTTTCAGTGATTTGGAGCAGCTGCGGCAGGCTGATGGTGTCCATGGCGCAGGATGGCAGATCGCTGAAGATGTGCAGGTAGGTCTCACAGTTGCTGGGTTCCAATCCTGGTACTATGTCGTGTTGGGTGTTCCGCTATACAGACGAACCAACACGGTAGCAGATGGTACAACTCTGTTTTATTACTATCAATAACAACATCTGGAAACTTATAACTGTGGTTCAATCTTTACCCTTTAACCTGTGGACCCAGCCCTTACACTATCTTAGAGTGGCACTCAGCAAATGGTGTATTTCTGAGTGGCTTTCTGTGAGCTCTGTACCCTGAGCTGTCTCCTGCTGGAATCAGCGGGAACTGTGGTGTTCCCCGTTTTATAGTGTGTGTGCTCTTGCTTGTGATTGGCTGTGATGTTGCGTGTGTGTTGATTGGTCCGTTGATCTGTCCATCAGTGTGTATGTGTGTTTGCACCATGATGTTTATCTGAATATCATGACAGAAGTCGTTTGTCGACTTTCTTGGAGAAGTTTAAAATGTCGGCAGCAGCAGCTATCCGGGGGGGGGGGGTTAGTGCTATTTTATGTTATTTCATGTGGTCTGTGAAGATAGAGCCGATTGGGGAAATGTCTATTTTTTCACCATGTTAATGTTTAATGTTTACTGTTCTTTTTCTGTTATTGTTGCAAAATTTTACAAATACTTCAATAAAACATATTTTTTTTTAAAAATAGATATCCGACACCTTCCCATCCCCTATTTCATCCTTTGACGGCACCTTGTCCTGCAACCCCAGGAAAGGATGGCATCTCTCTCCTCATGAAGTCCCGATCCTGCAGGTACCTAAAGCCAGTCTTCCTGAGCAACTCATATACTTCCTCCAAACTTGCCCCCTACAAACAAGTTCCCGAAGTGCGCAAATCCACCAGCTGCCACCTCTAAACCTCGCATCCAGCCACACCAGCGCAAACCTATGATTATCTCAGACCGGTGCACACACCGAGGCGCCCTCCAGCCCTAAATGCGGCCTCCGCAGCCCCCATACCCTTAGGACCACCACTGAGCCTGCGGAGCTCCTGGCCAGTGAGAATGGTAAAGGCACCAACAACAAAGCCCTCAAACTCGTTCCCCTACCCGCCGCCACCTCCACCCGCTCCCACACCGACCCCTCCCCCAAGGCCCATTTCCTCACATTGCAATGTTCGTCGCCCAGTAATAATTTATCATAATCGGCAAAGCTCCCGCTCCGAAAAGCCTGCCGCACCGGCATGGTCTTTCCTGCCCACGCAAACCCGGAGCCAGCCCTTTAACTTAACAAAAGAACGACTTGGGGACAAATATCGGGAGGTTCTGAAACACAAACAGAAATCTAGGCAGCTCCATCTTTTTCACTTTCTGCACGCGCTCTGCCAGGGACAGTGGCCGTACCACCATTGCCCTCGGCAGCTCATCCTCTGCGGCCTCCTCCTCGGCTCCCTGTGTTCTCAGACCACCACAAGAGGCCGATCAAAGGCCCCCTCTCCCATCAATTTCTCCAACATTCCTGCCACATACACAGCAGCTTCTGCTCCTTCAGTGCCTTCAGTCATCCCAACAAGCCTCACATTTTGCCTCCTGGGGCAGTTCTCCACCTTCTTCCTCAGCTTCTTCTGGCTTTCCCACATCACTCCCAACTCCGCCGCCAACGAGGCCATCTGCTCCTCATGCTCCCTCACCACGTCCTCCACTTTCTGAATCGCCCGGCCCTGGGACTCCAGCCTCTGCTCAACTCGCTCAATCCCAGATCTCAGCCGTTCCACCACCTTGGCCAGGTTTTCCAGGCCTCTCTTCTCTGCTGCTGGAACTTGTTGTTCAAGAACATCACCAGCTGCTCCATCGACCACTGGGTGGGCAGCACGCCCTACTTGCTCTCTGCCATCTTTACCTGTGGTGCACCATGAAATCTCTCCTGCTCCAACTGCTCTTTCTTTCTCGTGGCGCTCCTCATCCGCTGATCCATGCACCACCCACACCAGAGGGGTAATTACCTTCCCTGGGCACTCTTGCCCCTTTTGCCCTCAAATACTACACCCTTCAGGTGGGTAAAGACCGGAAACAATCCACTTTAAAATAAAAAAAATTTTGTGTACCCAATTCAATTTTTTTCCAATTAAGGGGCAATTTAGCGTGGCCAATCCACCTGCACATCTTTGGGTTGTGGGGATGAGACCCACGCAGGCATGGGGAGAATGTGCAAATTCCACACGGACAGTGACCGGGATCGAACTGGATCCTCGGCGCCCTGAGGCAGCAGTGATATCACTGTGCCACCGTGTCGCCCCGAACAAATCCACCTTGAGCACGAGTCACCAAATGTGCGACCGCTCATTCCATGGCTCCCACCAGAAGTCATTTGGAAAGTACTGTTGAAAGAGGCTTGGAAAATTGCTGCAGTGCATCTTGTGAATGGTACACAGAGCAGCTACTACGTATTGATGGCGGAGGAATTGTATGCTTAAGGTGATGGAGAGAGTGCCAATTAAGCAGTGGCTTTGTTTTGAATTGTGTTGAGTTTCTTGAGTATTGTTGGAGATGCACTCATCCAGGAAAGTAAAAAACATTCCATCAGAATCCTTACTCGCACTCTAAAGTGGCGAGGCTTTGGGGAGTCAAGAGGTGAGTTATTCACTTCACAGTTTCCATCCTCTGTTCCTGTAACCATTGTATTTATATGGAGGCGGTGGTGTAGTGCTTTTGTCACTGGATTAGTAAACCAGAAACCCAGGGTAATGCTCTGGGGACCCGGGGTTGAATCCTGCCTCTGCAAAATTTTAATTCAATAAAAATCTTGAATTAAATGTCTAATGATGACCATGAAACCATTGTAATCGTCGTAAAAACCCTTCTGATTCATTAATGTCCTTTAGGGAAGGAAATCTGCCATCCTTACCTGGTCTGGCCAACATGTGAGTCCAGACCAACAGCAATGTGGTCGACTCTTAACTGCCCTCTCAAGGGCAATTAGGGATGGGCAATAAATTCTGGCACAGCCTGCGACACCCTTGTTCCATGAATGAATAAATAAAACATGCTGGCCCAGTTCAATTTCTTTCTTTTTTTTGAAAATATATTTATTCAAATTTTTCAACAAATTTTCAACAAAACTCCCCCCCCCCCACAAGAAAGAAGAAACAAGAACACAACAAGCAGAAATTATACATTGGATTTCCCCCATATACAATAACCCCCATATAACAGTAAAAAACACAAATAGGGAAACCCCCCACCTTACCCCAAACGTCACCCCAAAAAGAACCCCCCCCCCCGCCCCTGGGCTGCTGCTGCTGACCTCCTCCTAACGCTCCGCGAGAGAGTCTAGGAACGGTTGCCACCTGCTGAGGAACCCCTGCACAGACCCTCGCAAGGCAAACTTTATCCTCTGCAGCTTGATGAACCCTGCCATGTCATTTATCCAGGCTTCCACACTGGGGGGCTTCGCATCTTTCCATAATAGCAAAATCCTCCGCCGGCCTACCAGGGACGCAAAGGCCAGAATACCGGCCTCTTTTGCCTCCTGCACTCCCGGCTCGTCCGATATCCCAAATAATGCTAATCCCCAGCTCAGCTTGACCCGGGTGTTCACCACCTTGGACATAGTCCTCGCAAAACCCCTCCAAAACCCATCCAGCGCCAGGCACGACCAGAACATATGGACGTGATTTGCTGGGCTCCCCGAGCACCTCCCACATCTGTCCTCCACCCCAAAGAACCTACTCAACCTCGCCCCTGTCATATGCGCTCTGTGAGTATCTTTAAACTGTATTAGGCTGAGCCTGGCGCAAGAGGAGGAAGAAGTAACCCTACTCAGGGCATCAGCCCACAGACCTTCATCTATCTCCTCCCCAAGCTCCTCCTCCCACTTGCCCTTTAACTCCTCCACCGAGGCCTCCTCCTCTTCCTGCAGCTCCTGGTAAATCGCCGAAACCTTGCCTTCTCCAACCCATACACCCGAAATCACCCTGTCCTGAATCCTACGTGCCGGAAGCAGCGGGAATTCCCTCACCTGCCGCCTCACAAACGCCCTCACTTGCATGTACCTGAAAGTGTTTCCCAGGGGTAGCTCAAACCTCTCCTCCAGCGCCCGTAGGCTCGCAAATGTCCCATCGATGAACAGGTCCCCCATTCTCCTAATCCCTGTGTAGCACCATCAATCACACACGAGGCGAGACGTAGAGAACTTCAATCGGGCAGCACGGTGGCACAATGGTTAGCATTGCTGCCTACGGCGCTGAGGACCCGGGTTCGAATCCCGGCCCTGGATCACTGTCCGTGTGGAGTTTGCACATTCTCCCCTTGTTTGGGCAGCACGGTAGCCTTGTGGATAGCACAATTGCTTCACAGCACCAAGGTCCCAGGTTCGATTCCGGCTTGGGTCACTGTCTGTGCGGAGTCTGCACACCCTCCCCGTGTGTGCGTGGGTTTCCTCCGGGTGCTCCGGTTTCCTCCCACAGTCCAAAGATGTGCGGGTTAGGTGGATTGGCCATGATAAATTGCCCTTAGTGTTCAAAATTGCCCTTAGTGTTGGGTGGGGTTACTGGGTTATGGGGATAGGGTGGCGGTGTTGACCTTGGGTAGGGTGCTCTTTCCAAGAGCCGGTGCAGACCCGATGGGCCGAATGGCCTCCTTCTGCACTGTAAATTCTATGATAATCGAGGCTTTATTGAGCAGACTTGTTCAGACTTGTTCCCCAGCAGCTCAGTCACAGAATGCAGCTGCGGGGAGTAAACCGGGTTCTTATACCCCGCCTATCTGGGTAGAGCCCAGTAGGTGGCAGATCCAATCGGGACCCAGCATCTGTCCTCCAATAGCTCCTCGGCATTCATGGTGTACCGTATTACCCCTAATACATACCACCACATTCTCCCCTTGTTAAAAAGGAACCCGGCAGGGTGGTGGGCGGTATGGGTTTACAGGGTCGGAGCCTTAACCAATGAACTATATACAACCATGCCGCTTTTACTGGGCCACTGAATTATTCGCATTTTACCCGATTAGCAGCGTTAACTATTGACAACAATGCCGCTTTACTGGGCCACTGAATTATATACATCTTAAGTCGACTCGATGAGTCGAGATGGTGCTCTGGTCGCCCTCTCCGATCGTCTCAGCCCGGGTGGTGGTGGTGGTGGTGGTGGTGCTGGCTCGGGTCCGGTCGACTCTGGGAGCCAGGTCGGAAGTGACGTTCCAGAAGCGGACTTCCTAGCGAAGACAAGGAGGCGCTCGTGCGGCATTTGGTTCGTGGTGGTGCACAGCAGGGACCAGATAGAATGAAGGGCATCCGGGAGGACTTCCTGCCAGCGGGAAGTTGGGAGACTCCTAGACCGTAGGGCCAGTAGGACGGTCTTCCAGACCGTTCCGTTCTCCCTCTCTACCTGCCCGTTCCCCCGGGGGTTGTAGCTGGTCGTCCTGCTCGAGGCTATGCCCTTGCTGAGCAGGAATTGACGCAGCTCGTCACTCATGAAGGAGGACCCCCTATCGCTATGGATGTAGGCGGGGAAACCGAACAGGGTAAAGATGGTGCAGAGGGCTTTAATGACCGTGGCCGCGGTCATGTCGGGGCAGGGGATGGTGAAGGGAAACGGGAGTATTTGTCAACGACGTTAAGAAAGTACGTGTTGCGATCGGTGGAGGGGAGGGGGCCTTTGAAATCCAGACTGAGGCGTTCAAAGGGATGGGAAGCCTTTAGCAGGTGCGCTCTATCTGGCCTGAAAAAATGCGGTTTGCATTCTGCGCAGATTTGGCAGTTCCTGGTGACTGTTCGGACTTCCTCGACGGAGTACGGGAGGTTGCGGGCCTTTATAAAGTGGTAGAAGCGAGTGACCCCCGGGTGGCAGAAGTCCTCGTGGAGGGCTTGGAGGCAGTCCGCTTGTGCGTTGGCACATGTGCCGCGAGATAGGGCATTGGACGGCTCGTTCAGCTTTCCGGGAATGTACAACATCTCATAGTTGTAGGTGCAGAGTTCGATCCTCCACCGCAGGATCTTGTCGTTCTTTATCTTGCCCCGCTGTGCATTATCGAACATGAAGGCTACCGACTGTTGGTCAGTGAGGAGAGTGAATCTCCTACCGGCCAGGTACTGCCTCCAATGTCGCACAGCTTCCACTATGGCTTGGGCCTCCTTTTCTACTGAGGAGTGGCGAATTTCTGAAGCGTGGAGGGTCCGGGAGAAAAAGGCCACGGGTCTGCCCGCTTGGTTGAGAGTGGCTGCCAGAGCTACGTCGGATGCGTCGC
Source organism: Scyliorhinus torazame (assembly GCF_047496885.1). Taxonomy (NCBI): domain Eukaryota; kingdom Metazoa; phylum Chordata; class Chondrichthyes; order Carcharhiniformes; family Scyliorhinidae; genus Scyliorhinus; species Scyliorhinus torazame. The sequence continues at coordinate 204,335,165 of NC_092716.1, forward strand.
TCTCGACTTGGAAGGGGAGGGACTCGTCGATGGCACGCATCGTGGCCTTTGCGATATCTGCTTTGATGCGGTTGACGGCCTGGCGGGCCTCTGTCGAGAGGGGAAAAGTAGTGGACTGGATTAGTGGGCGGGCCTGATCTGCGTACTGAGGGACCCACTGGGCGTAATGAGAAAAGAAGCCCAGGCAGCGTTTCAGGGCTTTGGCACAGTGGGGAAGAGGGAACTCCATGAGGGGGCGCATGCGTTCAGGGTCGGGGCCTATCACTCCATTACGCACTACGTAGCCCAGGATGGCTAGACGGTCGGTGCTAAACACGCATTTTTCCTCGTTGTAGGTGAGGTTGAGGGCGTTAGCGGTCTGGAGGAATTTGCGGAGGTTGGCGTCATGGTCCTGCTGGTCGTGGCCGCAGATGGTGACGTTGTCGAGGTACAGGAACGTGGCCCGTAAACCATGCTGGTCAACCATTCGGTCCATCTCCCGTTGGAAGACCGAGACTCCGTTCGTGACGCCGAATGGAACCCTTAAGAAGTGGTATAGCCGCCCGTCTGCTTCGAAGGCAGTGTACTTGCGGTCACCGGGGCGAATGGGGAGCTGGTGGTAGGCGGACCTAAGGTCCACGGTGGAGAAGACCTTGTACTGTGCAATCCGATTGACCATGTCAGATATGCGGGGAAGAGGGTACTCATCTAGCTGCGTGTACCTGTTGATGGTCTGACTGTGGTCTACGACCTTCCTCTGCTTCTCCCCTGTCTTCACTACTATCACCTGAGCTCTCCAGGAACTATTACTGGCCTGGATTATGCCTTCCTTCAGCAGCCGCTGGACTTCGGACCTGATAAACGTCCAGTCCTGGGTGCTGTACCGTCTGCTCCTAGTGGCGACGGGTTTGCAATCCGGGGTGAGGTTCGCAAACAAGGAGGGCGGTTCGACCTTGAGTGTCGCGAGGCCACAGATAGTCAGTGGGGGTATAGGGCCGCCAAATTTAAATGTTAAGCTCTGGAGGTTGCATTGGAGGTCCAACCCCAGGAGAGTGGGAGCGCAGAGATGGGGGAGGACATACAGCCGGTAATTTTTGAACTCTCTCCCCTGCACCGTTAGGTTTGTGATGCAGAACCCTTTGATTGCAACGGAGTGGGACCCTGCCGCCAGGAAATGTTTTGGGTACTTGGCCGAATTACCAGGGAATAGCGTATTACCGTGTCCGGATGAATAAAACTCTCCGTGCTCCCCAAGTCGATCAAACACGGTGTCTCGTGCCTGTTCACCAGAACCTTTGTCGTTGTCGTCTGGAGCGTCCGGGGCTGCGACTGGTCGAGGGTCACCGATGCCAAACGTGGTTGGTGCATCAGATGGTTGTCTTCAGGCAGTGTGGAGCCGTCCACGCTGGGGTCCTTGCCTGTCAGCCAAGATGGCGGCGTCCATGGATCGCACGCTGCCGGGGGTAGACAAAATGGCCGCTCCCATGGGTCGCACGCGGCCGGGGGTGGACAAAATGGCCGCTCCCATGGATCGCACGCGGCCCGTGGGTAGGAAGATGGCGGCGCCCGTCCCCCCCTCGTGGTGTCCGGGGTCCAAAATGGCGGCGCCCGTTGGCCGCCCGTGGGTCACTGGGGGTGGTTGAGCCCGTGGTCCCGTTTGTTCCCCGGAGATAGCGGCGATCCCACGGGACTGGCACACCGCTGCGTAGTGCCCCTTTTTGCCGCAGCTTTTACAGGTGGCCGAGGGGGCCGGGCAGCGCTGGCGGGGGTGTTTTGGCTGCCCGCAAAAGTAACAGTGGGCCCCCCCCGGGTGGTCTGGGATTCTGGCCGCGCACGCTTGCGGAGGGGTGGGGGTGCTGGGGGGTCGGTCGCGGCGGGGGTCCACGGAGCCCAAGGGGCTGTAGTGCGGTCGGGGGCATAGGCGCGGGCGCTTTGGGAGGCCACGTCGAGGGAGGCTGCAAGGGCCCGTGCCTCTGTGAGTCTGAGAGAGTCTTTCTCTAAAAGTCTCTGGCAAATTTGCGACGATGCCAAACCTGTTACGTAAGCGTCTCTGATCAGGAGGTTCGTATGTTCATTCGCCGTTACCGCTGGGCAGTCGCAGTTTCTTCCCAGGATCGTCAGCGCATTGAAGAATTCGTCCAGCGATTCCCCGGGGATTTGTCGTCTCGTCGCGAGCTGGTAGCGTGCGTAGACCTGGTTGACGGGCCTAATGTAGGTCTGTTTCAGCAAGTTGATCGCCGCTGGGAATTCTTCTGCGTCCTCGATGATTGCGTAGATTTCCGGACTCACTCTGGAATGCAGGACCTGCATCTTCTGGTCTTCCGTTGGTCTGCCGGGGGCCGTTCGGAGGTACCCCTCAAAGCACGCCAGCCAATGTTTAAACGCCGATGTTGCATTAGCTGCTTGGGGGCTGATTCGCAGGCACTCCGGGGCGATCCGGAGCTCCATATTCCTTTTTAAGTCTGCTCAATAAATTGTAGCACCATCGATCACACACGAGGCGAGAAGTAGAGAACTTCAATCGAGGCTTTATTGAGCAGACTTGTTCCCCAGCAGCTCAGTCACAGAATGCAGCTGCGGGGAGTAAACCGGGTTCTTATACCCTGCCTATCTGGGTGGAGCCCAGTAGGCGGCAGATCCAATCGGGACCCAGCATCTGTCGTCCAATAGCTCCTCGGCATTCATGGTGTACCGTATTACCCCTAATACATACCACCACACACTGCCCGATGCCAGCTCCTAAACCCCCCCATCCATCCTTCCCGGGACGAACCGATGGTTCTCCCGAATCGGGAACCAAACTAAGGCTCCCACCTCGCCCCTGTGTCACCTCCACTGCCCCCAGATCTTCAGTGTCGCCGCCACCACCGGACTCGTGGTGTACCTTGTCGGCGAGAGCGTCAGCGGTGCCGTCACCAGCGCCCTCAGGCTCGTGCCCACACAGGACGCCATCTCTAGCCTCTTCCCCGCCGCCCCCTCTCCCTCCATTACCCACTTACGGATCATCGCCACATTGGCTGCCCAATAATAGCCACATAAATTTGGCAGCGCCAGCCCCCCCTGTCCCTGCTACGCTCCAGAAACACCCTCTTCACCCTCGGGGTCTTATTCGCCCACACAAATCCCATGATGCTCCTGCTTACCCATTTGAAAAAGGCCTTGGGGATCAAAATGGGAAGGCACTGGAACATAAAGAGAAACCTCGGAAGGATCGACTGCACCCTACCCGCTAGTGAGAGTGGCAGCACATCCCATCTCTTAAAATCCTCCTCCATCTGCTCCACCAACCGCTTGTGCAGCACCCCCCCAACTCCTAGCTACTTAGATCCCCAGGTACCGAAAGCTCCTTTCCGCCCTCTTCAGCGGTAGCTCGTCTATCCCCCTTCCCTGGTTCCCTGAATGCACCACAAAGAGCTCCCTCTTCCCTACGTTGAGTTTTTACCCCGAAAAGTCCCTAAATTCCCTTAGGATCTGCATGACCTCCGCCATCCCCTCCACTGGATCCGCAACATACAACAACAGGTCATCGGCATACAACGACACCTGGTGTTCCTCTTCCCCCCAAACTAATCCCTCCATTTCCTGGACTCCCTCAGTGCCATGGCCAGCGGCTCAATTGCCAGTGCAAACAACATGGGGGATAAGGGACACCCCTGCCTCGTCCCCCGGTACAGCCGAAAGTACTCCGACCTCCGCCGGTTCGTAGCCACACTCGCCACAGGGGCTCTATATAGCAGCCTGACCCAACTGATGAACCCCTCCCCGAATCCAAACCTCCGCAACACTTCCCAAAAATACTCCCACTCCACCCGATCAAAGGCCTTCCCCGCGTCCACAGCTGCCACTACCTCCCCTTCCCCCTCCACCGAGGGCATCATAATCACATTGAGGAGCCTCCGCACATTTGTATTTAGCTGCCTACCCTTCACAAATCCTGTCTGGTCCTCATGAATCACCCCCGGGACACAGTCCTCAATTCTCGTAGCCAGCACCTTCGCCAGCAACTTAGCGTCAACATTGAGGAGCGAGATCGGTCGATACCATCCACATTGCAATGGATCCTTGTCCCACTTCAAAATCAAAGAAATTAGCGCACTGGACATTGTCGGGGGCAAGGTCCTCTCCTCCCTCGCCATATTAAAAGTCCTCACTAGCAACGGGCCCAGCAGGTCCACGTATTTCCTGTAAAATTCAACCGGGAACCCATCCGGCCCCGGGGCCTTCGCCGCCTGCATGTTCCCCAATCCTTTAACCAGCCCTTCCAGCCCAATCGGCGCCCCTAAACCAGCCACCTGCTCCTCCTCCACCCTCGGGAACCTCAGCTGATCTAGGAATCATCGCATCCCCTCCTCCCCCGCTGGGGGCTCAGACCTGTACAGATCCCCATTGAAATCCCTAAATACCTTGTTTATTCTCACCGCACTCTGCACCGTATTCCCCCCTCTATCCCTAACTCCACCAATCTCCCTCGCTGCCTCCCTCTTACGAAGCTGACGTGCCAGCATCCGACTCGCCTTCTCCCCATACTCATACGCCGCCCCCTGCGCTTTCCTCCACTGTGCCTCTGCTTTCCCCGTGGTCATCAGGTCGAATTCCGTCTGGAGGTTCCGTCGCTCCCTAAGTAGCCCCTCCTCGGGGGCCTCTGCATACCTCCTGTCCACCCTTAAAATCTCCCCCACCAACCTCTCCCTCTCCCTCCTCTCTCTCTTCTCCCTGTGGGCCCTAATGGAGATTAGCTCTCCCCTGACCACCGCCTTCAACGCCTCCCAGATTACCCCCACCTGCACCTCCCCGTTGTCATTGGCCTCCAAGTATCTTTCAATACACCCCCACACCCACCCGCACACCCCCTCATCCGCCAACAGTCCCACATCGAGGCGCCACAGCGGGCGCTGGTCCCTCTCCCCCTCCAACTCCAGCTCCACCCAATGCGGGGCGTGGTCCGAGATGGCTATGGCCGAATATTCCATTCCCTCCACTTTCGGGATTAACGCCCTACTCAAAATGAAAAAATCTATCAAGGAGTAGGCTCTATGGGACGTGGGAAAAGAAGGAAAATTCCCTGGCCTGCGGCCTGGCAAACCTCCATGGATCCACTCCCCCCATCTGGTCCATAAACCCCCTGAACATCTTGGCCTCTTACCCGTCCTGGACCTAGAACGGTCCAGTGCTGGGTCCAGCACCATGTTGAAGTCCCCCCCCCCATTATCAAGCTTCCTACCTCCAGATCCGGAATCCGACCCAGCATGCGTTTCATAAATCTGGCATCATCCCAATTCGGGGCATATACGTTCACCAGTACCACCCGCACCCCCTGCAACCTACCACTCACCATCACATATCGACCTCCATTATCCGCTACAATATTCAGTGCCTCGAACGACACCCGCTTCCCCACCAGTATTGCAACCCCTCTGTTCTTCGCATCCAGCCCTGAATGAAAGACCTGCCCTACCCATCTCTTCCTCAGCCTGACCTGATCTCTTCACCTTCAGATGTGTCTCCTGGAGCATAACCACATCTGCCTTCAGTCCCTTTAAGTGCACGAATACCCAGGCCCTCTTGACCGGCCTGTTCAGGCCCCTCACATCCCAAGTTATCAGCCGGATCGGGCCCCCCCCCCCCCCCCCCCCCCCCCCGCCGACTAGCCATCTCCTTTTCTAGACCAGCCACGTGCCTGCGCATCCCGCACCCCCCAGTCTCCCAGGCGGCGGACCCCTGCCCCGACTACCTCTCCTACTTCCAGCTCCCCTTTGGCCAATGCAGCAGCAACCCAGCTAGATCCTCACCTAGCCATTTTGCTCCCCCCGTGACACTCCAGTAAATCAGCTGACTCCGGCCTCTCCCACCATTCCATCGACCCCCCAGTGTGAGAATCCTCCCACCCCTTGGCAGTCAGTGTGTGCTCCTCTCCAGCACCGCCCTTCCCCCTGGCCCCGCCCCCATCCTTCTCTAACACGGGAAAAAGCCCGCGTTTTCCGTCTGAGCCGGCCCCGCCCCGTCTGGCGCAGCTCCTTTTTGCGACGTTACCCCAACTCCCCATCCCCGGGTCTCCACCCCCCCTCTTCCTCCGTGGGGCCCTGCCCCTCCAACACCGACGCCCACACTCTCCCACAACCCCCACATCAAATCCCTTCACCCATCCCCACCCAGCACCAAAACAAAAAGAACATTCCCCAAACGCAGTAAACACAGTAAACATCCCCCCACGACAAACCCTCAATTTGAGTCCAACTTTTCAGACTGGATAAAGTTCCATGCCTCATCAGGCGTTTCAAAATAGTGGTGCTGATCTTGGAACGTGACCCACAATCGCGCTGGCTGCAGCATCCCGAACTTCACCCCCTTCCGATGGAGAACCGCCTTAGCCCGGTTAAAACCAGTCCTCTTCTTCGCCACCTCCACACTCCAGTCCTGGTAAATTCGGATATCCGTGTTCTCCCACCTGCTGCTCCGTTCTTTTTTGGCCCATCTCAGGACACACTCTCTGTCCATAAAGCGGTGGAACCTCACCACTACAGCCCTTGGCGGCTCGTTGGCTTTGGGTCTCCTTGCCAGGACCCGATGAGCCCCATCCAGCTCCAGGGGCCTCGGGAAAGCTCCCGCGCCCATCAGCAAATTGAGCATCGTGCTCATATATGCCCCGGCATCGGGCCCCTCCACTCCTTCAGGGAGACCCAGAATCCGAAGATTCTTCCTCCTCGACCTATTCTCCAGGTCCTCAAATTTTTCCTGCCACCTCTTGTGCAGCGCCTCATGCGCCTCCACCTTCACCGCCAGGCCCAAGATCTCGTCCTCGTTCTCCAAGGCTTTTTGACGCACCTCCCGGATCGCTGCGCCTTGGGCCTTCTGGGTCTCCACAGGCTTCTCAGTCACCACCTTCACTGGCACCAGCATTTCTGTCTTCAGTTCCGCAAAGCAGCATTTAAGGAACTCCTGCTGCTCCTGCGCCCACGCTGCTTGGTCTCCACCTGCCGCCATCTTGCTTTTCCTCCCTCGCACTTTCCGCTGCACCAGGATCACTTTCTTAACCGCTCCACTCCTGGTCCAATCCATATAGTGCCGGGGGAACCTTGCTGTCACCTTCCCACTCTGGGAGCCATCGAACAATTGCCGTTGGGGCCTCTCTGAAGAGCCCAAAAGTCCGTTCCCGGCGGGAGCTGCCGAACGTGCGACCTACCTCGGCATAGCCGCAACCGGAAGTGGGCCCAGTTCAATTTCTGATCACCGATAACCCCCAAGGTGTTGATGGTAGATTCAGTGATGGTAATGCTGATATTGTCTGGCACCTGTGTAATGTGAATGTCACCTGCCACTTATCAGCTCAAGCCTGAATATTGTCCAGGTCTTGCTGCATATGTACAGGTACTGCCTCAGTATCTGAGGAGGGATGAATGGTAATGAGTACTGTGTGACTATCCTTCTGGGCTTATGATGTAGGGGAGGTCATTGCTGAAGTATCTAAAGATGGTTAGGCCCAGGATACTACCCCGAACAACCGTTGCAATGATGTCCTAGGACTGAGATGTTGTTATTGTCATATCTTCACCTTCATCTACTGTTTTCTTTACCCTTTGGTGAAAGTGGTGGAAGGATGTCTGAGTTGATTATCAGCCCACTGAACCATGTTGAATGATCCTTCTGTGACCAACAAGTCCTGGCATTGGACTCAAACCCATAGTTTCTGGGCCAATGGTAGGAGTGCTACCACTGTGCCTAAACGCCTTCTGGGGCTGAGATAATTGGCCTCAAGTGGCCACTACCAAAGGAGCATTTTTCCTTAATTTCCCATTGACTTATTTTTTTCTAGGGCTCCTTTATGGCTCACTTTCTCAAATGCTGTCTTGATCTTCAAGGTAGTCCCAAACTGAGCATCGATGAGCAGGTTAATACTGTGGAAGTGTTGCTTGATAGCACCTGCTGTTGACCCCTAACATCTCTTGCTGATGATCGAGAGTGGACTGAAGGGGCAGTGATCGACCAGATTGGATTGGTCATTTATTTTGTCATGTATGACCTAGTGGATCTTCACATTCATATACAGGACATACATGGGGAACTTTCCACATTGTCGAGTAGATACCAGTGTTGTAGCTGTACTTTAACAACTTGGCTAGGGGCATGGCTAGTTCTAGAATACAAGTCTTCAGTATTGCTGTCAGATGTTGGCATGGCCCATAGCCTTTACTGCATCCAGCACCTTTAGTCATTTCTTGATATCACATGAAGTGACTTGAGATAGCTGTAATTGGGGGTCCTTGAGGAACAAAGGATTGATCATCCACTCGGCACTTCTGGCTGAAGAAGATTGTAAACGCTTCAGTGTTGTCTTTTGCACTGATATGCTGGCTTCCCCCATCACTGAACATGGAGATATTTGTGAACCCTCCTCCTCCACTGCCATTCATCACTGGGTGCCACAGAGTTTGATCTGTTCCATTGGTTGTGGGATCACTTAGCTCTGTCGACCTCCTGCTGCTCCCACTGTTTGGTATGCAAGTATTAGTGTATTGTAATTTCAGGTTGGCGCCTAATCTTGAGGCATGTCCGGTGCCTCTTCTGTACTCCTCACTGACCTATAATCAACCCCCTGCCTTGATGGTAATGGTTGAGTGAGGGATATGCAGGACCGTGAGGCTACAGATTGTGCCTGAACGCGATTCTGCTTCTGCTGCTGGCCCACAGTGCCTCATGGATGCCAAGTTTGAGCTATTGGATCTGTTCTCAATCTACCCATTTAGCATGACAGTATAGAATAGAATTCCTACAGTACAGAAGGAGGCCGTTATGCCCACCGAGATGCATCGACCCTCCTGAAGAGCAACCCACCATATCCCTGCAACTCCATAACCCCACCTAACCTACACATCCCCGGACACTAAGGGGCAATTTAGCATGGCCAATCCATCTAACCTGCACATCTTTGGACACCAAGGAGCAATTTAGCATGGCCAATCCATCTAACCTGCACATCTTTGGACACTAAAGAGCAATTTAGCATGGCCAATCCACCTAACCTGCACATCTTTGGACAGTGGGAGGAAGCCGGAGCACCCGGAGGAAACCCACGCAGACATGGGGAGAAAGTGCAAACTCTACATTGTCACTCAAGGCCGGAATTGAACCCAGGTCTCTGGCGCTGTGAGGCAGCAGTGCTAACCACTGTTCCAACATGCCCCCCCACAGTAGTACCACACAACATTACGGATGGTATCCTAATTGTGACAATGGAACTTTTTCTCCGCAAAGACTGCATGGTGATCAATCCTACAAATGCTCTCATGGACAAATGCATCTGGGACAGATAGTTTGGTGAGGGTCAGATCAAATAGCATTTCCCTTTTTTTTTAATAAACAATTTTATTGAGACATTTTTGGCATAATAAGCAGCAACAGTACTGAACAGTGTGCAAAAGACAATAAACAGTGCAAAAACTGACTCCCATCCCACAAGGACCCGCCTAATTAACCCCCTAATCTACGTCACCCTAAACACCCCTCCCACTCCCCCCCCCCCCCCCCCCCACCCCACCCGCCCCACTGACAATTAATTTTCCGCGAAGAAGTCGATAAATGGTTGCCACCTCCGGCGAACCTTGACAGTGACCCTCTCAAAGCGAACTTAATTTTCTCCAGACCGAGAAAGCTCGCCATGTCCGATAGCCAGGCCTCTGACTTGGGGGGCTTTGAGTCACTCCATGCCAGCAGTATTCGTCGCCGGACTACCAGGGAAGCAAAGGCCAGAACGCGGCCTCTCTCTCTTCCTGGACTCCTGGGTCCTCCGAAACCCCCAAAATTTCCACCTCTGGACTCATCAACACCCTTGCTTTCAGTCCCGGGCCATAATGTCCGCGAATCCCTGCCAGTACCCCCTGAGTTTTGGACATGCCCAGAACATGTGGACATGGTTCGCTGGTCCTCCCGCACATCTGGCGCAATTGTCCTCCAATCCAAAGAATTTACTCCTCCGGGCCACTGTCATGTGGGCCCGGTGGATGACCTTGAATTGGATCAGGCTGAGCCTAGTGCATGTTGCGGTCGTGTAAACCCTGCTCAACGCCTCCGCCCATAAGCCCTCTTCTATCTCACCTCCGAGCTCCTCTTCCCACTTAAGCTTCAGCTCCTCAGTCTGCATCTCCTCTACTCCCATAAGTTCTTTATATATATCTGAGACCCTCCCCTCCCCCACCCATCCACTGGACACTACCCTGTCCTGGGTCCCCCTAAGTGGCAGGCGTGCGAAGGATGGAATCTGTCTGCGTAGAAAGTCCCGCACCTGCAAGTACCTGAAATCATTCCCTCTCGCCAGCCCAAATTTCTCCTCCAGCGCCCTCATGCTCAGGAAGCTCCCTTCTAAGAACAGATCCCCCATCCTCTCAATCCCAGCCCTCTGCCATATTCGGAACCCACCGTCCATATTCCCCGGGGCAAACCGGTGATTAGCGCAAATTGGGGACAAAACCGATGTTCTCACTTCCCCTATGTGCCTCCTCCATTGGCCCCAGACCTCAAAGTCGCCACCACTATGGGGTTGGTGGAGTACCGTGCCGGCGGGAGCGGCAGGGGCGCCGTAACCAGGGCTGCCAAACTGGTGACCCTGCACGAAGCGGCCTCCAGCCGCCCCCAAACCGACCCTGCACCTACCATCCACTTCCTTATCATAGCTATGTTGTCCGCCCAGTAGTAATTACTAAAATGTGGCAGCGCCAGCCCCCCTTCCCCTTGGTTCCTCTCGAGCATCACCCTCTTCACCCGCGGGGTCTTTCCCGCCCACACAAATCCCATAATCATCTTATTGATCCTCTTAAAAAAGGACCGCGGAAGGGACACTGGAATACGAACAGGAATCTCGGGAGGATCGTCATTTTCACCGTCTGCACTCTCTCCGCTAATGACAGCATCCCACCTCCGAAACTCAACCCTCATTTGCTCCACCAACCGTCATAAGTTCAACTTGTGCAACCGACCCCAGTCCCATACCACCTGTATCCCTAAGTACCTGAAACTATCCCCTACTAACCTAAACAGCAGCCCCCTCAGCCGACCTTCCTGGCTCCTCGCCTGGACTACAAACAACTCACCCTTTGCCATGTTCAGTTTATACCCCAAGAAGTGGCCAAATTCCCTCAAGATTCCCATGATTCCATCCGTCCCGGCCACTGGATCCGTGACATATAAGAGCAGGTCGTCGGCATATAATGAGACTTTGTGTTCCACCCCCCCCCCCCCACCCCCACCCCCCCTCCCGAGCCAGCCCCTTGAAGCTCTCAGAGCAATTGCCAGCGGCTCTATTGCTAGCGCAACAGCAGTGGGGAGAGTGGGCACCCCTGCCTTGTCCCTCTGTACAGTCTAAAATAGTCAGACGTCGTCCTATTCATCCTTACACTAGCCTCTGGAGCCTGGTACAGCAGCCTAACCTAGTCGATAAAGCCCTCCCCGAACCCAAATCGTCCCAACACCTCCCATAAATAGTCCCACTCAACCCGGTCAAAAGCCTTTTCGGCATCCATTGCCACAACTATCTGTACCTCGCTACTCTCCGGGGGCATCATGATCACATTTAGCAGCCTTCTTAGATTGGCCACCAGCTGCCTGCCCTTGACAAACCCAGTTTGGTCTTCCATAATAACGTCCGGCACACAGTCCTCAATGCTAGAAGCCAAAAGCTTGGCCAGTAATTTTGCATCTACATTGAGCATAGAGATCGGCCTATAGGACCCACATGCCTCCGGGTCTTTGTCCCGTTTCAGTATCAGGGAGATGGTGGCCTGTGACATCGTCAGGGGTAAAGCCCCTCTGTCTCTTGCCTCATTAAAAACCCTAACTAGCACCGGTCCCACTATCTCAGAGAACTTTTTATAGAACTCCACCGGGTAAGGATTTCCCTTTTGTTGATTCACAGTTATTGGCAGTTATGTCCGTCACGTCTTTGAGCTTGCAAATGATTATTGAAGTCACTATCCCAACCTGGGGCCCTGTCATTTGATCATTGTCCAAGATGTTTACAGACAAACTGACACCCACAGCAACAAATGATGTACCTCTTAGGATTTCATTAGAATAAATACTATTTATTCAAATATGAATGACAGGAATTTCTCATAATGTGATAGCTCTATTAAATTGACAATTGAAGACCATTGTAGCAAACTCACTTGGAGATGAACTAATGATGTTAATTGTTAAGAGATCCTTTATGAGATCTTAAGCAGCCTTACATGTTTTCAGCAGTATAAAATATTAAGTGTTAGAAGGATCAATGTAGACAAAAATCATTTTTCCATACAGAGCTGATGCTGGGATATTATATGTACAGTTAAATGAAGTGATGCATTTATAATGATTTGTAATTATTTTAATCTCTTTCCTTTTACTATAATCATGGATAGCAAAATTTGTCATGGTTTTGATTGTATTATCACAAAGGAAATAAATATATTGAGGCAAGTAACGTGTCTCTGTGTATGATTTAGAATTGAGGCCTATGTAACAAAAAGGTTTGCATTTATACGGCACCTTTCACAAACCAAAGCCCCTGATATCCAATGAAGGATAGTCACTGTTAAAATATAAGAACCCTATAAGAAATATAATATAAGAAACACATGAAGGGCATAAAACAGGAAGGTTACTATCACCTGATAATCTGATTTTTAGTAATGTTAATTGAGGGATAAATATTGGCCGGGACGCCAGAATTAACTCCCTCGATATTCGTTGAAAGCCGCATGGGAGTTTATGCCATCTGAGGAGGCAGACGGCGATGCTGTTCAACACCTTATCTGAATGATGGCACCTCTGAGTGCAGCAGTCTATCAATCCTGCACTACAGTGTCAGCCGAGATTTTTGTTCTAAAGTTAAGTGGGACTTAATTGAACACACAAGCTTCTGACTCAGGCAGGAATTAGCCATAGTTGATACTAAATACGAATTAAAGCACTTAATTCAGTGTTGTGCTTTCTTGGTTCTGTTGACAAACTTGGCCACCTTCAATTTTCAACGTCCTTTTGTCCGATTGATGCACAAAAGAAAATGTATTTATGATCATGACAATAATAAACCATCTCCTCTCATCCACCTCAACCCCAAATGGCGGAGCTGAATGGTCTATCCGCTTCCTATGTTCCTATTTGCAGTTGCCCACACAATCGTCCTCTATCGCCTTCCCTGCCATCCAGGTAGGTGAGCTGTCTTTGCTTGTTCTCATTCTCATCTATAAGTTCAGAGCCCACTGTCCATGTGGAGTTTGTACATTCTCCCCGTATTTGCGTGGGTTTAGCCCCCACAACCCAAAGATGTGCAAGGTAGGTGGATTGAACACGCTAAATTGGCCCTTAATTGGAAAAAAAAAGAATTGGGTACATTAAAATTTATTTAAAAAAATATATATATTAGTTCAGATCCAGAGAATCCCCATCAGTATCGTTATCCCCTGATGTTCCCCGGTATGTATCCTTGGCCTCCTACTTCTCATTTACATGCTGCCCCTTGATGACATAATCTAACAGCATTGCCTCAGTTTGCACATGCACGCTGATGTCACACAATTTTATATGACCACCATCTCTCAAGCCCTCCACGAACTAAATTGTCAGGCTGCAAATTCGACATCCAGAAAAAAAACTTCAAATAAATATCTGGAAGATTGAAGCTTTTTTTTCTCTCCAGTCTGTGCTGCAAACTCAATTCACTGGCCACCAACTCCATCCGCCTCCTTGGCAACTGTCTGGGGCTGAACCGTGATTTCATACTGTACTTAACGCCAAGATCAGCTTCTGAAAACACATCCGCACAATCCCTAAGAAATCCTATTTGTCTACCTTTGTAACGTTGCCTGACTTTTCCCCTGCCTCAGCCCATCTGTTGCTGAAACTCTCGTTCGTGTCCTTTGTTACCTCGAGTCTTGACTATTCCATTAATATTTAGATCTGTAATTTGCCTGGATAATGCTATTTTTACATCTTCCAAAATCGGGGAAAATGACCTGCATCAAAATATTCCAATGAAATGTGGATATTGTAATATTGCCTTGTAATATTGTTTGCTTTATAAATCGGACTGGTAAACGAGGCAGAATGTTTTGAGGTGTGCAGACTGATGCACAATCTGCAAGACAATGGAGCCTTCAAGAGATGGCTAAACGTTTTGGGTAGATCAGTGATGACATGATTTTTAAACTTATGTTTCTTCTCTCATACTAATAAACTTGGAGTATTTTATTTTTAATTATGCTGTTAATGCGAACTGCCCTGTTATTCTTCATTATTCACCAGGTTTGGTATTGTACAAATTGCCTTATAGCACTGAGCCGGGATCCTTTGCTTTCTGAGGGACTGGCAGTGGGGAGGTCTGTGTTGGGGAAAATTCACTTGTATACCCATGTTCATTAAAATAACTAAGCATTTTTTTTAGACATTACTGAACAATAGAAGATAAACTTGAATTTAAAACTTTTTGTTGGTCGTTCTTTAATTGCTTTAGAAGTATGAAATTAGCTCGCAAAGCAACAGAGGGCGCCATACGACTTAGACAAGGGCAATAGTAAACCAGCAATAGTTTCAGATGTTATATCTTGCTGTTTGCGTTTTAATATGTCTGTTTTATTCTGTAATTTGAGGATGGGAAGGTAATTTTTAGATGGTAAGTAACAAAATCAACGCTGTGAAAAATATACTTTATTTCTGAGGATTAGTTTTCTGAAGAGTAAGAAGTCAAAAATAACTAATAATTAAAGAGACTTTGATCGTTTTCTGACTACATATATACATGATAAATACGTTTCAGAAATAGCTAGAAATTAAATTAAGTTGACTTTGGACACTTCAAACTATAGACTGGAACCTCAGACTGGCAGATTTGAGTTGTGTACTTACAAAAGCTTGACTCCAGAGGGCAGACTTTCTGAGTCGCTGCCAACATTGGCGTGCTTGATGTTGACCTTTTCCCCGTTCAAACTATGTAGTACTCAGGGGCGAAATTCTCCCCCAACGGCGGGATGCCCGCCGACTGGCGCCAAAGCCGGCGCAAATCAGACGGGCATCGCGCCGGCAAAAAGGTGCGGAAGTCTCCGCATCTTTGGCGGCCTAGCCCCAACATTGAGGGGCTAGGCCGACGCCGGAGGGATTTCCGCCCCGCCAGCTGGCGGAAATGGCGTTTGTTGCCCCGCCAGCTGGCGCGGAAATGCGGCGCATGCGCGGGAGCGTCAGCGGCCGCTGTCAGTTTCCCCGCGCATGCGCGGGAGCGTCAGCGGCCGCCGAAAGTTTCCCGCGCATGCGCAGTGGGGAGAGTCTCTTCCGCCTCCGCCATGGTGGAGGCCGTAGCGGAGGCGGAAGGGAAAGAGTGCCCCCACGGCACAGGCCCGCCCGCGGATCGGTGGGCCCCGATCGCGGGCCAGGCCACCGTGGGGGCACCCCCCGGGGTCAGATCGCCCCGCGCCCCCCCCCAGGACCCCGGAGCCCGCCCACGCTGCCTGGTCCCGCCGGTAAATACCAGGTTTGATTTACGTCGGCGGGACAGGCAGTTTCTGGGCGGGACTTCGGCCCATCCGGGCCGGAGAATCCAGCGGGGGGTCCCGCCAACCGGCGCGGCTGGATTCCCGCCCCCGCCCAATCTCCGGGAGCGGAGACTTCGGCGGGGGCGGGGGCGGGATTCACGGCGGCCAACGGCCATTCTCCGACCCGGCGGGGGGTCG
Source organism: Scyliorhinus torazame (assembly GCF_047496885.1). Lineage (NCBI taxonomy): Eukaryota > Metazoa > Chordata > Chondrichthyes > Carcharhiniformes > Scyliorhinidae > Scyliorhinus > Scyliorhinus torazame. The sequence continues at coordinate 204,350,836 of NC_092716.1, forward strand.
GAGAATGACGCCCCCGATGTCGAGAGACCGGAGGGGAATGTACATTAGAGTAAAATGTTTGCGATTATGGTTGGAAAACTGATTAAGAGGTGTGAACACAACAGCTTGAAAGAAAATGAAATGGCTAATAGTTAGATTGTTAAATTGAATGAACTGAAGTCTGAATGATTTAACTAAAAATAATAACCCTAGTTGTGTTTTGTGGAGCAATGAACCATTGATTACAATGCGCCAATCCACCCCAAGTGAAGAGCACAATAGAGTGGATTGGTACGGCACAAAATGTGCTACATCGCGCACTCTCAAATCTAAATAATTATGATTCCGGATAAAAATCTGGACAACTTCACTTGAGGTATTAGACTAACTGTTTTCTATTTGGTTTTATTTTAAAATGAAACGTTTAAAGCCACCAGGTTTAATTTTGGTTTGCTGGGGCAACAGAAGCCTTTTCCTAAAAGTCTAAGATGCCTAGAATGAAATGTGTGGCAGAATTGAACAATGCCGTTGGCGGAGTTATCTGCAAGAAAGGTAGATTTTCGGTACAGGCATCACACAATTTGCACAGGGATTTTCCCTTTCATGGAGCCCTCGCGTCCAAAACCTGTTGGCCATAGAGCCCGCTCAGATTTTCAAATCCAACGTGTTTTTTTTTAAATTTAGGAACCGCAACTGTAACGTTGTCAATTGTTTGTATACTATGTGCACTTAAGACTTTCTGGATGATTTCTCAATCCTGTTTCATGCAACAGGTATGAACCATAAGATTTCATTTCTACAAATTCCGACACAATTGCGTCTAGTGCATTGTTTTTTTCCTTCACAAATCCACTTACATTTACCACCACTGGTTAATGCCAAATAAATCAAATTTATTTCAATTCCAGATTTCTTCGCAGAATTTGAGGGGATAAATTCCACAATTCTGTCCAGTTTCTCATTAAAAACGCAAATGTTATGGTGCATTTATACAGTAGCTACCGATCCGATTCTCAGCAGTATTTAAGTTTTTGTACCAGTCTCTATAACTACATTTGTTCCGTCCAGAAGGGAGATTGGTACATTTGTGCTTCATAATAGTTACATTACAAGTGTTTACAATGCAGAATAGGAACATCTGAATTTTCTAAATATTTTGAGTCTTTTAAGCCAGCTAAGTTTTTTAAAAAGTGTCTAGATGATCAAAGAGCTCCAAACACTTTTTAGACCAGTTTTGACAGCACGCTGGCGTTAAACGTAGTGCAGTATCAAAAGTCAAACGATGAAATTATCTTTTCCAGGAGCCCCATACTGGGCTCTGAGGTTGAGATGGAGTCTCCGTTTAATATTGTTACAAAGCAAGACCTGACACTTCTGCCGGACCGTATCCACGTCCTTACTGCTCTAAAGCACGGCAATTTTCTACTGGAAGATTGGCCTCTCGCACGAACCGTTTCAGTTCATGTAAGGATCCGACACTTGCCCTAGCTTTACCTTTGAGACGGTTTCCACTCCAACGTGGGGGCACTTGTACAGCTACTGTGCATTCTGAAGATGCCGGTCAGATAACTGATTCCAGATTTGAATCAAGGTTTGCTTGTAAACGTTGTGATGATGGCACTAGATATTACCTCCTGTACCCTGATCTCCGAAAATATGCATTAGTCTAAGAGCTGTGGTAAACTCTTTGACTCCCACGAAACTTAAAAAAAATTATTTTCGCATGATGTGGGCGTCGCGGATAGACCAGCATTTGTTGCCCATGGCTTGCCAGGATATTTCCGGGGACAGTTAAGACCCACATTGCTGTGGGGCCTGGAGTCACATGCAGGCCAGACCAGGTAAGGACAGCAGATTTCCTTCCCTAAAGGACATCTGTGAACCAGATGAGCTAGTTTCATGGTCACCATTACCTAGACTGGCTGTCAATTCCAAATTTATTCACTCAATTCACTCCACCAGCTGCCCTGATGTGATTTGAGCTCATGTCTCCAATAATATTAGCCTGAGTCTCATGACTACTAGACATGACCTTCACCGCCCCCCCCCCCCATCCTAATTATCACAGACTTTCTGCTTTGATAACGGGAAACGTTTGTGAAAATGTATGGGTTCAGTGACTGGATAAATCTGAGCCCTGATGCCTAAAGTAAATGTAATAAGTTTATCATGGACATGTGGATGCGGACGCTTTGCCAAATATGACATTTAGGATGGTCAGTTTGTTAATTGTCTCACTACTTGAATAAGATATTGATGTAAAAGGATTAGAGTTCAATTACCCTTAATACACGTCTCTCAGGCCGGAGGACTGAGTTTTGTGACGGACTCTCCTTCCACACCCACAGGGATTTTCTTTGGTTTAAGTGACTCTTGAGGAAAATTGAAATATGATTAATAAGGGGATCAGGGGTTATGGGGAGAAGGCAGGAGAATGGAAATGTGAAAAATATCAGCTCTGATTTAAAGGTGGAGCAGTCTGGATGGGCCGAGTGGCCTAATTCTGCTCCTATGTCTTATGGTCTCATTAAGGCACTTTCCAGGATGGCCTCCCCTTTCTCATTTATTGTAAATATAAGAATGACCACGGAATTAAACTGAATTGAATTTGATTATTCAACTGTGGATTCAATACTTACAGGTTGTCCTTTCTTTTTGGTCGCACCCTCCCCCCGAAAGGAACGGGTGTTTGTGTCTTCTTCATGATTGGTGGCTTAGTCGAAAGTGTCATTGTAAGTTTATTTAACGGTAACTTGTAGAAATTTGGCTGGTGAACGCTCACATAATAATAATCGCTTATTGTCACAAGCAGGCTTCAATGAAGTTACTGTGAAAAGCCCGAGTCGCCACATTCCGGCGCCTGTTCGGGGAGGCTGGAACGGGAATTGAACCCGCGCTGCTGGTCTTGTTCTGCATTACAAGCCAGCTGTTTAGCCCACTGTGCTAAATCAGCCCCTAGATTTTGCATTTTTACAGTGTGTGTCGTTCCAATAGTTTAAAAAGTTCAGCGATTTGAACATAAACGGGCCGAAGAGTAGACTCATCCGGGCAGCCTATGCATTGCACACTTGCATTGTAATGGATTTGTACATTGTTGATGCAGCCTGAGGGAACCGGCGACTTGAGCAGGGAACCCTGTGGGCAACCCGACCCCCGACATGTTGCCAAGAAAAGCAACAGTCGGAAAAATGTGCTTTCCATTTGTTATATACCCAGGAATTCACTGGTTCGAGGTACACGGTGGTAAATGCTATGCGTTTTAATGGCCGAGGCGGGGTGCTGTGGTTGGGCTGGATTTACACCCCATTTCTGCTTGACTGTGTTGCCAATCAGAAATTCCTGTGACTGTACACCGATTCTCTGTTTACTGATCGATTGGGACTCTTCGATTCTTAACCTGCATAATGAGAAGGTGGTCGAAATATGCTCGAGTTTTTTGTTTGGTCAGATCTAATAGTGCTTCACTGTAAATCACTCTTTGGGACTGGGACTTTTTAATCTTGCCCTACACTTGAGCTGCGATGTTATTCTCCGAGACACTGCTAGACACTCCCTGTCAACTAAATCCATTCAACACTTTATTGTGCTAAATGTGAGGAACTGTTAACTTCAGCACTATGGGCCCCCGAGAAAATATCTCCCCGACACTCACGGTTTATTGCTTGACAAAGTCACTTCTGAAAAAGAACACATTTTAAATAGATTAACCCCTTCCCTGCTCCTCTCCCCTTTACCCACCCACATAAAAAGACCCATTTGAAAAAATCCGGTTATACAAATCAGATTGGGAGAGGCTCAATTCCCTCTCTGTGGGGAGATAGATGTCTTTGTCTTTATGGTCTTTTTCTCCTCCTGCTCCCCTCTTTCTTCTCCTGCTCCTCTCTGTCCTCCAGCTCTCCCCCTCTCCTTCCAGCTCTCCCACTCTCCCTCCAGCTCTCCCCCTCCACTCCTCCTGCTCTCCCTCTCCAGCTCTCCCACTCTCCCCCTGCACTCCTCCAGCTCCCCCCCTCCAGCTGCCCCTCTCTCCCACTCTCCCTCTGTCCCTCCAGCTCTCCCTCTCCCCCTCCAGCTCTCCCTCTCTCCCACTCTCCCTCTCCCCCCCCAGCTCCCGCCGTCCCCTTCCAGCTCTCGCCCTCCAGTTCCTCCCCGGGCTCCCTTTGACCAGAGCGCGGGGCAGAGGCTCTCCTCCTGACTGACTTCTCCGGGGGGAAGATGTCGAAGGTGGCGGCGCGGGCTCGGGGAGCTGGCGGCCCGGCCCCGTCCTCGGGCTGGCCGGGGCTGTCGGCGGGCATGGGCACGGCCACGGTGTTGCCGAACTTGGAGTAATCGACCGAGTACTGCCCGTCCTCGTGGCTGACCACGGCCACGAAGCGGCGGCCCCACAGGATCTCCTCGGCCAGGTAGGAGGTGCGGGCCTGGGTGGTGATGCCGGTGGTCTCCACCACCCCCTCCAGGATGACCACCACCTCGAAGTGGCGGCGGTGCAGGTCGGCGGCCGAGAGCGGGTAGAGCGGGCTGGCCGGCCCGATGGTGTGCGCGATGATGAGCGGCGCCACCAGGAAGATGCCGCTGCCGCCCAGCGGGCCGTCCACCTGCACGTCGATCTGGTCGAGCGGCAGCACCTCGCCCTCGGCCGTGGCCGTGCGGCGGACCAGCTGCAGGCGGATGCTGGCCGCGATGATCATGCTCTTGCGGAGGTCGCCCACCCGGCACATGAAGCAGAGGCGGCCGTTGCGCGGCGCCACCACCGCGTGTTTGCTGAAGATGAGGGTCTCGGCGCGGCGGTGGGCCTGCGACGTCTTCATGAAGATGCAGCCCAGCATGATGGCGTTGATGACCAGCCCCGCGATGTTCTGGGCGATCAGCACGGTGATGGCGGCCGGGCACTCCTCGGTGATCATCCGGCCGCCGAAGCCGATCGTCACCTGCACCTCGATGGAGAAGAGGAACGCCGAGGTGAAGGAGTGCAGGCTGGTGACACAGGGCACGGCGCCCGCCTGCCCGCCGGCCCGGTGCAGGTCCCCGTGCGCGAAGGCGATCAGCCACCACATCATGGCGAAGAGCAGCCAGCTGCACAGGAAGCTCATGGTGAAGATGAGCAGCGTGTGCCGCCACTTGAGGTCCACCAGGGTGGTGAAGACATCCTGCAGGAAGCGGCCCTGCTCGCGGATGTTGGTGTGGGCCACGTTGCAGCCGCCGTTCTTGGCCACGAAGCGGACCTTCCGCTCCGGCGCCCGGTACCGGGGCCGCGACACGTCCTCCACCAGCCGCAGCACATACTCCTCGGGCACCAGGCCTTTCCTGGCCAACATCTCCGGCCCATTAGCCAGGGACACGCACGGGCAGAGGGCGAGGGGGGCTGCCCCGGCTCAGCTCCGGCCGGCTTACCCCTCTGTCAGCCCGGGAGGGGACATCGCAGCTTCCAGCAGGCCGGCTGGCGCCGCCAATCAACCAGTAACTGGATAGGCGACAAGAGACTGAGAGGCAGAGGGCAGCCCTGCGAATGAATCAACCCGCAGCCTGGCTCAATGCTCAGGGCTCAGCACAAACTCCCAGCCCCTCCCAGCCTCTTCCCTCTGGGAGAAGAGCCGCTCCCCTCTTCCCCACCCTCTGTCCTTCTCCTCCTCACCCTCTCCCCTCTCTTCCACCTCGCCCTTTCTCCTCGGTTCCCTCTGTCTCTCCCCTCCCTTCCCCCTGGACTCCACTCCCCTTCCCCCTGGCCGTATCCCCCACTTCCCCCTCACCCTCTCTCCTCCTCACCCTCTCCCTTCTCTTCCACCTCGCCCTTTCTCCTCGGTTCCCTCTGTCTCTCCCCTCCCTTCCCCCTGGACTCCACTCCCCTTCCCCCTGGCCGTATCCCCCACTTCCCCCTCACCCTTTCTCCTCCTTCACCCTCTCCCCTCCCACCTCGCCCTTTCTCCTCGGTTCCCTCCGTCTCTCCCCTCCTCACCCTCCCTTCCCCTTCCCCCTGGACTCCACTCCCCTTCCCCCTGGCCCTATCCCCCACTTCCCCCTCACCATTTCTCCTCCTCACCCTCTCACCTCTCTTCCACCTCGCCCTTTCTCCTCGGTTCCCTCTGTTTCTCCCCTCCTCACCCTCCCTTCCCCTTCCCCCTGGACTCCACTCCCCTTCCCCTCTGGCCCTATCCCTCACCTCCTCCTCTCCCTTCCCCCTCACCCTTTCTCCTGCTCCCCCACTTCCCCCTCACCCTTTCTCCTGCTCACCCTCTCCCCACTTCCCCCTCACCTTTTCTCCTCCTCACCCTTTTCCCTCTCTTCCCCTTGCTCTCCCCTTTCCCTCCCCACTTTTCCCTGTTCCCCCTGCCCCTCTCCCCACCTTCTCTTCCTTTCCCCTTCCCCCTCTGCTGTCCCTCACCCTCTCCCCTTAGCCTCCGATCCTCTTCTCCCCACCTTCTGCCTCTCACCCCTGCCCGCTGTTTTCCCTCTATCCCCCTGTCCCTGTCCCCCCCCCCCCCACACACACACACAGCCATTCTGCTCTGGACACGAACACACAAATCGCCGTTTGTAGTGAATCCATTCCTGTCCGGCAATTGGTGCTGCGTGAACTGGAGAGGATTCCGTGTTCTCCAGTCCTCTGCTCTGAAAGCCACTGTTCTGCATTTCAGTTGGCCGTTTTTGCTTCAGTGTTTTACATATCACTAGCGCGTATGCAGCCTGTTTTTTTTAATAAGGAGCAACGAGAATTGGTGGAGGAATGCCGCAGTGCCTCTTGAAGCAAACGTGACTTAAAAAAGAAAATATTCAAATACTATACAGAGAGAAACAAAAAGAAACATCTGGCCTGACCAAGGGAACTCCTGTCTGCACAGATGCTGCCAGACACGCTGACTACTTGGTTTTTCCCACTTAACGCAGAGCAGCCAAGTTTTCCCAACGTTTCCGGGCCATTTCCTGCTTGCCACATGTGGTTTATAGGTGTGTCAATGGCAGAGCGAATTGTTCAGGTTTGTTTTTGGGGATGGGGGCGGTAGGGGATAGGCCCACCCCCGTTGATATTTTGAACCTTCCTGTCGCAGTGAGTTCCAACATAGCAGTGGGATTAGTCATGTGAGAGTGGTTACATTTGCTGGCTCGGGTTTTGTGGTGAGCAGCGAGCTAACAGCGGCCAGCCATTTGGCCACAGCCCTCCTCCCGGGCTCATGTGTCGGAATCTGTGATGATCAGAGAGCCTCTGGTGGGGATCTGAAACCTGTGTGCAGAATGACACCATTTAACGGGCTGGAAATCAGCCAGGGAATCCTTTACCACCTCCCTACAAGCCCGCACACTCCCCAAAGAGAAAACAAAGTGTGTGGATAGGTGTCAAAAATTGAGGAAGGTCAAGTGTGAACAGGAATAATGGATTCAGTTTCAAATTGGGTACAGAAAATAAAACAAAGAGAAAGACTGGTTTTGAGAGAAATGAAAGAAACAGAAAACAAGTTTTATATTTTTCTTTTTGATTTGGATTTTGTTTATCGTCACGTGTACCAAGATACAGTGAAAAGTATTTTTCTGCGAGCAGCTCAACAGATCATTAAGTTCATGAAAAGAAAAGAAAATACATAATCGGATCACACAAGGTACACAAAGTAATTACATAAACACCGGCATCGGGTGAAGCATACAGGGGTGTAGTGTTAATGAGGTCAGTCCATAAGAGGGTCGTTTAGGAGTCTGGTAACATAAGAACATAAGAGCTAGAAACAGGAGTAGGCCATCTGGCTCCTCGAGCCTGCTCCGCCATTTAATGAGATCATGGCTGATCTTTGTGGACTCAGCTCCTCTCTCCGGCCTGTACACCATATCCCCGAATCCCTTTATTCTTTAGAAAGGTAACAGCGGGGAAGAAGCTGTTTTTAGTCTGTGCGTGTTCTCAGACTTTTGTATCTCCTGCCCGATGGAAGAAGTTGGAAGAGTGAGTAAGCCGGGTGGGAGGGGGCTTTTTAAAATGCTGCCCGCTTTCCCCAGGCAGCGGGAGGTTTAGATGGAGTCAATGGATGGGAGGCAGGTTCGTGTGATGGATTGAGCTGTGTTCACGACTCTCTGAAGTTTCTTGCGGTCCTGGGCCGAGCAGTTGCCATACCAAGCTGTGATGCAGCCAGATAGGATGCTGTCTATGGTGCATCTGCAAAAGTCGGTAAGAGTTAATGTGGACATGTCGAATTTCCTTAATTTCCTGAGGAAGTATAGGCACTGTTGTGCTTTCTTGGTGGTAGTGTCGACGTGGGTGAACCAGGACAGATTTTTGGAGATGTGTACCCCTAGGAATTTGAACTTGCTAATCATCTCCACCTCGGCCCGTTGATGCTGACAGGGGTGTGTACAGTACTTTGCTCTCTGAAGTCAATGCCCGGCTCTTTAGCTTTGCTGGCATTGAGGGATAGATTGTTGTCGCTGCACCACTCCACTAGGTTCTCTATCTCCTTCATGTATTCTAAATCATCGTTATTCGAGATCTGGTCCACTATGGTCGTATCGTCAGCAAACTTGTAGATGGAGTTGCAACCAAATTTTGCCATAATTTTGCCACAATGCTGCAATTTGGATTGCGTTTTCCATCTGGGTCCTTCCCTTCGACCTTATCATCATGGGCGACCCTGTCAGGAGTTTCAGACTCCCGACTGCATTGTTCTCGGGATCAATGGAACCTCAAGCCTCTCCACCACTGAAAGCAGAGAAGTACTTTTTAATTTTTTCCCCATAAATTTAAAATACCCATTTTTTTTTCCAATTAAGGGGCAATTTAGCGTGGCCAATCCACCTGCCCTGCACATCTTTGGGTTTGGGGGTGTGACCCAGGCAGACACGGGGAGAATGTACAAACTCCACACAGACAGTGACCCGGGCTGGTTTGAACCCGTTTCAATCCCCAGCAGTAATTCACATATGAAGGAATGTGACTCCACAATTGTTAAAATTAATTTCCAGTGCCAGAGAAGTTGATTGGCAGTACTAAGATTTAAAACACCTTTGAAAATGTACCTGTACTAGAATGGACAAGCCTAAATCTTCTGATGAATTATTTCTTTTTTTTAATAAACATTTTATTGAGGTATTTTTGGTATAGTGACAACAAAATAAACAATATACATGAAACCATAAACATAGTGCAAAAGCCATTGACCTCTCGTACAGGGCCCACCCTTATTGACCCCATATTCTAATCTAAACTACTCTTTCCCCCCCCCCCCCACCGTCTGCTGATTAATTTCCCGCAAAGAAGTCGACAAACGGTTGCCACCTCTGGGTGAACCCTAACAGTGACCCTCTCAAGGCGAACTTGATTTTCTCCAAACAGAGAAAGCTAGCCATGTCCGATAGCCAGGTCTCCGACTTCGGGGGCTTTGAGTCCCTCCATGCTAATAGTATCCGGCTCCGGGCTACCAGGGAAGCAAAGGCCAGAACATCTGCCTCTTTCTCCTCCTGGATTCCCGGGTCTTCTGACACCCCGAAAATCACCACATCTGGACTCAGCGCCACCCTTGTTTTTAACACCGTGGACATGATGTCCGCAAACCCCTGCCAAAATCCCCTAAGCTTTGGACATGTCCAAAACATGTGGACGTGGTTCGCTGGTCCTCCCGCACATTTTGCGCACCTGTCCTCCACCCCACAGAATCTGCTCATCAGGGCCACTGTCTTGATAGCCTGGTGAACAACCTCATATTGTATCAGGCTGAGCCTGGCACATGTTGCAGACGTGTTGACTCTACTCAACGTGTCTGCCCATAGACCATCCTCTATCTCACCTCCCAGCTCCTCCTCCCACTTGCGCTTCAGTTCCTCGGTCTGCGTCTCCTCCGACCCCATAAGCTCCTTATAAATGTCCGAGACGTTCCCTTCTCCTACCCACCCTCTGGAAACTACCCTGTCCTGAATCCCCCTTAGCGGTAGGAGCAGGAAGGTTGACACCTGTTGACGAAGGAAGTCCCGCACCTGCAGATACCTGAATTCATTGCCCCTCGCCAACCCAAACTTTTCCTCCAATGCCCTCATACTCGGAAAGCTACCCTCTATCCCCCATCCTCTCAATCCCCACTCTCCGCCATAACCGGAACCCCCCGTCCATTCTCCCCGGGGCAAATCGATGATTATCACAGATTGGGGCCCAGACCGATGCTCCCACGGCTCCCACATGCCGCCTCCACTGGCTCCAAACTCTCAGGGCCGCCACCACCACTGGACTGGTGGAGTACTGCGCCGGCGGGAACGGCAGAGGCGCAGTTACCAATGCCCCCAAACTGGTGCCCTTACATGAAGCCGCCTCCATACGCATCCATGCCGACCCCTCCCCCACCACCCACTTCCTGATCATGGCTATATTAGCCGTCCAGTAATAGTTGCTAAAATTTGGCAGCGCCAGCCCTCTCCCCGACTCCGTTCAAGCATTACCTTCCTTACTCGCGGGGTCTTGCCCGCCCAGATGAAGCCCGTGATCACTCTGTTGACCCGCTTAAAAAAGGACCGCGGAAGAAAGATGGGGAGACACTAGAATACAAATAGGAATCTCGGGAGGACCGTCATCTTCACAGTTTGCATCCTCCCAGCCAGAGACAACGGAAGCGCGTCCCATCTCCGAAAATCGTCCTTCATTTGGTCCACCAGCCGGGCCAGATTCAGTTTATGCAGCCGGTCCCATTCCCGCACCACTTGGATGCCTAGGTACTTAAAGCTTCCCTTTACTAACCTAAACGGCAGCTCTCCCAGTCGCCTCTCCTGTCCCCTCGCCTGGACCACAAACATCTCACTCTTTCCCATATTAAGCGGAAACTTGGATAGAAGAGGGGCAGAAATGGTTGTTGGAGGTCCCTGGTTATAGATGTTTCAATAAGATTAGGGAGGGTGGTAAAAGAGGTGGGGGGGGTGGCATTATTAATTAGAGATAGTATAACAGCTGCAGAAAGGCAGTTCGAGGAGTATCACCCTATTGAGGTAGTATGGGTTGAAGTCAGAAATAGGAAAGGAGCAGTCACCTTGTTAGGAGCTTTCTATAGGCCCCCCAATGGTAGCAGAGATGTGGAGGAACAGATTGGGAAACAGATTTTGGAAAGGTGCAGAAGTCATAGGGTAGTAGTAATGGGCGACTTTAACTTCCCAAATATTGAGTGGAAACTCTTTAGATCAAATAGTTTGGATGGGGTGGTGTTTGTGCAGTGTGTCCAGGAAGCTTTTCTAACACAGTATGTAGATTGTCCGACCAGAGGAGGGGCAATATTGGATTTAGTACTGGGTAATGAACCAGGGCAAGTGATAGATTTGTTAGTGGGGGAGCATTTTGGAGATAGTGACCACAATTCTGTGACTTTCACTTTAGTAATGGAGAGGGATAGGTACGTGCAACAGGGCAAGGTTTACAATTGGGGGAAGGGTAAATACAATGTTGTCAGACAAGAATTGAAGTGCATAAGTTGGGAACATAGGCTGTCGGGGAAGGACACAAGTGAAATGTGGAACTTGTTCAAGGAACAGGTGCTACGTGTCCTTGATATGTATGTCCCTGTCAGGCAGGGAAGAGATGGTCTAGTGAGGGAACCATGGTTGACAAGAGAGGTTGAATGTCTTGTTAAGAGGAAAAAGGAGACTTATGTAAGGCTGAGGAAACAAGGTTCAGACAGGGCATTGGAGGGATACAAGATAGCCAGGAGGGAACTGAAGAAAGGGATTAGGAGAGCTAAGAGAGGGCATGAACAATCTTTGGCGGGTAGGATCAAGGAAACCCCAAGGCCTTTTACACATATGTGAGAAATATGAGAATGACTAGAGCGAGGGTAGGTCCAATCAAGGACAGTAGCGGGAGATTGTGTATTGAGTCTGAAGAGATAGGAGAGGTCTTGAACGAGTACTTTTCTTCTGTATTTACAAATGAGAGGGGCGATATTGTTGGAGAGGACAGTGTGAAACAGATTGGTAAGCTCGAGGAAATACTTGTTAGGAAGGAAGATGTGTTGGGCATTTTGAAAAACTTGAGGATAGACAAGTCCCCCGGGCCTGACGGGATATATCCAAGGATTCTATGGGAAGCAAGAGATGAAATTGCAGAGCCGTTGGCAATGATCTTTTCGTCCTCACTGTCAACAGGGGTGGTACCAGGGGATTGGAGATGGCGAATGTCGTGCCCCTGTTCAAAATAGGGACTAGGGATAACCCTGGGAATTACAGTCTTACTTCGGTGGTAGGCAAAGTAATGGAAAGGGTACTGAAGGATAGGATTTCTGAGCATCTGGAAAGACACTGCTTGATTAGGGATAGTCAGCACGGATTTGTGAGGGGTAGGTCTTGCCTTACAAGTCTTATTGAATTCTTTGAGGAGGTGACCAAGCATGTGGATGAAGGTAAAGCAGTGGATGTAGTGTACATGGATTTTAGTAAGGCATTTGATAAGGTTCCCCATGGTAGGCTTATGCAGAAAGTAAGGAGGCATGGGATAGTGGGAAATTTGGCCAGTTGGATAACGAACTGGCTAACCGATAGAAGTCAGAGAGTGATGGTGGATGGTAAATATTCAGCCTGGATCCCAGTTACCAGTGGCGTACCGCAGGGATCAGTTCTGGGTCCTCTGCTGTTTGTGATTTTCATTAATGACTTGGATGAGGGAGTTGAAGGGTGGGTCAGTAAATTTGCAGACGATACGAAGATTGGTGGAGTTGTGGTTAGTGAGGAGGGCTGTTGTCGGCTGCAAAGAGACATAGATAGGATGCAGAGCTGGGCTGAGAAGTGGCAGATGGAGTTTAACCCTGAAAAGTGTGAGGTTGTCCATTTTGGAAGGACAAATATGAATGCGGAATACAGGGTTAACGGTAGAGTTCTTGGCAATGTGGAGGAGCAGAGAGATCTTGGGGTCTATGTTCATACATCTTTGAAAGTTGCCACTCAAGTGGATAGAGCTGTGAAGAAGGCCTATGGTGTGCTCGCGTTCATTAACAGAGGGATTGAATTTAAGAGCCGTGAGGTGATGATGCAGCTGTACAAAACTTTGGTAAGGCCACATTTGGAGTACTGTGTACAGTTCTGGTCGCCTCATTTTAGGAAGGATGTGGAAGCTTTGGAAAAGGTGCAAAGAAGATTTACCAGGATGTTGCCTGGAATGGAGAGTAGGTCTTACGAGGAAAGGTTGAGGGTGCTAGGCCTTTTCTCATTAGAACGGAGAAGGATGAGGGGCGACTTGATAGAGGTTTATAAGATGATCAGGGGAATAGATAGAGTAGACAGTCAGAGACTTTTTTCCCCAGGTGGAACAAACCATTACAAGGGGACATAAATTTAAGGTGAAAGGTGGAAGATATAGGAGGGATATCAGAGGTAGGTTCTTTACCCAGAGAGTAGTGGGGGCATGGAATGCACTGCCTGTGGAAGTAGTTGAGTCGGAAACATTAGGGACCTTCAAGCAGCTATTGGATAGGTACATGGATTACGGTAAAATGATATAGTGTAGATTTATTTGTTCTTAAGGGCAGCACGGTAGCATTGTGGATAGCACAATGCTTCACAGCTCCAGGGTCCCAGGTTCGATTCCGGCTTGGGTCATTGTCTGTGCGGAGTCTGCACGTCCTCCCCGTGTCTGCGTGGGTTTCCTCCGGGTGCTCCGGTTTCCTCCCACAGTCCAAAGATGTGCAGGTTAGGTGAATTGGCCAATGATAAATTGCCCTTAATGTCCAAAATTGCCCTTGGTGTTGGGTGGAGGTGTTGAGTTTGGGTAGGGTGCTCTTTCCAGGAGCCGGTGCAGACTCAAAGGGCCGAATGGCCTCCTTCTGCACTGTAAATTCAATGATAATCTATGATTAATCTAGGACAAAGGTTCAGCACAACATCGTGGGCCAAAGGGCCTGTTCTGTGCTGTATTTTCTATGTTCTATGTTCTATGTTAAGCTTATACCCCGAAAACCGGCCAAATTCCCTTAGAGTCCCCATGATTTCTTCCATTCCCTCTATTGGGTCCAAAACGTACAGAGGCAGGTCATCCGCATAGAGCGAAACCCTATGCTCCACCCCCCCGGACCAGTCCTCCCCAGCCCCTTGAGGCTCTCAGAGCAATTGCCAACGGCTCTATTGCCAGCGCAAACAACAGTGGGGAGAGGGGGCATCTCTGACTCGTCCCCCGGTGCAGTCTAAAATAGTCTGATGTTGTCCTATTCATCCGTACACTTGCCACAGGAGCCTGATACAGCAGCCTAACCCAATCAATGAAGCCCCGCCCAAATCCGAACCGTCCCAGTATCTCCCACTGATCGTCCCATTCTACCCGATCAAAAGCCTTTTCTGCATCCATTGTGATCACTACCTCCACCTCTCTACCTTCCGGGGGCATCATGATCGCATTTAACAGCCTTCTTACATTGGCCACCAACTGCCTGCCCTTAACAAACCTGTCTGGTCCTCCCCAATAACGTCCGGAACACAATCCTCGATCCTGGAGGACAAGCTTTTGGCCAGCAACTTGGCATCTACATTCAACAGGGAAATCAGCCTGTAGGACCCACACAGCTTCGGGTTCTTGTCCTGCTTAAGAATCAGCAAAATCGTGGCCTGTGACATCGTCGGGGGCAACACCCCTCTTTACCTTGCTGCATTGAACATCCTCAACAACACCTGCCCCAATATCCCCAAGAACATTTTATAAAACTCCACTGGGTACCCGTCCGGACCCGCGTCCTTACCCGCCTGCTTGGCCTTCAAGCCCTCCACTATCTCCTCCAGCCCGATTGGGGCCCCCAGCTCTTCTACCCACTTCCCGTCCACCTTTGGGAAATTCAGCCCCTCCGAGAAGTGCCTCATCCCCTCCGGCCCTGTAGGGGGTTCCGACATGTACAGCTTGCTGTAGAAATCCCTAAACGCCTATTCACCCCTACTGAATCAACAACCAGGTTTCTATCGCCGTCCTTTACTTTCCCTATCTCCCTAGCTGCCTCCCTCTTCCTAAGCTTCAGTGCAAGCATTCTGCTGGCCTTCTCTCCATGTTCATAGATCGCCCCCCCCCATATCTTTCTCAGCTGCTCCACCGCCCTTCCTGTGGTCAGCAAGCTAAACTCCGCCTGTAACCTCCGCCGTTCCCTTAAAAGCCCTGCCTCTGGGGTCGCCGCATACCTCCTATCAATCTGTAGTAACTCCTTTACCAGTTGGTCCGTCTCTGCCCTGTCCACCTTCTCCCTATGGGCCCGGATCGAGATAAGCTCCCCCCTGACCACCGCCTTCAGTGCTTCCCAGACCACCGCTGCTGAAATGTCCCCCATGTCATTGACCTGCAGGTAGCTCTGAATACATTTCCTCAGCCACTCACACACCTTCATGCACCAAAAGTCCCACATCTAAACTCCAGTGCAGGCGCTGGTTACTGTCTTTACTAACCTGCAGGTCAACCCAGTGCGGAGCATGGTCTGAGATTGTAAACGCCGAATACCCCGTGTCCACTACCCCAGTCAGCAAGGCCCTGCTCAAAATAAATCAATCAATCCGGGAATACACTTTTTGCATGTGTGAGTGGAAGGAGAACTCCTTCACCCTCGGCTGCCCAAATCTCCATGGATCCACCCCCCTCATCAGCTCCATGAACCCTTTTAGTTCCTTTGCCATTGCTGGCACTCTGCCCATTTTCGAGCTTGACCGATTCAAGCCAGGGTCCATAACTGTGTTGAAGTCCCCTCCCATGACCAACCTGTGCGAGTCCAGGTCCGGTATCTTCCCCAGCACCCTCTTTATAAAATCCACATCATACCAATTTGGCGCATTTCTTTTCCGCAAAGTCCAACGCGTCCTCAGGCGACTCGAAGTAGAAGTGCTGATGCTCATGCGTGACCCAGAGACGGACTGGGTATAACAGTCCAAACTTCACCTTTTTCTTAAAAAGGATCGACCTGATCTGATTGAAGCCTGCTCTCCTCCTGGCCACCTCGACACTCAGGTCCTGGTAAACCCGTAGGATGCTATTGTCCCATTTACAGCTCCGTGTCTGCTTGGCCCACTGTAGAATGCGCTCCTTATCCGAGAACCTGTGCAATCTCACCACCATTGCCCTCGGGGGTCTCCCATTCGCGGCTTCCTCGCGAGTGCTCTGTGAGCCCTATCCACCTCCAAGGGCCGGGAGAATGCCCCATCCTCCAGCAGCTTCACAAACATGTCTGCGATGTATGCCCCAGCGTCCGTTCCTTCGGACCCCTCCGGGAGCCCGACGATTCTTAGGTTCTGCCGGCGGGACCTATTTTCTAGGTCGTCCACCTTCTCCAGGAGCTGCTTCTGCTGGTCACGCAGCATCCCCACCTCTAGCTCCACCACAGTCTGATGTTCCTCCTGCTCAGCCAGCGCCTTCTCCACCTTCTGGATTGCCCAGTCCTGGGCGTCCAATCTATGCTCCAACCGCTCAATCGACTCTTTTATCGGGTCCAAGCAGTCCTGTTTCTGTGTAGCAAAGCCTTCCTGAATGACTTGCATCAGCTGCTCCATAGACTGTTGGGTCGACAAGCCAGGGGACTGAATCTCCGCCATGCTGTCTTCTGTTGCAGCTACAGCCCAAGCCTTCTCTGTCTTTTTGTTTCTGCCCTTACGAACACTTCTAGTCCTTCTCTCCATGCACCGAAGTGGGAATTCAGTAAACAATTGCCACTAACATCCGTTTTACAATTCAAGTCCGGTAGAAAAACAGGGGAAAGGTCCAAAAGTCCGACCAGAACGGGAGCCACCAAATGTGCGACTTACTCCTTCATAGCCGCTATCGGAAGTCGCCTGATGAATTATTTCTGGCCAGTCACTTAAATGCTGCAACCGCTTGTCGTCCCACTGCCGAGTCTTATCAATGCCAATGTGCGATTACACTGTTTACGGACAGTAAGAAGTCTTACAATACCAGGTGTTATGGGTCAGGGTTTAGAGAACCCCAAAGTGTATCATGGAGTTCACCTGACCCACAACTAGTAATAGATTGTGGTATGGGGAGCACACGGCTCACTCTACAAGTGTGGTACTTCCGAAATGGAAAAGTTCTTTTTTAAAGCAAAACAATGTTTATTCTATGAACTCAAGTTAACCTTTTTAAAACAGTGAACATCTTAGCAACCATTAATTCAAAGATAACTCCCAAAGAATACAACACTAAGTAACGTGTATGCTGTCCTTTTACACCCAAAAGACTGAACAAACCTTCAAACAGAAGCACATCAGGGTTTACATTCAATACTGAAAACATTTATAATTCTGAATTCACCAAATGATTAAGAGATAGTCCTTCATGGCAGAGAGCTCAACAATACAGCTGCTTTGGCTGACTTCAGCTGCAACACACTGAAAAACGAAACCACAAAAACAGAGACACACCCAAGCTTTTCTCAAAGTGAAACCAAAAAGCAGAACCAGAGCTCAGCTCCACCCACACTCTGACATCACTGCAGTAACATGAGCAGTCAAACATTTCTTAAGGCGACATTCTCATGACACAGGTTAAAGTCCAACAGGTCTGTTTCAAACACTAGCTTTCGGGGCACTGCTCCTTCCTCAGGTGAATTCACCTGAGGCTGGAGCAGTGCTCCGAAAGCTAGTGTTTGAAACAAACCTGCTGGACTTTAACCTGGTGTTGTAAGACTTCTTACTGTGCTCACACCAATCCAATGCCGGAATCTCCACATCACTGTTTATGGAGGAAGAGCGCAGGCAAAAACTGTCCGATTTCCACTTTGCGCTACACACGGACTTTCTCGACGAGGGGGTCGGTTTTATGGCTCCTCGCATGCTTCCGGAGAAGGACGGGCCCTGGGACTGCCAGCCAGGACAGGAGCAAGACCCCGGATGTGGATTTCCTAGGGAAGGCAAACATACGTTCATGAGGAGTCTCGTTGGTGGCTGCACACAGGAGCGACTGGATGGAGTGGAACGCGTCGGAGAGGACCTCCTGCCAGTGGGAGACTGGGAGACTTCTAGACCGTAGGGCCAGAAGGACGGCCTTCCAGACTGTCACGTTCTCCCTCTCCACCTGTCCGTTTCCCCGGGGGTTATAGCTGGTCGTCCTGTTGGAGGCGATGCCCTTGCTGAGCAGGAACTGATGCAAATCGTCGCTCATAAAGGAGGAACCCCGATCACTGGATGAAGGTGGGGAACCCGAACAAGGTGAAAAGACTGTTCAGGGACTTGATGACGGAGGCAGAGGTCATGTCAGGGCATGGGTTGGCGAAGGGGAATCTTGAGTACTTGTCAACGATGTTGAGGAAGTGCACGTTACGGCCAGTGGAGGGGAGCGGCCCTTTGAAGTCGATGCTGAGGCGCTCAAAGGGGCGAATGGCCTTTACCAGGTGTGCTGTGTCTGGCCGATAGAAGTGCGGTTTGCACTCTGCGCAGACCTGGCAGTCCCTGGTCACGGTCCTGACCTCCTCGATGGAGTAAGGCAGGTTGCGAGCTTTGATGAATGGAAAAAACGGGTGACCCCCGGTTGACAGAGGTCATTGTGGAGGGCCCGGAGTCGGTCTACCTGTGCGCTGGTACATGTACCGCGGGATAGGGCATCTGGGGGCTCATTGAGCTTCCCAGGTTGGTACAAGATATCATAGTTGTCGGTGGAGAGCTCGATCCTCCACCTCAGAATCTTGTCATAATCTTGCCCCGCTGTTTGTTATTGAACATGAAGGCAACCGACCATTGGTCAGTGAGGAGAATGAATCGCCTGCCGGCCAGGTAATGCCTCCAATGTTGCACAGCTTCTACGATGGCTTGGGCTTCCTTTTCAATGGAGGAGTGTCGAATTTCGGAGGCCTGGAGGGTACGGGAGAAGAAAGCCACGGGCCTGCCCGCCTGGTTGAGTGTAGCGGCCAGAGCAAAGTCAGACTCATTGCTCTCCACCTGGAATGGGATGGACTCGTCCACAGCATTGCGGCTTTGGCAACATCTGCCTTGATGCGGTTGAAGGCCAGGCGGGCCTCAGCCGTCAGGGGAAAAATGGTGGATTTGATCAGTGGACAGGCCTTTTCCGCATAGTTGGGGACCCACTGGGCGTAGTACGATAAGAACCTCAGGCATCTCATCAGGGCCTAGGGGGGCAGTGGGGGTGGGGGAGTTCCAGGAGGGGGCGCATGTGGTCGGGGTCGAGCCCTAGGACTCCGTGTTCCATGACGTAGCCAAGGATGGCTAGGCGGGTTGTGCGGAAGACGCATTTTTATCTATTATAGGTGAGGTTCAGGAGTTTAGCGGTATGGAGGAAATGCCGGAGGTCCTCGTCATTGTCCTGCTGGTCATGGCCGCAGATGGTGACATTGACTAAGTATGGGAACGTGGCCCGCAGCCCGCAGCCCGTACTGGTCAACCATTCGGTCCATTTCTCTTTGGAAGATCGAGACCCCGTTGGTGATGCCGAAGGGGACCGTACGGAAGTGGTAGAGGTCGCCCTCTGCCTCATAAGGCAGTGGATTGGCGGTCCTCCGGGCGGATAGGGAGCTGGTGGTATGCAGACCTCAAGTCAACTGTGGAGAAGACTCGATACTGCGCAATCTGATTGACCATGTCAGATATGCGGGGAAGGGGGTACGCATTGAGCTGCGTGTACTGGTTGAGGTCTGGCTGTAATCGATGACGATCCGGTGCTTCACCCCAGTCTTGACGACCACCACTTGGGCTGTTACTAGCCTCAATGGTCCCCTCTCACAGGAGTCGCTGGACCTCCGACCTGATGAAGGCCCTGTCCCGGACACTGTAGCGTCTGCTTCTGGTAGCGACAGCCTTACAGTCCGGGGTGAGATTTGCGAAGAGGGAGGGTGGGGCGAACTTAAGTGTCGCGAGGCTACAGACGGTGGGGGGGGGCAGGGGTCCGCCGAACTTTAAAGTAAGGCTCTGGAGGTGGCACTGGAAGTCGATCCCCAGTAATAGGGCAGCGCAGAGATGGGGTAGGACGTAGAGTTTGAAGTTAGCGTACTCTACGCCTTGTACAGTAAGGGTCTCGACTGCGTGGGATCCGGAAGCCAGGGAGATTTTCTGGGTCGCGGGTAGGATTGGGAGGGAGCAGCGCCTTACCGTATCTTGGTGTATGAAGCTGTCTGTGCTCCCGGAGTCGAAAAGGCGGCCCCGACAGGCAGCAGGCAGTGCTGCTAGGCCGAGAAGTTTTAGGGGGAGACCGGGCCTGGCAGGCTTTCGCAAAGTGGCCCTTCCTCCCACACCCGTTGCAAGTTGCGTTCCGTGCCGGGCGGTTGTCTGGGGTGATTACTCTGGCTGCAAAAGTAGCACCTCGGGCCTCTGGCATTGGCGGGCCGCTGCACGGCACAGGCTTGCGTCGCACCCGGGTCGGTTGCTGGCTGCAATGAGGGTGCCGCGGTCAGAGGTGTAGGCCCCCATGTTCTGGGAGGCCACCACCACGGGTTGGAGAGTTGCACTGACTCTGGGAGGCCGAGTGACCCCCTTTTAGTAATCGCTGGCGGGTTTAGTTTGAATTCATGCACGCGCCATAAGCGTCCCTGATCAGCAGCTCCGTGTGCTGGGTAGCTGATATCGCCCAGCAGCCACAGTTCCGGCAGAGTATACGCAAGGCATGCAGGAATTCTGCAAGTGATTCCCCAGGGCGTTGCCGTCTCGTGGCGAGGAGGTGCCTAGCATACACCTCGTTAACGGATTTCACGTATTGTCCCTTCAACAGCGTTATTGCCTCCGCGTACGAGGGGGCGTCCCTGATGAGGAGAAAGATTCTTGGGCTCACCCGTGCGTGGAGGATCCGCTTCTTCTGGAGATCTGTGAAGTCTTCGGTGAAGGATGCGAGGTATGCTTCGAAGCAGCTTAGCCAGTGTTCAAACGTTTCTGTGGCGCTGGCTGCCTGTGGGTCCAGCTCCAAGTGATCGGGCTTGAGTGATAAGTTCATCTGTAGAAGTTTAGTGTATTAAATTGATATGCCATCAATAAACACATGACGAGTGATGAACGTAATTGAGGCTTTAATGCACCAAACAGCAAGCCTCCTGCCTCTGGACCCGAACTGGGTCGGAGGCGGGGACTTGCCACTTTTATACATAAGCTCAAGGGGAGGAGCCACAGGTGGAGCCTCTGTTATTCTCTAATTCTGATTAAAGATTGTAGACTTCCAATTAACACAAATACTTTATTCAGTGGGTTTGTTCTGTTTCCAGAGCTTAACTACATATAATACGGTCAAGAGGTATGACCAGTGAAGCTAAGGTAAGCTGCCTATGCTGAGCTGTCTGTGTGCTGCTGCTCACTAGCCCTGTGCTTCTGAAAGAGGCGGATCCTCCCTTGGGCTGGACCCTTTATACCCATCTCTGACGCTGCCCTCTAGTGATGCTGTGGCTGTTACATCTGTGCTGTAGTGCCTGGTGTATGTACAGATGTATGTACATATGTACAGATCACTACATCCCCATCCCCTTTAATTTGACATGTTTTCTAGATGGGCCTCAAGAAAACTGTACATAACAAGTGGTGAGAATATGCAAATCTGCACACTGTGAAGATGATAAAAGTAATACAGAAACAATTAACTGTGTTATGAATCCATCGTGAGAAATGTCCATATTCGTCTTGCACGTGTGTCGAAGTGTCGTTACAAATCTAGCCGGTCGGGTGTCTTACGACTTCTGCTGGAGCATCTTAACGGTGGTAGTAGGGATGATGGTTTGATGTCATCAAAAGTACTGTCTGGCGTTGTGTGGCGAGGAACGTCCTGTGGACAAATGGACTCGGTCAAGTCCAGTGTGGGAAATACTGGCGTTGTAGGTCAAATCTCTAATAGATCCCGGTGGTTACGGCGAAAAAGTACTCCAACTGATGATTTGACAAAGTAGGACCGCGGTGGCTCCTGCCTGATCACTGTGGCTAGCTCAGCTTTCTGGGTCCCTGATTCTGACAATGTCACCCATTGTTAGTGGCTTGAGTGGGATCGCATGGTGATCGTAGTATTGTTTTTGTTTGGAGCGGCGTGCTCGCATTTTGTCGAGAACCAGTGCGTTGTCGGGGTCTCGGAACTGCATTGCTGGTAGGGTTGTCCGGATGTCTCTGCCGAAGAGCATTTGCACTGGCGACAGTCCTGAGCTCAATGGGGTTGCTCGGTACGACAACAGAGCTAGGTTGATGTTGGAACGTGACTCGGTTGCCTTGCTGATGAGTCATTTAATGATGTGGGCACCTTTTTCCCCTGTTCCATTTGATTGTGGGTAGCGATTCTGTATCGCACCGTTGTCTGACCTCAACTTTTTCCTGTGTTTGTGGTATTGATTCTGTATGTCATCGTTCATGAAAGCTGTTTTGCTTGTTTGTTCTGGAGCAGATGTGAATTCGTGGGATTCTTTATCATGCCATGGCATGTTTGTAGTCTTGTCATTTTTTTGCAGTGTGCTGTGGCATTGTCCTTCACGTGCAGAGTTGTACCATGTTGTACAGGTCGTTGTTTCATTGTTGTTGTTCCTGTCGTTTCTGTCTTTGTTGTTTTTGTTGTCGTTCTTGTTGTTGTCGTTCCTGTTGTTCTTTATGTCGCGCTTGTTGATTCTGTTTTTGTTGTTTTCGCTTTTATTCTTGTTCTTTTTCTTGTCGTGCTTGTTGTTTCTGGAATGCTTCTTGTTGCTTTTGTCGTTCTTGTTGCGCTGCATGTTGTGCTTGTTGTTGCTGTTGTTGTTCTTGTTTCTGCTGTGCTTCTTGCGGTTTTTGTTGTTCTTGTTGCGCTCAATGAGTGTGCCATGTGGATGATTTGAGTCACTGTCACAGTTATTGGTGTCAGTGTCCTTTGTGGTATCTGCTACATTGAGCGTTTCTTCTTGAGAATTGTGAGAATGATCTGATGTTGCATTGATGTTGATGACTTCAGTCATTTGTGGTGGATTCGATTCCTCTTCTTTGCTTCCTTTCTACTCCTCTTCTAGAGTCATTTCTGGTTCACTTGAATCATCATTGATTTCTTGGTGCTCCTCTTTTGGAGTCATTTCAGGTTCATTTGAATCATCATTGATCTCTTTGAAATCTTCACGATTTCATTTTGTTGTGGTTCGTGGTGCTCCTTTTCTGGAGTCAAAATCTACAGGATTTCTATTGCCATGGTTTCTCTAGACTCTTGGTGCTCCTCGTCTGGAGTCAAAATCTTCAGGATTTCTATTGACGTGGTCTCTCTGGACTCTTGGTGCTCCTCTTTTGGAGTCAAAATCTTCAGGATTTCATTTGACGTGGTCCCTCTGGACTCTTGGTGCTCCTCTTCTGGAGTCAAAATCTTCAGGATTTCTATTGACGTGGTCTCTCTGGACTCTTGGTGCTCCTCTTCTGGAGTCAAAATCTTCAGGATTTCATTTGACGTGGTCTCTCTGGGCTCATGAGCAGCCGTCCTCTGCTTATTGAGTGCTTCTGTGCAGACGAGCTGAGATCTGTCAGTCTCACTGTGATCCTGCACATCCTGTATGGGAATTGTGATTTCTTCGTCACTTGTCTCACATACAGTGGGTAGACATTCAGTGTCTTCTTGTTGGTTAAATGAGCTGGGTAGACTTTCATAGTCTTCTTCTGGCGGCTCAAATAAGCTGGGTAGATCTTCATGGTCTTGTACATGCATGGCGTTCTCTATGGAGTGTTTGCTTGCTTTCTGGTGCCTGGTGGGCAGCACGGTAGCATTGTGGATAGCACAATTGTTTCACAGCTCCAGGGTCCCAGGTTCGATTCCGGCTTGGGTCACTGTCTGTGCGGAGTCTGCACATCCTCCCCGTGTGTGCGTGGGTTTCCTCCGGGTGCTCCGGTTTCCTCCCACAGTCCAAAGATGTGCAGGTTAGGTGGATTGGCCATGATAAATTGCCCTTAGTGTCCAAAATTGCCCTTTGTGTTGGGTGGGGTTACTGGGTTATGGGGATCGGGTGGAGTGTTGACCTTCCAAGAGCCGGTGCAGTTTCGATGGGCCGAATGGCCTCCTTCTGCACTGTAAATTCTATGTTCTATGTTCCATTGTTGAGTCTGTCACCGAGCTGCCTGTGGAGGCTTGCGTCACTCTCTTTGTGGAGGCTTGCGTCGTTCTCTTTGTGGAGGCTTGTGTCGCTCTCTTTGTAGAGTTTGTCATCGCTCTCTCTGTGGAGTCCTTCATCGCTCTCTCTGTGGAGTCCTTCATCGCTCTCTCTGTGGAGCCCTTCATCGCTCTCTTTGTGAGGTCGTGCAGTGTTCTCGCTGTAGAGTCGATCTGTGCTCTCTGAATGGAGTCGTTCTGTGCTCTCTGTGTGGCATCATCTTCGTCTTGGGTATTGCTGTCATCCAATGTACCGGTGATCTGTCATGGCACCATGGCATTGGATTCATCTACCATGAGAAGAGTCGTATTGAGCTTTTCAACTGTGTTGCTGATGCTGTGATCAACTCAGCCATGCCTGAGCAGTATTGTGTGTATTGTTCGATAGACAAATCATCGCTTTTTGTTTCGGAGTTGTGATCGTTCTCTTCATGTTCAATGAACAAATCATCTTCTTGTTTGGAGGCTGGGGCCCTTTGTGGTGCGTGGACCACTCTCTGTTTCTTGGCGTCAGGCCGCAGCATAATCCTGCACTCACGAGTCGGGATGTCATATATGCTGGGCTGAAGATTCCCCAATCCAAAGAACTCATCGTCGGTGTCTTCACGGTACAACACCTCTAGTTGCGGTTCAGATTTGGTACTGGGGTAGCCTTCTCCCAAGATGAAATTTTCATTTGAGTCGTAGTCTACAAGGACCATATCATCTTCTAGGGCAGTGCTGACAGCTTGTTCCAGGGTGTTGAGAATGTTATTTTCAACTGCTGGCGTAAGTTCGGGCATTGTTCTGTCTTTTGAGGCAAGAAAATTGGGTTTTGTAGCTTTAAATTTCTTTTTGTTCATTTTCGTGCATTTCCCTTCTAAGTGGGCGTGGTCCTGGTCCTCTGATGCCATGACGCTCGTGACGTCATGCGTAGGACTCGATTGCCCATGTGCACTCCGAGTTTCCTGTACTGTGCGCTCTTTCTGCAACTGAGCATGTGCGGCTCCTTTCTCAAGATGGCTCAGAACCTCCATCTTCCTCCGATTCAACCCTGCCTCCGCCTCGTGGTGAGTGTTCACGCCATTTTTACCGATTTTGTTTTCTAAATGATGATTCTGTGTTTGTAGAGACTTAAAGTATTGATTTTGTTTTTGTTCATAAGCAAGGCATTTTTGTATAGCGATTTCTAGAATTAGATACTTATTTCGTGAAAGTTCTTTCCTCAAATTTTTATCAGATAGTCCAGAAATTAATTGATGCATTATCACAGTGTCTCTGAAATCAGCATAATCACAGCCTTGTGGTATTAACTTGAGATTTGTAATAAAATCAGCGATGAGCCCTCCGTTTCTCTGACAAGAGTTAAATCTTTCCACCATCGCACCAGACTGACTGTTACAGCGTTCAGCAAATTTTTTGAGCAAACTTCTACTTTGGTGTTGTCCTCACCTTCTAAGTAATTAAAGCAATTACAGATTTCTCTAGCTTCATGCCCTCCTGTTGAGAGTAGTAGGGTTATTTTCATTGCCTCAGAGGCAGTGCTTAAATCATTAGCTGTGATAAATATTTGGAACAGCTGTTCAAACATTTTCCAGTTATAACTTAAATTACCGGTTGTTTCCAGCTGCCATGGAGTTCCAACAAGTTCCATCGAATCAGTTAGTCGTCGAGGAACCATTTGCTGCGAAGTCTTCCACAGTTGAATATCCGGTGTAAGTTTTTCTTCTCTTCCTGGTGTCTAGCTAGCTTTCTGAAATCACTCCTGGTATCATATGTTAGGGGCTGGTTTAGCTCACTGGGCTAAATTGCTGGCTTTTAAAGCAGACCAAAGCAGGCCAGAAGCACGGTTCGATTCCCGTACCAGCCTCCCCGAACAGGCGCCGGAATATGGCAACTAGGGGCTTTTCACAGTAACTTCATTGAAGGGCTTTTCACAGTAACTTCATTGAAGCCTACTTGTGACAATAAGCGATTTTCATTTCATTTCTTGAAGGGGAGGCTGTAGCATAGTGGTGTTGTCATTAGGCTAGTAATTAGTGACGCAGGTTCAAATCCCACCATGGCAGATGGTGAATTCAATAAATAAAATCCTTTTCCAACATTGAGGGCATTTAAAAGTTTATTGGATAAACATATGGATGATAATGGTATAGTGTAGGTTAGATGGCTTTTGTTTCAGTGCAACATCGTGGGCCGAAGGGCCTGTACTGCGCTGTATTGTTCTATGTTCTATGTTCTATGTTATTCTCTAAGTCTGAATAAAGATTGTAAACTTCCAGTTAACACAAATACTGTATTCAGTGGATTTGTTCTATTTCCAGAGCTTAACCAGATATAATAGTCAAGAGGTATGACCAGTGAAGCTAAGGTAAACTGCCTATGCTGAGCTGTCTCAGTGTGCTGCTGCTCACTAGCCCTGTGCTTCTGAAAGAGGCGTATCCTCTCTTGGGCTGGACCCTTTATACCCGTCTCTGATGCTGCCCTCTAGTGATGCTGTGGCTGTTACATCTGTGCTGTAGTGCCTGGTGTATGTGCAGATGTATGTACAGATGTACAGATCACTACAGAGCCAGCCTGGACAAGCCCAGGCATGTACAACACAGCACAATGCCATACAATGCAACACCGTGGTTTACCACATGACTGTTTTGTTTTCCTTTGGATTGTTTAGTGCTGGCAGTTAGCACTTTAATATCCACAGAGACAGGCGACCAAACGTGGCCTGGTGTTACTGTCCCAAGGCTATTGTGTTAGCCAAACTGTCTGAGGGCGTATTTACCTGGGCCAAGTTTGCGTTTCAAACAGGCACATACAGCCTGTCTCCTCCCTCGGTAGAATGGTGACAGAGGAGAGCTGTACACGCCGGGATAAAGTTTACAGCACTTTGCCATGACACTGTGCGTGGCTGGTGTTCTGGATGCAGTGACTGACGAGTGAAACGATTGGAAGAGGAATAGCGTCCAGCCACTTGACCCTGTTTGGACATCCAATCCCATCACTGCTGGTCTGCATTTTAACTCCATTTGCCAACTTTGGGTCCACACCCAAAAATATTCAACCTCGGATTTGACCTTTTCAATTGGCACTGGCTTCAACGACCTTTGGAGGGGAAAGTTGGACAGTTTCACTGCCCTTTGAGGGACTGCTTCATGACTTCACCCCCGGGATGATGGCCGGCTCAAAGTCTAAAGTTAAAGCCTCATAAGTAGGGCATTCGACCATCCTTCAATTCAGATCACTTGTTCAGAATTTGGTTGTGGATTATTGCAGACCACTTGAGATTCCGAAGAGAAATTAAGCTCGCCAAGTTTACTCATACAAGCTTTTACTCATACTCATTATTTTAGTGTGCGGTTGGATTGTGGGGCCCTCCGCTGTGGATAGACCAACAGTTGGCTTTTAGCGGGGGAATTTGTGGCAAACAGTAGGCATATTGTGGGCATCGTCAGGAGCACTCATACTCTTGGTAACTCAAAGTTACGTAATGGAGTTCACGATTGAACGGAGGAGGGACATTAAGCTGGGCATTTGGTATTCATTGAGTTCATGAGCCTTAGCACCAGAGAGCCCTGTCTGGCTGCTTATGGTGAGCACTGACTGCAGTAGCGCACACTTGGGAGGGTGTGGGACAGATACAATCACGTGTGGTTGTCAGATTGTTGCAAGCTATCCAAGAAATGGATTGCATTTAATTTCTGAACCCATCAATTCCGTAAGTTTTAGAATACTCATGGACAAAGACGAGAGTGGTCCTAAAGGAAGAGTGCTAAATTGGGGAAAGGCCAAGTATAACAAAATCCGGCAGGAGCTAGGGAATGTGGATTGGGAGCAGCTGTTTAAGGGTAAATCCATATTTGAAATGTGGGAGTCTTTTAAGGAAAGGGTGATTAGAGTGCAGGACAGACATGTCTCTGTGAAAATGAGGGATAGAAATGGCAAGATTAGGGAACCATGGATGACGGGTAGAATTGTGAGACTAGCTAAGATGAAAAAGGAAGCATACATGAGATCTAGGCGACTTAAAACTGATGAGGCTTTGGAGGAATATCGGGAAAGTAGGACAAATCTCAAATGCGCTATAAAGAGGGCTAAAAGGGGTCATGAAATATCTTTGGCTAACAAGGTTAAGGAAAACCAAAGCCTTTTATTCATATATAAGGAGCAAGAGGGTAACTAGAGAAAGAATTGGCCCACTCAAAGACAAAAGAGGGAATTTATGCGTGGAGTCAGAGGAAATGAATGAGATTCTCAATGAGTACTTTGCATCGGTATTCACCAAGGAGAGGGACATGACGGATGTTGAGGCTAGGGATGGATGTTTAAATACTCTCGGTCAAGTTGGCATAAGGAAGGGGGAAGTTTTGGGTATTCTAAAAGGCATTAAGGTGGACAAGTCCCCAGGTCCGGATGGGAACTATCCCAGGTTACTGAGGGAAGTGAGGGACGAAATAGCTGGGGCCTTAACAGATATCTTTGCAGCATCCTTGAGCACGGGTGAGGTCCTGGAGGACTGGAGAATTGCTAATGATGTCCCTTTGTTTAAGAAGGGTAGCAGGGATAATCCAGGGAATTAAACACCTGTGAGCTTGACGTCAGTGGTAGGCAAACTGTTGGAGAAGATACTGAGGGATAGGATCTATTCACATTTGGAAGAAAATAGACTTATCAGTGATAGGCAGCATGGGTTTGTGCAGGGAAGGTCATGTCTTACAAACCTAATAGAATTCTTTGAGGAAGTGACAAAGTTAATTGATGAGAGAAGGGCTGTAGATGTCATATACATGGACTTCAGTAAGGTGTTTGATAAAGTTTCCCATGGCGGGTTGATGGAAAAAGTGAAGTCGTATGGGGTTCAGGGTGTACTAGCTAAATGGATAAAGAACTGGCTGGGCAACAGGAGACAGAGAGTAGTGGTGGAAGGGAGTGTCTCCAAATGGAGAAAGGTGACTAGTGGTGTTCCACAGGGATCCGTGCTCGGGCCACTGTTGTTTGTGATATACATAAATGATCTGGACGAAGGTATAGGTGGTCTGATTAGCAAGCTTGCAGATGATACTAAGATTGGTGGAGTTGCAGATAGCGAGGAGGACTGTCAGAGAATACAGCAAAATATAGATAGATTGGAGAATTGGGCAGAGAAATGGCAGATGGAGTTCAAACCAGGAAAATGCGAGGTGATGCATTTTGGAAGATCTAATTTAAGAGCGGACTATACCGTCAATGGAAGAATCCTGGGGAAAATTGATGCACAGAGAGATCTGGGAGTTCAGGTCCATTGTACCCTGAAGGTGGCAACGCAGGTCGATAGAGTGGTCAAGAAGGCATACAGCATGCTTGCCTTCATCGGACGGGGTATTGAGTACAAGAGTCGGCAGGTCATGTTACAGTTGTATAGGACTTTGGTTAGGCCACATTTGGAATACTGCGTTCAGTTCTGGTCGCCACATTACCAGAAGGATGTGGATGCTTTAGAGAGGGTGCAAAGGAGGTTCACCAGGATGTTGCCTGGTATGGAGGGTGCTAGCTATGAAGAAAGGTTGAGTAGATTAGGATTGTTTTCGTTGGAAAGACGGGGGCTGAGGGGGGACCTGATTGAGGTCTACAAAATTATGAGAGGTATGGACAGGGTGGATAGCAACAAGCTTTTTCCAAGAGTGGGGGTGTCAATTACAAGGGGTCACGATTTCAAGGTGAGAGGGGGAAAGTTTAAGGGAGATGTGCGTGGAAAGTGTTTTACGCAGAGGGTGGTGGGTGCCTGGAATGCTTTGCCAGCGGATGTGGTAGAGGCGGGCACGGTTGCATCATTTAAGATGCATCTAGACAGATATATGAACGGGCGGGGAACAAAGGGAAGTAGATCCTTGGAAAATAGAAGACGGGCTTAGATAAAGGATCTGGATCGGCGCAGGCTGGGAGGGCCGAAGGGCCTGGTCCTGTGCTGTAATTTTCTTTGTTCTTTGTTCTATCTCCTTGACCTGCTGGGTAAAATACTCGCGGCACACAGATTGCCGCGGGATTGTGATGTGTTTTGTCAGGATTGGAAGAGATTGGAGCCCAGCTCCTCACGGAATCCACTGCCGAGCAGACCCTCCTCCAAGTGGAACATGTGTCTGCTGCTTGCAAGATATTCGTTTGTTATGAATGCACCCTGGGTGCCGGGAAAGTCTGGGAACACATTGCAAAATGTCAAAATGCTAGAGGTAGCTCGCAGCACCAACATGCTCAGGAATGTGGCTGTAGATTTTTCTATTATCATTGGCGAGGACAGGACCCTCACCCATTTGATTTGAATACGTGACTGACAACATTTTTCACCCTGAGAAAGATACGTCCGTACCTTTGACTTACATCCCATGTTCTCACCTGGTGTTGGGGTTTGGAATGTGAGTCTGTCTGACCTGTCTTAGATCAGCCAGAAACAGCCGCTATTTCAATACTTTCCACGGGAAATTCACACCAGGTCACTTTTTTTTTTACCCATCCGAGTGTTTACATCCCAGCATTTCCAAAGCGATCGTAAAACAATTCCCTCGGTTCCTCAAACAAGTGAACATTAAATGGACGACTACGATAACGACCCTGTAAGACCTTCTTTGGCTTGCCTTTGCCTCCCTGATCACCTGCCGTAGAATCCTGTTCGGCTGGCGGTCAGCAGCACCGCCCAAAGCTGCAGACTGGCTGTCCGACCTCTCGGAATCTCTCCAAATGGGGAAAATCTAATTCGCCATCCGAGGGTCAGACGACAGCTTCCACAGAACGTGGGAGCCATTCACCCCAATTGTTCCGAGACCTGTTTGTGGACAACAAACAAGCAGAAGAATAGCCAGGTAGCCAAGAAACAGGGGAAAGTAGCCAAAGCATGAGAGGGTGAGATAGACCGGGAGAGCGGGGGGGGGGGGGGGGGGGGGGAAGCTAAATCTAAGAGGAAGGAAAGGCGAACCACAGGGGGAGGGGGGGTGCAGAAGGGGGAAGAGGGGGGTAGAGTGAAGAGACATGGAACAGTAGAGGAGAGCCAGGGAGGGGAAGGGGAGAGGCAGGGAAATGTTAACAAACTTAACATCCACAGGAACAGAGAAAATGGGGAAGACGGGAGGGCCGCAGAAGTGGAAGTGCGCACGAGACGACAATGGCAGCGAACTCCGTCTGGGAGAAGCAAGGGACGACAACACCACAAACAGATGCCTACTTATGTATGTAAATAATTTTGCCAAGTGTACAAAGCTGCTGCTGTTGAGCGGGGGCATAATACCGTCCGATGACTTCTCAGGGAAAATTAAAACGTCAGCAGCAGCAGCGACCCGTAGGGGAGTGGGGGTGAGTGCTCCGTTGGGAGGGTGTGGGAAGACTGAGGCGTGTGGGGTCACGTCTAGTCAATTGCTATTGTATATTCTCTTTTTGCACTATGTTAATGTTCACTCTATTTTGCTGTGTTAGGATTATTACTATTTATTATGAAAAACTTTGCAAAACTTTAATTAAAATAAAAAAAAAGATAACGACCCTGTAAATGTGGTTGATTATTTGCGGCCCATATCTTTTACACCGAGTGTTATTGGTCATGTTAAATTTGCAGTTTAACCTTATTAATTAGAATGACAATTATGCATTACAAACGCGTCCTTGGGTTCCTCCACTGCAATGCGTTCAAGTGGGATGTTGGGGACGAGGCAGGCTCTTTCCATTTTCAACTGCATTTCATAGTTGTGTATTTTGCAGGCAGGCTCCTGTAGTTCCTATTAGTATTGTGATGGTCTAATTAGTCAAGTATACCTGCTGGAGAAATCTTACTATCTATTTAGTTTAGTTGTACTGATTCCCATAGTATTTGTAATATCAATAATATTACTCCAATGATTTGACAAAATGATTCAGTTTACCATTTTTTTCCTGGGAGCAATGGCTTTGAGTTTGATTTGTGTATAGTACTGGCTGAATAACAAAGCTAATGCTACAACCAATGCAATTAGACAATTTCCAAGCTAAAGGCCAGGTAAAACAAGTGTTTCTGAAGTATGAGAAATGTATTTTTTTTATCGCTGTGTGGAAAGGCATCACAGGTCTAGAGGATTTGCCATTAAAACATTATTTGTGTTTAAGTAACCAAGTGTTATATAACTTTGGACATAGAATACAGACTGAACCTGCTGTAGATGCAGTTTTTAGTTTATATATTCAAGACGATTAGTTTTAGGTATGGAATGAATAACTTTTGGACAATGCTTCTTCCAATGATGGAATGTTTACAGAATAGATACTAGAGAAATGGGGTCACTCATGTTGCTGGTCTGAATTTGGAATTATGATTAGATTTAGATTCATTGTCCCGTGTACCGAGGTACAGTGAAAACTATTGTTCCACCGCGTACAGTCCAGGCAGATCGTTCCATGCATAAAAATACACAGGACATATGATAAATACACAGTGTAAATACATAGATATTGGGTGAAGCATAATTTAGGAATTATTTATTTGGCATTGACATGCTATTTATATGGATTAGTTATATAGGAATTGGAAGTTTATGGGATTTGCTTAAGAAAATGCTTCTGTCTAATGTTTGAAATGGTTTTATGTTAATATAGAGTTTAGGTTTGAATTGTTGTTTCAATCCCTTTAGTATTACTAGTGCAAGGTATGGTGGGAGTTAACATTTTGATGAGATGTCAGTGAACAACTTATACCACTGCATCACAGTCATAAGAAATGTGCCAATTTTATTTACAGATCAAATGAAATTACAAAAGCAACTCCAGAATGCAATTATTGCTATGTATCATTTATCTGCCTGCACAAAGGAGGCAAAGATTCCGTCCTTTTGTTCCAAGAGTATACTGGGAGTGTCGTATTCTAGGATAATTCCTCTTTTCATCACAATCACCAAGTCTGCATTCAAAATGGTATGCACTCGATGCTGGAAAAAAGAAAGCACCTGTTAGCATGATTTACTCAAAATCAAGCTATCTTTTAAAAAATATGAACATTGGTTAGCCACTCAATGCTGAAATATAAAACACAAGCCTGTGTTAGTTTGAAAGCAGAATACAACGCTTATTTGTGTGAGAGGCAACACAGCATCCCCATACAAACCCAGCGGGCCAATTGCGACCATCTCTACTTATTGGACTTCACTAAAAAGGCAAAGGTGCTGTCCTTGCTCAGTAAATTGGAGACAGTATCATTTTCTGCTACTGTGCCCTCTGACAGGACTATAATCTGATCCGCATCCAGAATTAGCGAAACCCGGGTGCTAGAAAGAAAAATATAAAGAAATCTTTCACAACAAGCCTGAGATGAGTCAGGTCATAACAAAAGCTTCCATAAAAGCTACTGCTTAATAGTGTACAATATATTATTACCAATGCATTGATTGAACTACCCCTCATCTCACCTTCATCACCATAAAACAACAAATCAGAATTCTGTGCCATTCTAAATTTAATTAACCCCCATGAATAACCATTATCTTCCCTTTTCCAATAATCAAGTTAATTGTAATTAATAGTACTGAGCTGCTCTCGGCTCAACCATCTTCAGCTGCTTCATTAATGACCTTCCTTCCATCGCAAGGTCAAAAGAGGGGGTGTTTGCTGATGATTGCGCAATGTTTAGCACCCGATCACGACCTCATAGGTACTGAAGCAGTCCATGTCCAAATGCAGTAAAATATCCAGGCTCGGGCATGACAAGTGGCAAGTTACATTTGCACCACACAATTGCTAAGCAATGACCATCTCCAACAAGAGAGGATCTAACCATCGCTCTTGATGTTCAAAGGCATTACCATCGCTGGATCTCCCACTACCACAACATCATTAGGAATATCATTGACCAGAAACTGAAATGCACTAGTCAAATAAAAACAGTGGCTGCAAAAGCAGGTCAGAGGGAATGCTGCAGTGAGAAACTCACCTTATAACTCTCCAAATCCTTCCCACCTTCCACAAGACAGGAATGTGCTGAAATGTTCTCTCCACTTGCCTGGATGTGTGCAGCTCCAACAACACTTAAGAAGCTTGACACTATCCAAGACAACGCAGTCCACTTGATTGGTACCCCCATCCACAAACATTCTCTCCACTGTTGACTCACAATGGCAGCAGCGTGTACCATCTACAAGACGCAGTGCAGGAACTCACCAAGCCTCTTTAGACAGCATTTAACAAACCCATGACTGCTACCCCTTAGAAGGACATATAGTGCAATGCAGCATACACATGGGAACTCCACCTCCTAGGCACTCACCCATACTGTTCCTTCACTGTCGCTGGATCAAGATCCGAGAACTCCTTCCCTAACAACACTCTGGGTGTACCTATACTAGGTGGACTGCAAGTGGTTGAAGAAGGCAGCTAACTACACAACCTTCTCAAGGATAATTAGGGATGGGCAATAAAATGGTGGCCAACCAGCGACGCTCACATTCCCATGATTGAATTAATAAAACAATCAGTATTTCAAACTTCTTATAAATAATGACCCAAAATCTAATCTACTGTTCCATGTTGACTATGATATGTCAGTAATTATCTCTTTCCAACGTTGCTTTTCTCTTTCTGAACTTTCTTTTTCTCTAAAGTTTACATCACACCAGTTGCAAACCCCCCCCCCCCCACCCCCCCACCCCCCTCCCCCCCGCCAACTACCTCCCTCGATACATTCCGCTGGTCTTTTACAGTTACTGTCGGACACTAAGATCTGCAGTACACATGGGACTTGATTTTTAATTCCTGGGCAGGAATTTGGCAAAGTGAGCAGATTGGCTTTTAACAGCCTGACCTCATTCATATGTTGTTTGTTTGATTTCTCAGTCAAAAGGGATGGGAAGTTGGCAGGAAACCGGTGTCCGGCCATTAAAATTGGGTGGCAGAAGGCTGGCACTAGGATCCCAGGGGAATTGTTCCTGCCACAAAAGGGGAATGTTAGTTGGGGGAGAAAGGAAAATGCGAGAGAGACCCAAGGTTCACTTTTGGGGTCTGCAGGGTACACTTCTACTCTCCCTGGCCCCCAACCTATAAAAAATATTTCCAAACCTTGCCCCACTAGATTCCTTCTGGCTGTGATCACTCCCCCCTCTTCAGGCTATGTGTTAAGAATAGCAGATCTGATCCCAGTGATGTCACTGAAACTTGATCTGTATATTTAAGGATGCTCACGTCAGTTTAGGGTTAGTACCCTTGCTGTCAATAATCTTGCATTTCTCTTGGCCTGGTTGGGATGGAAAGTTTTAACTGCTGCAGCATTGAAAATTGGCTGCAGCCTACATTAATTCACGCAAATACAAACGCCCCCCGAATTGCACCTGATTGCCTAGCTCAAACACAGTAACACAATTTATGCATTTATTTTGATATCAGGGGCGAAATTCTCCGTTATCGGCGCGATGTCCGTCGACTGGTGCCAAAAACGGCGCAAATCCCACCTGCATCACACGCCGCCCCAAACGTCGCAAAGTCTCCGGCGCCGGAATGGGCTAGCAGCAACGTGACTATATCCGCGCTGGCTCACGTGGTTCACGCCGCACGGCGTGACGGCTCACAAGACGCGCTGCTCCCCCCACCCGACCAGAAGACCCGACCGGATGGCCCGCCCCCGCCGCTCAGCCCCCGAGGTTCCAGTCCCGTGACATTGAGGCGCTCCTGGATGCAGTGGAGCAGAGGAGGGAGGCCCTGTATCCCGGTCACGGCCGCAGAGTCGCCTCCCCACGCCACAGCTGGCGTCTGTGGAGGGAGGTGGCAGAGGCCGTCAGCGCTGTGGCCCCTGACACCACGGACAGGCACCCAGTGCCACAAGAAGGTGAACGACCCTCGTCAGAGCAGCCAGAGTGAGCCTCCCCCCCCCCCCGCCCGATATCTATATCCCCCCCTCCCCCATATCCCCCCCTCCCCCCATATCCCCCCTCCTCCCAATATCCCCCCTCCCCAATAACCCCCCCTCCTCCATATCCCCCCTCCCCCATATCTGCCTTCCCCCCATTTCCCCCAAGTGAATCCAGCCCTAACCTTAACCTCTGCAATACACGCAGCAACCGATTGGCGTGCATTCATATACCTGTCTAACACTGTTGCCTTTTACCCCTGCCACCACCGCCCCCACAGGAGAAAACGCGCACACAACACCAGGGAGCATGTGAGGACTGGAGGAGGCCCGCTGATGAGAGAGGCCACTGATCGAACATGAGGGAAGGGCCCTGGAACTGGCTGGCGGACCTGAGGACCGGGAGGTTGCTGATGCAGAGGTCGGGGGCCCACCAGCAAGTGAGCCACCGACAGCCCCGTCCCCCATATCCCTCCCTTCCCCATATCTCCCATATCCCCCCCTCCCCCATATCCCCCCTCCCCATATACCCCCTCCCCCATATCCCCCCTCCCCATATCCCCCATCCCCCATATCTCCCCTCCCTCATATCACCTGATCACTGCCTGCGTGTCTAACCATGCATGCTTCATTGTGTATCACAGGAGCGAACGTCGAGGCACCCATCCCCGCAGATGCAGACCGCCCGCATGATGCCCCTCGGAGACCACGGGAGACGGAGAGACCCGGACCCTCTGGCATGCGACGCCCGCATGATGCCCCTCGGAGGCCACTGGAGACAGAGAGACCCCGGACCCTCTGGCATGCGACGCCCGCAGGATGCCCCTCGGAGACCACTGGAGATGGAGAGACCCGGACCCTCTGGCATGCGACGCCCCGCACGATGCCCCTCGGAGACCACGGGATACGGAGAGACCTGGAGCAACAGGGAGACGAAGGCCCCGTCTCGTGCGGGGGTGCGACGACGCAGGCGTGTGCCACCCAGCGACGAGAGGGGCAGCCACAGGCCCCCGTCACAGCCGAGCCACGAAACCACAACCCAGGACACCCCTACCCAGGACACCCCTACCCAGGACACCCTGACCCAGGACACCCCTACCCAGGACACACTCACTACCCAGGACACCACTACCCAGGAAACTGAAATACAGGACAGTGACACAGGTTGGATGGGCGGAGACGAACCGCCACCCCCAAAGTGCCATGGACTCAGAGTTGGACGATGCGCATGACACAACGCCACTGCCTATCTCCAACACCCTTCCACCATCGCAGAAAACACTCACCTCGGTTGGGCACTTTAGTGATGAGGCGCCTGGTACACTCACTGGTGAGCACAACACAGCCATCCCGGTACAGCAGGTGGAGGTAGGAGCAGCAGAGGGGCCGGGCGGTCGGAGGGCAGCCCAGCCCAAGCGAACATCTGCTGCCCAGATGGATCCCGGGTTCCTGGAGTTACCACACCCATCCCCATTGGTCCGATGCAACCACCGAACCTGAGACGAGTGAAGAGGGTGACGGCCAGCTTGCGGCGGCTGCAGTCGCAGGTGGAGGAGTCCACCCGCGTCCAGGAGCTGGCAGTGGTGCCCGTCATGCGTGCCACCCAGGCCGACACCGCACGGGTGGCGTCCGCGGTGGAGGCAATGGGTGCGACGGTGTCAGACATGGGGAGCAGTTTGCGAGGCCTGGGGCTTTCTGTGCAGGCGGCGTCTGTGGCCCAGGACATGGCTGCCCTCTCACAGGAGGGCCATGAGCCAGCGCCAGCGGCAGATGGCAGAGGCGCTCAACGCCATAGCCCAGTCTCTGCAGGCCATGGCCCAGTCTCAGCAGGCCATAGCCCAGTCTCTGCAGGCCATGGCCCAGTCTCAGCAGGCCATGGCCCAGTCTCAGCAGGCCATCGCTGAGGGCATCGGCGCCATTGCCCATGTGCTAGCCGGCGTCGTTCAGACCACAGACAGGGATGGCCAACTCCCTGAGCTCCATGGCTGCAAACCTGCAGATCCTTGTCGATACCAGCACGGGCCTCCAGGACTGGCAGCGCCAGATGTCGGGGGGGCGTCGGATGGCCAGTCCGTTCGCATCCCCCCGCCCATGTAGAGGCCTGGGGGCCATCGGGCACCCCGAGGGAGGAAGAGGTGCTGGGGCCCGTTCCGGGTCCCATTGTAGGGGAGGTCCCGGAACACCCTCAATACCTCGGGCTCCTCCCCCTTCCGTCCCAGGTGCATCGGGTTTGGGCAACGGGCAGGACAGGCTGGCAGCTCACCATCCCAGTCGCCCGGGGCCGCAGCCTGGCCCATCTAGGCCAGGACGCCCCAGGAAACGGCCGCCAAAGGGATCCCGTGTCAGAGGGCCGGAAATCACAGGAGTCCACCTCCAATTCTGCTGTACCGTCTGGGGAACCACCTAGACGTAGTCATAGGGTCCGTAAGGCCAAACAATTAGACACTGAGTAAGTTGGCACGGGTGCAGGTCACAGATGAGTTTTAGGGGCTAGGGCACGTGCATGAACTCCTTTCGTTATTAAAGTCAATGTTACACCTACAGAAGCTGCCTTTGTGCTCTGTCCAAAGTGTGCGGGGGTGTCATGTACGTTGAGCGCAAGTGTGTGTGTGAGGGGTGGTCTTACCTCAGCCCCAGATGAGTCTGCCCCCTTCCCCCTGGGCCGCCATCAACATCCCCCGGGCAGAGGACGGGACCGTGAGCTGCAGTGTCACAGCCGCATGCAGGGATGGTCCGGGTGGATGGTGGTACTGTGGCCATGGGTCAGACATAGTCCAACGATGTGGAGCCAGGAGCTCACCGCAGGGGCGGGTTGTCCATCATCCTCCATGGCCTGCAATAGTTACGCGTCCACTCGGCAACTGTGTGAGCCCGGCCGTTGTGCCGCAGGTGGATCGGCAATGGGGTGGTGGTGTGCATACGGGTGGGGTGGGTGGGGTTGGAGAGGAGGGGGTGAGGGTGCTGGGTGGGTGGATGGGTGGGGGGTGTGGGTGGTCGGCTGTGTTGCCATGGTGTGCGGTCTGTGGCCATACTACCCGATTCCCACGCCCATTCTAGTCAGTGAAGCGGGCGGCTATCAGCCTGTCCCGTGCCCGCTGGCCCAGCCAGTAACGGTGGACAGCCACCCCGCCCGTGTCTAGCCCGTCTGCCCTGACCATTGCCCCCCATCCCCCTCATCTGGGGAGGACTGCGCCTCTTCCTGCTGCTCCTCCACTCCGCCGTCCTCTGCCTGTGGCACATCGCCCCTCTGCTGGGCTATATTGTGCAGGACGCAGCACACCACAATGATGCGGCCGACCCCTATCTGACCGATACTGGAAGGCGCCCCCAGAGAGGTCCAGGTACCTGAAACATATCTTCAGCACGCCAAAGCACCTCTCTATCACTCCCCTTGTCGCTACATTGGCATCATTTGTAGCGGTTCTCCGCCTCATTGCGTAGCCTCCGTATAGGCGTCATCAGCCACGATCGCAATGGGTAGCCCCTGTCGCCCAGCAACCAGCCCCCTCAGCCGGGGATGGCGTCCCTCGTACATGCCGGGGATGTATGACCGCGACAACACCTATGAGTCATGTACACTGCCCGGGTACCGGGCGCAGACGTGCAGGATCATCATGCGGTGGTCGCAGACCACCTGTATGTTCATGCGAATAGGTCCCCTTCCTATTGGTGAACACGGCCCTGTTATCTGCAGGTGGCCGCAGGGCGACGTGCATCCCATCAATCGCGCCCTGGACCATGGGGAACCTGGCCACGGCAGAGAGGCCCATGGCCCGGGCATCTTGGCTGGCCCGGTCCACAGGGAAGCGGATGTAGCGGTGTGCCATGGCATAGAGGGGCGCCTGACACTGCCCGGATGCACCGGTGCACCGATGTCTGCGATATGCCGGACAGATCCCCACTCGGTGCCCTGGAATGACCCGTTGCATAAAAGTTCAGGGCCACCGTATACCTTGACGGACACAGGGAGAGGGTGTCCCCCCGCCAGTGCCATGCGGGTGACAGGTGCGCCAGCAGGTGGCAGATGTGTGCCACGGTTTCCCGGCCCCATCCGGAGTCTCCTCCTGCATTCCCGGTCCGTGAGGTCCTGGTATGACAGCTGGGGCCGGTACACACGGGGGCGTCCTCGGGTGCCTCCGTTGCCGCGGGGCTGTGACGTCCTCCTCCCCCTGTCGGTCAGGTGTCCCACTCCAGCCTGGTCGGCTGCCGCCTGCCCTCTCTGCGGCAGCCTGTGCCGCCTCTCTGGCACGCTCCTCCTCCTCATCCAGGGCAACATGGACATTAGCGGCTGCCGCCCACCCGGCGGCCAACATCGCTGGCTGACCGGAAAGCATGATGGGGGCGGGGGGGGGGGGGGGGGGGGGTGGGAACGATGACATGTCATCATTGCCCATACCCCCCTCCTTCCCCCAGCCAGGTGGCATGGACCGCATGGGTCCGACTGTTGGAGGCTGGCACCTGGCCAGGTGGACCCAACTCACTTGCACTTGCACCCCCCCTCCCCGGCACGGACCCCCGTCCCCCCTCCCCGGCAACGGACCCCCCGTCCCCCCCCTCCCCCCCCCGTCCCCTCCCTCCCCCCGTCCCCCCTCCCCGGCACGGACCCCCCCGTCCCCCTCCCCGGCACAGACCCCGTCCCCCCCATCCCCCTCCGTGGACGGTTCCCATCCCCCCGTCCCCCTCTCCCGGCACGGACCCCCGTCCTCCCGTCCCCCTCCCCGGCATGGACCCCGTCCCCCCCTGTCCCCACTCCCCGGCACGGACCCCCCCATTCCCCCCGTCCCCCTCCCTGGCAGTCATCCTCCACCCCCCCGGCACTCCACCCCCCCCCCCCGTCCCCCCGTCCCCCTCCCCGGCACGGACCCCCATCCTCTCCCGTCCCCCCTCACCCGCATGGACCCCCGTCCCCCCTGTCCCCCCTCCCCGGCACGGACCCCCATTCCCCCCGTCCCCCTCCCTGGCAGTCATCCTCCCCCCCCGGCACTCACCCCCCCCCCCGTCCCCCTCCCCGGCACGGACTCCCGTCCTCCCCCACCCCCCTACTTGGCCACGGACCCCCGTCCCCCTCCCCCGGCAAGTCATCCTCCTGTCCCCGGCACTCACCCCCCCCTCCCTGCACTCCCCCGGAGCCCAGCCCACTCTAACCACCCACCCCCTCCCACCCCGCCGCACACACACACACACAACCCTACACACACCTCTCCCCCCACACATACAGACTGCGGCCACGCCATCGCCTCTCCAGCGGCCAACCCCCCCAGGCCGTCACCCACCTCCACGCTGGTCG